>NC_071985.2:205923125-206224062 GCF_028885655.2 Pongo abelii | reverse complement strand
CATCCAATCAGTGTAGGGATACTTCTTGTCTTGATATGGCTTTAAGACAGTAGCTGAGGAAACAGAACTTCTAAACTCCAGTATCTTACTCCTTGAGCATAAGGTACATCTATGAAGGACCATTCATTCACACCTGGTAATTCCATAACTTTTTATTATCTTTTGGGGGCAATAGCACCTTTTGTTCTTACCTTTTTACATTTCAGGGTCTAATCATAGTTTCGTTCTTAAAACTAAAATTGGGGGAATCTCTTTAACCTTCAAAATTGGTTTCTTCTAGTATCAACTTTTTCATACAAAACTGTCTTTTAAATGGCCAAAATTAGACTCTCTTTTTAGCAGGATCCATCTGGTTGTCCAAAAGAAAATACATTTAAACTGTGAGTTGGAAACCTGGATTCTAGCTTTCAGTCTAATGATGACAGGCAATCGGGGATAAAATTTCAATTCATCCTTCTAGTCCAGCTGTAAACTACACTAAAAAATGCTTGAAAGATGCTATATGAAACAGAGATTTTGTATGCAAAGTATTCTGAGCTCTGAGGAAAAGATTTACCCGCATAAAGTATTTCTTGTATCTCCATCTTGGCCCAATCCCCTGTTATGGATCCACTTAAATTACACAGGATCTACAATGTGGTCACTGATGACTTTCAGTTACAGACAAAGTTCATTTTACTTTCCCAATCTAATGCCAATTTCTAGTAAAACCCATATCACCAAAATTGTATGGTTTGAAATACTTCAAACTACCCATCTAAATGGGCTTTTACTTTGATTGGATAAATATAGATTATGAATAATTGTACTCATAAATGGAGAAATCTTACCCTGTACCCCTAATAAGGTATCAGCTTTCTTTCAGCCATTGTCATCAACTGAACATTAAATTTACACAGGAGTTTAACATGAAAAACAACTAAGCTGTTCTGAAAAAACAACACCCACACACACACAAAAGAAAGTATCAAACCTCAACAAATCAGTTCAAATCATTCACTAGATTACTAGAAATATGTCAATAACTCACACAAGCCCCAATAAAATACCCTTCATATTCAAACGCTTCTTTTTAAATTTATAGCCAATGACAGAAGAGAGTGCTCTCCAGTTGATGGTACCCAGAAATTTGAGATAAGAGGACAGATACAAAATGCATTCCTCTCCAAGTACCTGGGAGGAAGCCAAACCTGGGCATGTATTCTCCCAGACAAACAGCCAAAAGTCCAATACACAGCCTGGTTTTATGGAAGGGTCTAACCCCATTTTACTATCATACTATGGGATGGAGAAGATGGGGCTAGACTGCAACCTTTCTTTCTCGGCTCTTGCAAGCAGCACTGAGTACTGTACTAGGTTAAACTTCCTTTGGTCAAGGTATTAGAGTACCCACTGGTGGATTAGCTATAGTGGCAGGTTTGAAAATAGAAGAGGAATAATAACAGCTGAATTGCATATCAGGCACTAAGTCTCAATTCATCTGGCTAGCTGTGTAACCATTTGTTTTAATTGTTATGATGCCTTACTTCTTATTTCAAGCTTCTCTTTGCAGTAACTGCACCCTCTCTGGCATGGAAAGACCAAGAAAGAAACCAACTTTACACAACTGAGAAAGGCCAGGGAAAAGATGGTTGCAGAGCAACAACAAAAAGAAAATTCAGCAAAATGTTTTGTTGACACTTCAGGGCAATACACAAACACACTGTGTGGTCATGGAGCAGGCAGAAGCAGCAGTCCTGAGATGTGACTATTAATACACCAACTTAAGTGAGGAGAGAGACCTAGCAATCAGAACTACATGTGAGACAGGGAGTGGAATTACGGAGCAAATTGCCATGCAATTCCATATGAACTATTCAATAGCCAGCTGTAACAAGAATTCATTCCTGAAAAAGTGTCACACACACATCTGTCACTAATGGCCAAGCCACCAGCAACTGACTAAGAGTCAGCAGCAAAGGGCAGCTGTACATCTACTTCCTCTCACAACGTTTAGTCAGCACTCAAAGCATGAGACTTACAAGCTAAAGTCCTTGAGCAGAGGGAAAAATAAGTATCTGTTCTTTCCTTTCTAACCTCAGTTTACCAGGAAGTTGCCAAAGCCCTAAAAATCTAGTAAGCAGTGGGGCAGAGCAAGAGCATGAACATTAAGAGACACAGGTGTGGGTTTCACTCCACCACTGCCACATTTTATAGCTTTGGAACCTTGGCAAGCAGTCTAATCTCTCAGTCTATTTCCTAGCTTGTTACATCATTATCATGATCCCTTGTGTGTAAAGTTGTTGTGAAGAAAAATGAAATACTGCACGTATAAAACGTTTAGCACAGTGCCCAGCACAGATTAATGAAACAACAGTGGGAGTAATAGTATCACGGGAGTGGTGGTGGTGGTGGTAGTAGCAGCAGTAGAATGATTAACATCTGTCTAGCACATGCCCTGTTCTAAATGTTTATAGATGGTTCTCTTAACCATTACACAATACTGTCTTAATAAGCTTCAGGTCGTATTAATGGTTAACTACTAATTATAGTGCTGGTATCAATCACTGAATATTTATCAAGAAGACACTAAAAGACACAAAGAAGTATAAAATGTCTTCCTTGACTCCAGGAGCTTATAATTTAGTTGAGGAGAGAGAGAGAAAACCACAGTTAAGTAACAATATAGCAAATAAATAGAAGTTCAATTATGACAATAGAAAGGATGAAAAGGACACTTGTGAACTGAAGGGACTGAACAGACTCCTTGGAACCTTAGAGATCTGAACTGGGGCTGGGTGCAGTGGCTCATGCCTGTAATCCCAGCACTTTGGGAGGCCAAGGTGGAGGATCGCTTCAGCCTAGGAGGTCGAGACTAGCCTGGGCAACATGGCGAGACCTTGTCTCTACAAAAAAAATTAAAAGTTAGCCAGGTGTAGTGGTACACACCTGTAGTCCCATCTACTTGAGAAGCTGAGGCAGGAGAATCACTTTAACGCGGGACGTTGAAGCTGCAATGAGCCAAGATCCATGCCACTGCCCTCCAGCCTTTGAGACAGAATGAGACTGTCTCAAAAAAAAAAAGTAAACAAAACAAAACCCAAAACCTAAGATCTGAACTGGATAGAATTTGGATGTAAAAAAACAGAGGGAAAGGTTTTTCAAGGAGAGCTAATATGATAAACAGAAGTCTTGAACTTTACCACTAGTATTTATGGAAAAGTCACAATTCCAATGGGTTTCTAGTATATTTCATCAAATTTAGGATGCCACTGATTGAAAGAGGCATTACGATTCAAGAGATGTTAAAATGGGGTGGGTATGGTGGCTCATGCCTGTAATCCCAGCACTTTGGGAGGCCAAGGAGAGTGGATCGCTTGAGCTCAGGCTTTTTAGACCAGTCTGGGCAATGTGGAGAAATCCCATCTACAAAAAATACAAAAATTAGCTGAATGCAGTGGCACACACCTGTAGTCTCAGCTACTCAGGAGGCTGATATAGGATCACTTTAGCCCAGGTCAAGACTGCAGTGAGCAGTGATCGCACCACTGCACTCCAGCCTGGTGACAGAGTGAGACCCTGTCTTAAAAAAAAAAAAAAAAAAAGCGATGTTAAAATGTGAGGAAAAATGTATATCTGAGTCAATGAAATATAAACATATTATTTTAGAGACAAGGTCTCATCATGTTACCTAGGCTGAAATTTAGTGGCTATTCAGAGGCACAATCATAGTGCACTAAAGCCATGAACTCCTGAGCTCAAGCAATCCTCCAGCCTCAGAAGGTGGACAAGGTGGTCTTTAAAAAATCTCTGTAACACTAAAATGCATTCTATAACTCAGACTTACAAGAGAATACAGTTATGTACCACATAACAACGTTTCAGTCAATGATGGACTATGATGGACCACGTATACGACAGTGGTCCCATAAGATCATAACACTTTTTTTTTGAGATGAGGTTTCACTCTTGTCACCCAGGCTGGAGTGCAGTAGCACAATCTCAGCTTACCACAGCCTCCCCTTCCTGGGTTCCAGCTATCCTCCCACCTTAGCCTCCCAAGTAGCTGGGACCACAGGCACGTGCCACCACGCTCAGCTAATTTTTTGTATTTTTGGTAGAGATGGGATTTCACCATGTTGCCCAGGGTAGTCTTGAACTCCTGAGCTCAAGCAATCTGCCCGCCTCAGCCTCCCAAAGTGCTGGGATTACAGGAGTGAGCCACCAGGCCCAGCCCCTTTTCTATGTTTAGGTATGTTTGGATATACAAATACATACTGGCTGGGAGTGGTGGCTCATGACTGTAATCCCAGCACTTTGGGAGGCCAAGGTGGGAGGATCACTTGAGCCCAGGAAGTTGACACCATTCTCGGCAAAATGACAAGGCCCTGTCTCTATAAAAAATGAAAAACGTGGCTGGGCGCAGTGGCTCACACCTGTAATCCCAGCACTTTGGGAGGCTGAGGTGGGTGGATCAATTGAGGTAAGGAGTTCGAGACCCGCTTGGCCAACAGAGTGAAACCCTGTCTCTACTAAAAATACAAAAATTAGCTGGGCCGTGGTGGCACATGCCTGTAGTCCCAGCTACTCAGGAGGCTGAGGCATGAGAATCACTTGAATCTGGGAGGTGGAGGTTGCAGTAAGCCAAGATTGTGCCACTGCACTCCAGCCTGGCGACACAACGAGACTCCGTCTCAAAAAAAAAAAAAGAAAAAGAAAAACTGAGCTGAGTGCAGTGGTGTGCACTTGTAGTCCCAGCTACTCAGGAGGCTAAGGCAAGAGGATCCCTTAAGCCCAGGAGTTTGAGGCTGTGGTGAGCCATGACTGATTGCTCCACTGCACTCCAGCCTGGGCAAAAAAATGAGACTTCATCTCTAAAAAAAAAAAGTAAATAAAATAAATAATCAATATAACCAGCCTGGGCAACATAGAAAGACCCTATCTTTACAAAAAATTTTAAAATATGCTGGATCCCATAAATATATACAACTATTATGTACCTACCAAAGTTAAAAACTAAAAATAAACGCTGGGCACAGTGGCTCACGCCTGTAATCCCAGGACTTTGGGAGGCTGAGGCCGGCAGATCACAAGGTCAGGAGTTCAAGAGCAACCTGGCCAATATGGTAAAACCCCGTCTCTACTAAAAATACAAAAATTAGCCAGGCGTGGTGGCACGCGCCTGTAGTCCCAGCTACTCAGGAGGCTGAGGCAGAAGAATTGCTTGAACCCAGCAGGTGGAGGTTGCAGTGAACCAGATTGTGCCACTGCACTCCAGCCTAGGAGACAGAGCGAGACTCCATCTCAAAAAAATAAAAATTAAAATTAAAAATAAAAATAGGCCAGGTGTGGTGCCTCATGCCTGTAATCACAGCACTCTGGGAGGCTGAGATGGGCAGACTGCTTGAGCCCAGGAGTTTGAGACCAGCCTGGGTAACATGGATAAACCTCACCTCTATGAAAAACACAAAAAATTAGCCAAAGGGCCGGGCGTGGTGGCTGATGCCTGTAATCCCAGCACTTTAGGTGGCAGAGGTGGGCAGATCACGAGGTCAGGAGTTCACGACCAGCCTGACCAACATGGTGAAACCCCGTCTCTACTAAACATACAAAAATTAGCCAGGTGTGGTGGCGCATGCCTGTAAAACCAGCTACTCAGGAGGAGAATCGCTTGAACCCGGGAGGCAGAGGTTGCAGTGAGCCAAGATTGCACCACTGCCCTCCAGCCTAGGAAACAAAGCGAGACTCTGTCTCAAAAAAAAAATTAAAAAAATAAAAATAAAAAATTAGCCAGGCACGGTGCCGAAAACCTGTAGTCCCAGCTACTCTAGAGGCCGAGATGGGGGGATTGCCTGAGCCCAGGAAGTCAAGCCTGCAGTAGGCTGTGATTGTGCCACCGCACTCTAGCCTGGGCAACACAGTGAGACCCTGTTTCTAAATAAATAAATAAATAAGTAAATAAAAAATTAGCCAAGTGTGGTAGCATGTACCTGTGGTCCCAGCTACTTGGGAGGCTGAGGTGAGAGCATCGCTTGACTCCAAGAGTGAGAGGCCAGCCCAGGCAACAAGAGCAAGACACTGTCTCTTAAAAAAAAAAAAAAAAAAAAAGATCAGGCACAGTGGCTCATGCGTGTAGTCCCAGCACTTTGGGAGGCTGAGGTGGGCGGATCACCTGAGGTCAGGAGTTCAAGACCAGCCTGGCCAACATGGTGAAACTCCGTCTCTACTAAACCACAAAAACTAGCTGGGCGTGGTGGCAGGCGCCTGTAATCCCAGCTACTTGGCAGGCTGAGGCAGGAGAATCGCTTGAACCCAGGAGGCAGAGGTTGCAGTGAGCCAAGACCGCGCCATTGCACTCCAGCCTGGGCAACAAGAGCAAAACTCCGCCTCAAAAAAAAAAAAAAATTTAATATAGCTTGGTAAATCCAGAAGAATGTTCAGACAAAGAAAGCAAGGATTTCTTGAGCCACTAGCTATATGACCTTAGGATAGTTAATCTCTCTGAGCCTCATCCGTAAAATGGGGAAAATACAAACTACCTTATACTATAGTTGCATTTATGTATTTATTTAGAGACGGAGTTTTGCTCTTTCGCCCCTGCTGGAGTGCAGGGGGGGCGATCTCGGCTCACTGCAACCTCCACCTTCTGGGTTCAAGTGATTCTCCTGCTTCAGCCTCACGAGTAGCTGGGATTACAGGCACCCGCCACCACCCCTGGCTAATTTTTGTATTTTTAGTAGAGACGGGGTTTCACTATGTTGGCCAGGCTGGTCTCGAACTCCTGACCTTGTGATCTGCCCGCCTTGGCCTCTCAAAGTCCTGGGATTACAGGCGTGAGCCACAGCGCCTGGCCTTAGTTGTTTTTATTTTTTTGAGACAGGGTCTGGCTCGGTCACCCACGCTGCAGTGCAGTGGTGTGAATGTGACTCATGCAGCCTCAGTCTCCTGGGCTCAAGCAATCCTCCCACCTCAGCCTCCAGAGTAGCTGGGGCTAGAAGCGTGCAGCACCATGCTCAGCTAATGTTTCCACTTTTTGTAGGAACAGGGTCTTACTATGTTGCCCTGGTTGGTCTCAAACTCCTGAACTCAAGTGATCCTCCCACCTCAGCCTCCCAAAGAGCTGGGATTACAGGCGTAAACCACCATGGCCAACCTAGGATAGTTCTAAGGATAAGATGTGATAACATATGTAAGCATTCCAGAGGGGTACCCAGCACCCAGTAGGTATTCAGTAACTGACAGCTCTCATTATTACTAACTCGAAGGAATGATGAGTTTATATGGACCTACCTCCTAGTAATGAAATAATCTAAAGACAGCAAGTCAAATTAAATAACAATGAGCATTACACAAAGGTGTTCCTAAATGGTCCTCTTTTATTTGGTTTCAGTGGAGGCCAAGAAGTAGGTGGGCCTCTTACCTTCCGAGACAGGCTCTTCAGGAACATGGAGACAAATACTGAAAAAGATGGATGGCCTCTGCTTACATTACACCTATTTTAAGGATTACAACAAAGGGTATCAGTCTTCCCAATCACAGTCAAGAGTCAATCCAGCATTTTCACTTTATGTACTTTGAAGGCAAAACATTCTTCAAGAGACTATTATCTGGATTGCGGTATTTCTTTATAAAAGCATACAAACAACCTTTCATCTTAAAAGCCCGAGGTGAGTGTCACTACTTCTAAGAAGCCTTCCCTGAATCTTCCAGTCTAAAGTCATTTTCCTCCCTCCAAGTGCCAATGAGGTATGCTGAACCTCTTTTATAGCAGTCAGTCTATTTTGTAGCACAGATTTTTGGTGTATATACAACTCTTTGAGTGCAGGAATTGAAAAACAAAATATCTTTAAACCTAACATAAAGCAGTAGTAGCAACAGCAACTATCTGGAGACAAAATAGGATTCTTAAAATTTCTTTTCATCCTACAGTGTCTGCTCAATAAATACTTGTTAAATTCCTAAAATGTACCAGATATTTATTCACATTTTCTTGAATATTTGTAGTCCTCCAAACAATTTTCCAAGGTAAGTAGTAGTATTTTGATTTTACACATCAGAAAACTAAACCCCAGAGTGATTCGTAACTTTATGAAAGTCACACAGACAGACAGCTTTCAAACCCAGGTCCAACTGTGTCCAAACTTCATGTTCTTTCCATGACACCACACCGACTCTATGCAAAACACCCAAACTAAGAAGTTAGACAAATACGCCCATAGTTCTTATCTTTATACACAAGTGCCATCAAATTCCAGACTAGTTTATCTCCCATGGAAAAAAGACTGCATGCTAACACAAGAAAGCATTCCTATTTACCCTAAAACTGAAATGGTGTTAATGAGTATAACATACTGCTTTCTCCCTCTCTGCACCCAATTTCAGCCAGATGCTCAGGGCCTTCACTTCTTTCCTTTTAAACAACATAAACACAGGCTTATTTAAAATCCCAGCCTCAGATAACATGTGCAGATGCTACTGCTTTTCAAACTCCTGTTTTCAAACAGCTAGGCATTAGGAGTTCCAACACTTCTGACAGGTTACTTTTATCTACAGGGTCCCTGAGAATCACTTTAAGTTTCATTCTCTGTTTAGCTCATCAAATATTCTCATCAGGGACTTTTTTTTTTTTTTTTTTTTTTTAAAGCACCTAATCTGTCATCTTCTTTTACAATGAACTAAAACACTCCTATGGGTAATTCTTAATCTGTGTATGTATATTTTAATATAATATTCTCCTTTTCTAAAAAGCACAGTTGTTTTTCCTATTTAGCCCAAACTAAGATAATTATATCAGAAGTGAGTTTTCTCCCATCTCTTTCTGCAGATAGGAAATACTGAAAAGATAAGTCTTTTTTAATTATTAAATGTAAATAGCTCATTAAATATAATCCAATTACTTTAATCATAAAAAGGAAGTAATTACAATATGTACATGTATTCTTGCCTAGATTTAATATCTTAATCTTTTCTGCATTAATATTTTAAATTAACCTTTGACATTAGAAAAATGCAAGAAACTGATATCTCTTTCAAAATATATATAAAGCTGTTCTTTATGGATCTTTGTTGTGATTTCACCCACAAACAATTTTACAGGGACCGCAAAGAGGGGCAATTAAATACCACCTGCCCAAACTGAACTGGTATTTCTTGTCTGCTATAAATAATGTTAAAGGGTCTGTTTTAAATTCTAATGCTTTAGTGGGACAAGAAGCCTAGAGATGAATTCTATAGCATTCCAATAATCACAAAAGCTTCACTTGTAAAGACAACTCCAAGACAAAATTTGTTAGAAGAAACGCCTATAATCCCAACCAGCACTTTGGGAGGCTGAGGCAGGCAGATCACTTGAGCCCAGGAGTTGGAGGCCAGCCTGCGTAACATGGCAAAACCCCATCTCTACAAAAAACATAAAAATTAGCCAGGCGTGGTGGTGCACACTGGTAGTCCCACCTACTCAAGAGGCTGAGGTGGGTGGATCGCTTGAGCCTGGGAGGTGGAGATTGCAGTGGGCCAAGATTGTGCCACCACACTCCAGCCTGGGTGACAGGGTGAGAGCCTGTCTTAAAAAAAAAAAAAAAAAAAAGAAGAAGAGGAATGTCTTTGGTATAGTAGCCGGAACTTTCCATTACCTAACTGCTATTCTGTTACTATCAATCACAGTTCCTTGGGACCACCCTCAAGCATTCTTCCTGCTCTCTGGTCTCTAGCCCCGGGAGTATGCTGTTATAACATTTTCCCTCAGCAGCCTTCTGGTTCTTCCATTTTTACTTTCTTGGTGACCAATGGTAAATAAATTGCATAGCTAAATCTCTATAAACTGCCTTGAAAATGGGCTTTAACACAGTCTATACACTGAAGAATGTCTTCTAGAATGCAGGGAAGACGCTTATATAAATGAAAAATTAAGAAGATGGAGCTTTCCTAACAAAATCTATTAATGAGTATTATTTTAAGATATGAGTATGTATTTAGAAAAATAAAATTATATTTACATTAACAGAGAACTTTTTCCAAAATTCAGAAATGGCAAGAGCGGCATGAATAGATAAGCTGTGAAGGTATCAATGGGCCATGTTTGTACAGCAGTTTCCCTCCAAATTAGAACAGTTCTATTTCAAGTACTAAGACATATCACGTGTTTTCAGCAACTCTCAAGGATTTCAATGAAATAGATTTTTCCCGTTCAGATCTTGTATTAATAAGCCAAAGGTGTACCTCTGCCTCACTGATACCATTTGGCAAAACAAATTAATGAAATGGATGAGGCTGGCTGTGATTAATTCCTTTGGTTGTTCAGACTGTAGCTATGTTGCAGCAGCTCCTGACTATGTAAGGCACTGGTTTCTGCAGTCGTCCAGCCTAACTGTGGAAAGTTATTTTACGGTCCGAAAAGACAGTGACATGAGTTGCTGTGGGTTCCCTCATCTCAAACACTAATGGATTCAGAACAGTTATGAAAGTTTAGCTGAAGGAATGGAGCCTGATACCTGATGATGATCACAGTGCTCCAGAAGGACAGCACCATTAAAAGAAAATAAGAAGTAATTTCACAGGTAAAAGGTACACCAGCAGCTAAAACTAAGTCCCTTGCAAAATTTAAATGATTCAAGTTTCATCTTGATAACACTGGTATTTTGTACAAAATATATCTTATTAGGCCAGCCCTTGAAAGTTAAAAAGGTGTCTTTAAATGCCTGCTGACCTAAAATTGCCATGTTCCATGCTTTAAAGGGATTGATTTTCTAGAGAAGGACAATATGATGTCAGATTCTGTTCAATGGAGATCAGAATACTATTTGGTGAACCTGTTCTGCACCTGTGGAAGTAAAAGAATAAGACTGGTTCACACACCCCGAGGGAGGATGTTATTTATATGGGCTCTCCCTCTGACCTCTTGGCAGCAAATGTAAGAAAGTCCTTTTTTGAGCCTTAGGGGCGGGCCCAGGACTTTCAACTACCCATTCAAACAGGGTTACAATTCCCCTCCTCCACAATTAAGTTCCTTTCCCATTCTCCATGCATGCATGAATTGCAGTGACATTGACATGGGGGCTTGACATTAGTCTTTGAAGGTCATTTAAATCATCCTCCTTCCAAACTGCCTTAAAAGCAATGTATCATCCATTCCACAATGCCTGAGTGTAGGGTTTGACTAGATCGTATTCAAAGCAGAATCACCTAAAGAATAAAGAGTTCCAAATTTGGGTATCATAAAAAGAACAAATCAAAGAAATAAAAAGTGACAAAACTCAGTTACTCAAAAGACAAGAGAAACACTAACACCAAACATGGGACAAATGGAAGCACTTCTACTGACAATCCTGTTTATCTAGGAAAGTAGAAAAGGTCATCCACTGGCCAGGCGCAATAGCTCACGCCTGTAATCCCAGCACTTTGGAAGGCCGAGGTGGGTGGATCTCTTGAAGTCAGGAGTTCAAGACCAGCCTGGCCAACATGGTGAAATCCCATCTCTACTAAAATTAGTCAGGTGTGGTAGTGCATGCCCGTAGTCCCAACTACTCAGAAGGCTGAGGCAGGAGAATCATTTGAACCTGGAAGGTGGAGGTAGCAGTGAGCCAAGATCACACCACTGCATTCCAGCTTGGGTGACAGAGAGAGACCTCATCTCAAAAAAAAAAAAAAAAAAAAAAAAAAAAGTCATCCACAATATGGCCCTTTATATGCCTCCGGTTTCATCTCCTGTCACATTCTCATACACATATACCTTTCTTTGCAGTCCTACAGACCTTCCCATCGCACCCCACTGTACCACGTTCTCTCTTACCTCCATACTTTTGCTCAAGTTTGACCACCCACCACAACCCCCACCAGCCTATAAGGTCTTCCAAGTCTGAGCTCAAGCGAAACACCTCTTGATAGGCTTTGCCCCAAAGGAAGCTGGTGTCCCCTCTTCCACATGCCATAATGGTTCTCTAAATGTCCATAACACGTTGTCCATGTCTATACTATCACACGGGATTAAAATGAGTGGCTTTTTCACTTGCTCTCTTACTAGACTGTGAGTTCTCTGAGGCTGCTGCTATGAGTCATCTCTAATCTTAATGCCTACCACCGTGCTAGGTACCAAGAGAATGGTCAATAAATGTTTATCAAGGCCAGGTGCGGTGGCTCACGCCTATAATCCCAGGACTCTGGGAGGCCCAGGAGGGCCCTATCACTTGAGGTCAGGAGTTCGAGACCAGCCTGGCCAACATGGTGAAACCCTATCTCTACTAAAAATACAAAAATTAGCTGGCATGGTGGCACGTGCCTGTAGTTCCAGTTATTTGGGAGGTTAAGGCAGGAGAATCACTTGAACCCAGGAGGCAGAGGTTGCAGTGAGCTGAGATCGGGCCACTGCACTGCAGCCTGGGCAACAGAGCGAAACTCCATCTCAAAAAAAAAAAAAAATGTTTATCAAATCAAATGAATGAAGCCATAGTTGGTTCTTGTGCTTTGGCTCTCCCAAAGATAAGGATAAAGAGGGTGTCTGGACCTCCAGTCTTATAGCACTGCTTCCTGAGAGAAGATAACCCAAGTTCAACCTTTGTTTTAGAAATAGATTCCTGGCATCCCACCAGGTCACGAGAGAGGATCTACAATTACCCCTCAAACTCAGGGGTTCAATCTGGGACAGAGCAGAGAAAGAAGTTAAAAATTATCGGCTGGGCGCAGTGGCTTACGCCTATAATCCCAGCACTTTGGAAAGCTGAGGTGGGCGGATCGTCTGAGGTCAGGGGTTCGAGACCAGCCTGGCCAGCATGGTGAAACCCCGTCTCTACTAAAAATACAAAAATTAGCTGGGCGTGGTGGCAGGCACCTGTAATCCCAGCTACTCGGGAAGCTGAGGCAGGAGAATCACTTGAACCTGGGAAGTGGAGGTTGCGGTGAGTGGAAATCACGCCATTGCACTCCAGCCCGGGCAACAGAGCGAGACTCCATCTCAAAAAAAAATTAGAGACCAAGACTACCGTGACCAACATGAGCTGTCTGCCACAACCATCTCATCCTTGTACCTCAAAGCTCTTACTCCCTAATGTAAAGAGAGAAAAATGATAGTTATCAGCCAAGGGAGAAAAATTTCCAAAAAGGCTAAGGAATGTCAGAATAAGTCATGATAATTAGCACATGTCCAAAGAAATACAGGGTGTTTTAAACTTTCCAGGTACTTGGCCTAAAATGTTAATAAGACCCTGAATCTCCCAAACCAGCTTCTTGTCTTCCTCTCCTCAATACTTTTGTCCCACCCATCTACCCACCAAGCTGTCTGCCTTTCTTTTTTCCCCCTCCCCGCCTTTTTTTTTTTTTTTTTTTTTTTGAGACAGAGTTTCACTCTTATTGCCCAGGCTGGAGTGCAATGGCACTATCTCAGCTCATCACAACCTCCGCCTCCCGGGTTCAAGTGATTCTTCTGCCTCAGCCTCCTGAGTAGCTGGGATTACAGGCATGCGCCCCATGCCTGGCTAATTTTGTATTTTTAGTAGAGACGGGGTTTCTCCATGTTGCCTAGGCTGGTCTCGAACTCCTGACCTCAGGTGATCTGCCCGCCTTGGCCTCCCAAAGTGCTGGGATTACAGGTGTGAGCCACCGCACCCGGCCTCCTTCTCCCTTCTTTTCTGTTCTCTTCCCTTCCCTCCCTTCTTCATTTCTTTCCTCAATAAATATGGGTAGAGCTGGTGAAAATCTGGCACACAAATAACAACTATAAAATATATATGGAGCCAGGCATGGTGGCTCACACCTGTAATCTCAACACTTTGGGAGGCGAAGGCAAGAGGATCACTTGAGCCCAGGAATTTGAGGCCAGCCTAGGCAACATAGTGAGATCCCGTCTCTTAAAAAGAAAAAAAGAAAAAAAAAGCATACATATATATTGTCTTTGTATAAAGTAATATACAATTATTTGTTCATTCAATGAAACTTATATACCAGGCACTGTGCCACACACTTAGGATATTAATTTAACACTTCCTCTGCCCTCACAGAGCTTGCAAGTTCCTGGAGATATAAATAAAGGGGACAATAATACTCTGGTAAATGTGACTACAGATGTTAAGTTCAAGGTATAATGGAAGTATCCAGCTCAAGTTCAGGCAAAGAGGGGCAATCAGTTAAGAAAAGGTGTCTTAAAGGACAAATAAACCTAGTTAAGAACTTCCAGGTGGAGGGAGTAGCATATGCAGAGGCAAAAACAGTGTTCCAGGAACAGCAAATGGCTTATGTGGCTGAAGTGCAGGAAGTCATAAGTGATGAGGCTAATAAGGCAGACAAAAGCTGAGGCACAGAGAGCCTTGTATGCCGGGCTACAGTACTTACAGAGTGTGCTGAAAGCTATAGGGAGCTATTTAAGATTGAGGCCAGAGAGTGACATGATCAGATTTGCATTTAGAAAGCTCTCTCTGGCAGCAGTATGGAGAATGTACTACATGAGGGAGTGAAAGACCGAGGCAGAAGTCCAAGTAGAAGCATTTCTAATTGATAGAATCTACAGAACAGGAGAGTTGCAAAACAGGATGATACAAAGTGTGCTATACTGAGTTTGAAAGACCAGGTACACTTTCTTCCTTGAACAATTAAATTACAGTAGTCACCCCTTATCCTCAGAGCATAGTTCCAATACCCTCAGATGATGCCTAAAACCACAGATAGTACTGAAGTGTATTTTTTTCTATACATACATACTTATGATAAAGTTTAATTTATAAATTAGGCACAGTAAGAGATTAAGAACAGTAATAGAACAATTATAGTAATATTAGTAAAAGTTAAGTGAATGTGGTCTCTCAAAACATCTTACTGCACTGTATTCACCTGTTTTTGAACCAGAGTGGAACACAGGTAATTGAAACTGGATAAGGCAGGGGACCACTGTATTTAATCTCTCTGAGCCTCAGTTTTTACCTTTTGAAAAATGTGTGTATTTGCAAAAGAAGAACTAGGGAGAACACTAGGCTAGATCAAGTGTCAGCAATCTTTTCTTAATGCTTTAAAATTATTTAGAGATATAGTTTTTAAAAAAATAGGCTGGACACAGGCCAGGTGAGGTGGCTCACGCCTGTAATCTCAACACTTAGGGAGACCAAGGCGGGTGGATCACGAGGTCAAAAGATCGACACCATCTTGGCTAACATGGTGAAACCCTGTCTCTACTAAAAATATAAAAATTAGCTGGGCGTGGTGGTGCGCACCTGTAGTCCCAGCTACTTGGGAAGCTGAGGCAGGAGAATCGCTTGAACCAGGGAGACAGAGGTTGCAGTGAGCTGAGATCGTGCCACTGCACTCCAGCCTGGTGACAGAGTAAGACTCTAAAATAAATAAATAAATAAATAAATAAATAAATAAATAAATAAATAAATAAATAGGCCAGACGCGGTGGCTCATGCCTGTAATCCCAGCACTTTGGGAGGCTGAGGTGGGTGGATCACCTGAGGTCAGGAGTTCCAGACCAGCCTGGCCAACATGGTGAAACCCCATCTCTACTAAAAATACAAAAAATTACCCAGGCATGGTGTCACACACCTGTAGTCTCAGCTACTCAGCAGGCTGAGGCAGGAGAATTGCTTGAACCCAGGAGGCAGGTTGCAGTGAGCTGAGATCACACCACTGCACTCCAGCCTGAGTGACAGAGTGGGACTCCATCTCAAAAAATAAAAATAAAAATAAAAATTTAAAAAATTAAAAATATATGTAAACTCTAAAGACTCATGATATAGCAAATGTCAGTGTATCTATCACTGTTTAAGAAGAATATTGCCGGGCACGGTGGCTCACGCCTGTAATCCCAGCACTTTGGGAGGCTGAGGTGGGTGGATCACCTGAGGTCAGGAGTTTAAGACCAGCCTGGTCAACATGGTGAAACCCCATCACTACTAAAAATACAAAAAATTACCCAGGCGTGGTGTTACACAGCTGCAGTCTCAGCTACTCGGCAGGCTGAAGCAGAATTGCTTGAACCCACGAGGCAGGTTGCAGTGAGCTGAGTGAGATCACACCACTGCACTCCAGCCTGAGTGACAGAGTGGGACTTCATCTCAAAAAATTAAAATAAAAATTTTAAAAATTAAAAATATATGTAAACTCTAAAGAATCATGACATAGCAAATGTCAGTGTATCTATCACCCAGTTTAAGAAGAGTACTGCCAGGAGTGGTGGCTCACGCCTATAATCCCAGCACTTTGGGAGGCTGAGGTGGGTGGATCACTTGAGGTCAGCAGTTTGAGACCAGCCTGGCCAAAATGGTGAAACCCCGTGTCCACTAAAAATACAAAAGTTAGCCAGGTGTGGTGGTGGACACCTGCAATCCCAGCTACTCAGCAGGCTGAGGCAGGAGAATTTCTTGAACCCAGGAGGCGGAGGTTGCCATGAGTGGAGATCACGCCACTGCACTCCAGCCTGGGTGACAGAGCAAGACTCTGTCTCAAAAAAAAAAAAAAAAAAAAGGGCCAGGCGCGGTGGCTCACACCTGTAATCCTAGCACTTTGGGAGGCCGAGGCGGGTGGATCATGAGGTCAGGAGATTGAGACCAGCCTGGCCAACATGGCAAAACCCAGTCTCTACTAAAAATACAAAAACTAGCCAGGCATGGTGGCGCATGCCTGTAATCCCAGCTACTGGGGGGCTAAGGCAGGAGGATGCTTGAACCTGGGAGGCGGAGGTTGCAGTGAGCTGGGATCACGCCACTGCACTCCAGCCTGGGCAACAGAGCGAGATTCCTTCTCAAAAAAACAAAAAAGAATATTGCTATTAGCCTTAAAGCCCCCTGCATACTCTCCCAAAGCCACCTCCTTTCCTTATCCTGAAATAACTATCTTAAATGTGTGACGTGTGTTTACCATTTTCTTTACTTTATAGTTTATCACATTTCTATCTCTAAATGTTATATTGTTTAGTCTCACATTCTAGAACTTCATATGACTCTAATATATATATACACATATATATGTGTGTGTGTGTGTGTGTGTATATATATATATATATATTTTTTTTTTTTTTTAAAGATACAGGGTCTCACTTTGTTGTCCAGACTGGAATGCAGTGTGCATGATCACTCTTTGTAACTTGTAACTCCTGGGCTCAGGCAATCCTCCTACTTCAGCCTCCTGAGTAGCTGGGACCACAAGCATGTGCCACCATGCCCAACTAATTTTTTTTTTTTTTTTTGAGACTGTTGTCCTGTTGTTCAGGGTGAAGTGCAGTGGTGCAATTACAGATCACTGCAGCCTCAAACTCCTGGGCTCAAGAGATCCTCCCAAGTAGCTGGGACCACAGGCATGCACCAGCAATGCCCAGCTACTTTTTAAATTTTTTGTAGAGACTTCTTACATTGTCCAGGGTCTTCTTACATTGTCCAGGGTGGTCTCGAACTACTGGGCTCAAGGCATCCTCCCGCCTTGGCCTCCCAAAGTGCTGGGATTACAGGCATGAACTACTGCGCCCAGCCACTTTTAAAATTTTTTTGTAGAGACAGTGTCTCACTATGTTGCCCAGGATGGTCTTGACCTGATTTTTTTATTTCTAATATTAACATATATACCCTTCTGCAACTTTTTGTTCTTGAGATTAATTTATGTTGCTATAGCTGCGATTTACTCATTTTCACTGTTATATAGTATTCTATTGTAGGAACATATCATGATTTACTTATACAATCTCAAGTTGATCGACATTGGGATTTTTTCTCCAGTTTGAATTTTTTGTTAGTCTGTTTTGCTATTGTCAACAGTGTTGCTATGGATGTTTTTGTACATGTCTCCTGGTCCACATATGTAAAGTTCTTTAGGGTAGATACCCAGGAGTGGAATTTCTGGGTCACAGGGCATGTACATCTTTAATTATGAGACAATACCAAATTGTTTTTCCAAAATGGTTGTGCTCATTTACACTTCTGCTTGCAGAGTTCTAGTTGCTTCATATCCTTCCCAACATTTTTTGTCAGACTTTAATTTTTACCAATCTGATGAACATAAAACCAATATATCACTGCAGTTTTAATTTGCATTCCTCCGATTACTGATGAGGCTGAGCATCCCCAACCCTTTTCATAGGAAGGAGTTACTTTTTGTTTTTCCAAAACACTGAGATCAAGCTCTCTCCATGAAAGTCTGGAATGCCTAGAGTATGTGCCAGCAGCTGCCTCCTAATAATTAACCAGATGAAGTCTGGTCTCTTTCAGCACTAAGGTAAAACTGTATGACCAAATCTCTGGCATGTATCAACACATGACATAGCAGGAAACCTGAAAATTTTTATCTGAGAATTGGGGGTGGGTTAGGGATGTGAGAAGGGCCGAGACTGAGAAAAATCAGACTAGGAATGATCAGAGAGAATATGTGTTATTTAAGGCCCTTCACTATCTGACACGAACATACTTGTTTAGCCTCATCTTTGGCCACACCTTTCCAATGCTCTAGCCTCCAGCCACTCACTGCTCACCACAGAAGCCCTGCACTCCAATGTCTCTGTGATTTCACTCAAGATATTTGCCACTTCCTGAATTACTTACCTTTTTGTTTTTTTCCTGCTTCTTAAAATGTGATTAACGCTTCCCGGCCCAGTTCAAGTGTAATTGCTTCCATGAAGCTATCCTGACCCCATTCCCCAGAAAAAATTAATCAAGCTTTCATCTACTCCAAGAGAACTCTATTATTACTTTATTATAGAATCCATCCCATATTACAGTTGGAACAGGAAGACTGTGAGCTCTTTGAGGGAAGGTACTATCTTTTAAATCCTGTGGTGCTAAGCAGCCCTTCTATCACTCATCCAATCTTCATAAAATTCCTGATAAATGGACAGAAAGATGAACAGAAATCTACTGGGAAACAAATCTCTAAACAGTGGAAAGGTTAGGACGGGCGCAGTGGCTCACGCCTGTAATCCCAGCACTTTGCGAGGCCGAGGCAGGCGGATCACAAGATCAGAAGATCGAGACCATCCTGGCTAACACAATAAACCCCCATCGCTACTAAAAATACAAAAAATTAGCCAGGCATGGTGGCGGGCACCTGCAGTCCCAGCTACTCGGGAGGCTGAGGCAGGAGACTCGGGAGGCTGAGGCAGGAGAATGGCGTGAACCCGGGAGGCAGAACTTGCAGTGAGCTGAGATTGTGCCACTGCACTCCATCCTGGGCTACAGAGCGAGACTCTGTCTTAAAAAAAAAAAAAAAAAATGGAAAGGTTCTTTCTGACTCTTGCAGACTATGAAGAAAAAAAATCAGAGAAAAAGCAAGGAAGGAGATAAGGAGTAGGAGCTTATGAAAAATAAAATAGGACAACTGGGTCCCCTTAGTAGAGATCCATATCAGATAGGCCAGGAAGTAAAAATGTAAACCATAGTTCACCATTTTAATGTGGGGGACAACAACATGGAAAGTGAAATTTAGAACTGATTTTAAAACTATAGGCTATATCTTGAAAGTGATCAAATTTAACTGGAAAATTACTTGGATATTCCCTAGTGGTTAGGAATAAATAAATAAATACATAATTTGGTCATGGTGCTTTCCTCTGGAAGAAGTTGTTTAAGTAAAACTTCCATTTATTTAATAGTTAAAGGTTTTCTCTTTTCTTTTTTTTTTCTTTTTGGGGACAGAGTCTCCTTCTGTCACCCAGGCTGGAGTGCAATGGTGCGATCTCAGCTCCACTGCAACCTCCGCCTCCCGGGTTCAAGCGATTCTCCTGCCTCAGCCTCCTGAGTAGCTGGGAATATAGGCGTCTGCCACCACACCCGGCAATTTTTTTTGTATTTTTAGTAGAGATGGTGTTTCGTCATGTTGGCCAGGCTGGTCTCAAACCCCTGACCTCAGGTGATCCGCCCGTCTCGGCCCGCCAAAGTGCTGGGATTTACAGGCGTGAGCCACTGCGCCCGGCCTGTATTTTTTTCTAGTAGAGATGGGGTGTTTCACCATGTTGGCTAGGCTGATCTTGAACTCCTGAACTCAAGTGATCCACCCGCCTCAGCCTCCCAATGTGCTGGGATTATAGGCATGAGCTACCACGCCAGACCAGGTTTTCTATTTTTTTCTTACATCATCTTGGTAAGTTATCTTTTCCTAGGAGTTTGTCCATTTTTATGTAAGTCCTCAAATTAACTGGCACAGTATTTATTAAATTGATTAGTAGGGTCGGGCGCAGTGGCTCATGCCTGTAATCCTAGCACTTTGGGAGGCTGAGGCAGGTGGATCCCCTGAGCTCAGGCATTCAAGACCAGCCTGGGCAACATGATAAAACTCTGCCTCTACAAAAACTTACAAAAATTAGTCAGGCATGGTGGCTGACGCCTGCAGTCCCAGCTACTCAGCAGACTAAGGTGGGAGGATCACTTGGGCCCAGGAGGTGGATTAGTAAAAATTATTGTTATTAAGACAAAACAGATAAAAGACTGGAAGAATGGAATAATGGCAGAGTATAATCCAGACATAAAGATCTGGGATTCAACAATATTGTGACCTTTTTTTTTTAAGAGACAGGGTCTTACTCTGTTGCCCAGGCTAGAGTGCCGTGGCTTAATCATAGCTCACTGCAGCCTCAAACTCCTGGGCTCAAGTGACCCTCTTGCCTCAGCCTCCTGAGTAGTTAAGACTATAGGTGTAAGCTACCTCTCCTGGCTAATTTTTAAAATTTTTTGTAGAAATTAGGTTTCACTATGTTGCCCAGGCTGGTCTCAAATTCCTGGGCCTCAAGCAATCCTCCCACCTCTACCTCCCAAAATGCTAGGATTACAGGCATAAGCCACCACACCCAGCCTAATATTTCAATATTTTAACGTATCTCTGTGTTCTCAGAATATAGGTTTCTTTTGGACAGGAGATTATGTCTTTTGCACTCACTGTTTTGTCAAAAGTATTTGTTGGCCGGGCGCGGTGGCTCATGCCTGTAATCCCAGCACTTTGGGAGGCCGAGGCAGGCGGATTGCCTGAGCTCAGGAGTTCGTGACCAGCTTGGGCAACACAGCAAAACTCTGTCGCTACTAAAATACAAAAAAAATTAGCCAGGCATGGTGGCCTGCGCCTGTAGTCCCAGCTCCTTGGGAGGCTGAAGCAGGAAAATTGCTTAAACTAGGGAGGCGGAGGTTGCAGTGAGCCAAGATCGCGTCACTGCCCTCCAGCCTGGGCGACAGAGTGAGATTCTTAAAAAAAAAAAAAAAAAAGGCCTTGTTGATTACCTATATCAAATAAAAAACACAAAATTGGTAATTCAAGGCAAATAGGTATTTATTTTATTATTTTAATAGCTCATCTTCATTACTGCATGGTTGATCCCAGTTAAAGATAACAAATATTTGTAGTTTTCCTCAAAAATAAAGATTTTTAAAAATTAAGTAAAAATTAGGCCGGGCGCGGTGGCTCACTGTAATCCCAGCGCTTTGGGAGGTCAAAGCAGGTGGATCACTTGAGGCCAGGAGTTTGAGACCAGCCTGGCCAACATGGTGAAAAACCGTCTCTACTAAAAATACAAAAATTAGCTGGGCGTGGTGGTGCACGCCTGTAATCCCAGGTGCACGGGGTGCTGAGGCAGGAGAATTGCTTGAAACTGGGAGGTGGAGGTTGCAGTGAGCCGAGATCACGCCTCTGCACTCCAGCCTCGGTGACAGAGCGAGATTCTGCCTCAAAAAAAAAATTAAAAATTAAAAAAATTTTAAAAAAAATTGTAAAAATTGGCGGCCGAGCACAGAGGCTCATGCCTGTAATCCTAGCACTTTGGGAGGCTGAGGCGGGCGGATCACCTGAAGTCAGGAGTTTGAGACCAGCCTGGCCAACATGGTAAAACGCTGTCTCTACTAAAAATACAAAAATTAGCCAGATGAGGTGGCAGGCGCCTGTAATCTCAGCTACTCAGGAGGCTGAGGCAGGGGAATCACTTCAACCCACGAAGCAGAGGTTGCAGTGAGCCGAGATTGCACCACTGCACTCCACTGGGCAACAAGAGCAAGACTCCGTCTAAAAAAAAAAAGGTTTCAGAGGCCATTCTCATTTGTGAATTTTTTGTTGCTGTTGAGACCTGGCCGTGTCTGTCATCCAGTCTGGAGTGCAGTGGCGTGACCATAGCTCACTGTAGCTTCAATCTCTTGGACTTAAGTGATCCTCCTGCCTCAGCCTCCCAAGTAGCTAGGAATACGGGTATGTGCCATCATACCTGGCTAATTTTTAAAATTTTTAGTAGAGACAAGGTCTGGCTATGTTACCCAGGCTGGTCTCCAACTCCTGAGCTCAAGTGATCCAGCCTCCTAAAGTGCTAGGATTTATTATAGGCATTGAGCCATCCTGCTGGGCCACATTCATAAAATTTGACATAAATAAAACATCTATCCTTTTAAATATAGGAATTCACTGAATTTAAAGAAAACAGCCACCAAGAATAGGAAATTTAAACAGCTTTGAACTATAAAATATACATTATTTTTAAAAAATAAAAATGTAATTAAGACTATTATTACTATAAAAGTACATCTCATAATTTAAGGGGGAAGTCATTTTAGTGGTTTAAAAAAAAACGTATGTTCACATTTGTTTTATCCATTCTTCCCCCAAACTTTATACCACAGTAGTTAACTGGTAGGAAGGCTATCTGATATAAATTTCAGTGTCCTTGCCTGTCCCACCCCCTATCTCCCTAGTGGATACATACTTGGTTAAATACATACTGTATAAGGAAGCAAAGAGGTAGTTTGATCTTTAAAAATCCAGAATAGATTCTATTAGAATAATTTTGAAAGTTTAGCGATTTGACTACAAACACTAGCCCTCTATCAATGAAGGACAACCTCTAATTGGATGCAGCTCCAGAACAGTGTTACTGCAAATAAGTATGATCCAACAGATCAATGAGATAACACATATGCTTCGATTCTAGACGGGTATAATCCTTTTTAACAAACATTAACACAGTCTCTAGTACCATACAATAAGGTTATTTCCAAATATCTATAGGAAGTTGATTACAGTAATATTTCTCTGCCAGTCCAGTAATGCAGATGCATTTACCAGCTCCTCTCTTTGTAGAAATCATGTTAATAAAGATATTTTGGGATTTATGGTTTTAAATGCCAATTTTTTTTTTTTTTTTTTTAATGGGACAAGTGTTAGATAAATTCCTGCTGGTATTTATCAGACTTGGAGGAAATGAAGTTTGACAAAGAGTATTTCCTGAGTGGTCTGGAGGGAAGTAAAAGAATTAGCAAAATCAAGAGAATATGAAAATGAATCAGGTAAAGGCCTGAGTCTGTTGGCAAAAGAAAAAATGCACCTGTATTATATAAATAAGAATCCATGGTAAACAAGATTCAATTATAATGAAGCAATTATTATGTCCTGTCACATCTGTGAAAACTAAACTCTGCCAAGAGGTATCCTTTCAGGGTGTCCATTCACCTTGGTTTACATCAATCACCCCAGAGTGATTATTAAAAGTATTTTCTCTCACTCTTAAAAGTGAACCAGTTTACACATTATATGATCACCCTATCCTTGAAGAACCAGGAGGCAGAGCTATTAACATAGCCCCATGTTCAGCGTCCAATCATAGTCCCATAACCAAAATGGAGTACAGATATACCTCATTTATCTAATACTGTGAATAGAGCAAAATAGTCCTATAATTCAGAACATGAATTCTGAAACCAAATGACCTAGGTTCAAATCTCAGCTCTGCTAAATATACTCTTCAGCTGTATAACCTTAGAAAAGTTTTTGGCCAGCCGCGGGGGCTCACGCCTGTAATCCCAGCACTTTGGGAGGCCGAGGCGGGTGGATTATGAGGTCAGGAGACCGAGACCATCCTGGCTAACACGGTGAAACTCTGAAACCCCGTCACTACTAAATACACAAAAAATTATCTGGGTGTGTTGGCGGGCGCCTGTAGTCCCAGCTACTCGGGAGGCTGAGGCAGGAGAATGGCGTGAACCCGGGAGGCGGAGCTTGCAGGGAGCAGAGATCGCGCCACTGCACTCCAGCCTGGGTGACAGAGCAAGACTCCGTCTCAAAAAACAAAAACAAACAACAAAAAAAAGTTCTTTACTTTTTATTTTGAAATAATTTCAAACTTGGAGAAAAGCTGCAAGAATATTACAAAGAATTCCCATATACCCTTCACTTAGGTTCACTAATTGCTAACATTTTGCCACATTTACTTTACACATCTCTCTACACACATTCACATACACACACAGAATTAATTAATTAATTAATTAATTAAGACAGGGTCTCACTCTGTCACCCAGGCTGGAGTGCAGTGGCGCTACCATGACTCAAATACAGCCTTGACCTCCCAGGCTCAGGTGATCCTCCCACCTCAGCCTTTTTTTATTTTTTTTATTTTTATTTTTTTTGAGACGGAGTCTCGCTCTGTCTCCCCAGCTGGAGTGCAGTGACGGATCTTGGCTCACTGCAAGCTCCGCCTCCCGGGCTCACTCCATTCTCCTGCCTCAGCCTCCGGAGCAGCTGGGACTACGGGCACCCGCCACCATGCCCGGCTAATTTTTTTTTTTTTAATTTCTTATTTTTCGTAGAGACGGGGTTTCACCGTGTTAGCCAGGATGGTCTCGATCTCCTGACCCTCGTAATCCACCCGCCTCGGCCTCCCAGAGTGCTGGGATTACAGGCGTGAGCCACCGCGCCCGGCCCACCTCAGCCTTTCAAGTAGCTGGGACTACAGGTACACACCAATAGGCCTGGTTATTTTTTGTATTTTTGGTAGAGACAGGGTTTCACCATGTTGCCCAGGCAGTCTCAAACTCTTGGGATCAAGTGATCCTCCCACCTTGGCCTCCCAAAGTGTGGAGATTACAGGTGTGAGCTACCACACCCGGCCACTCACTATTTTATTACTTTTTTTTTTTTTTTTTTAGACGGAGTCTTGCTCTGTCACCCAGGCTGGAGTGCAGTGGTGCGATCTCGGATCAGCCTGCCAGGTTGAAGCAATTCTCCTGCCTCAGCCTCCCAAGTAGCTGGGACTAAAGGCACATGCCACCATTCCCGGCCAATTTTTTGTATTTTTAATAGAGATGGGGTTCTCCATGCTGGCCAGGCTGGTCTCAAACTCCTGACCTCGTGATCTGCCCACCTTGGCCTCCCAAAGTGCTGGAATTATAGGTGTAAGCCACTGTGCCCGGCCCTATTATTAATTTTTTAACCATTTGATAATAGGTTGTAGACATCGTGTCCTTTCTCCAAATACTTCAATGGGTTATTTTCTAAAAACAAACTACAGTTCAATTATCACATTAGGAAATTTAACAATAACACACTATTATTATCTAACGTAAAGTCCATATCTAACTTTTACCCATTGTCTCACTAATGCTCTTGAAGAAAAACAAAAAAAGAGAGAGAGAGATGGGGTCTCTCTATGTTGCCCAGGCTGGTCTCAAATTCCTGGGCTCAAGCGATCCTCCCATCTTGGCCTTCCAAAGGGCTGGTATGACAGGCATGAGCCACCATACCCTCCCCTACTAATGCTCTTTATAGAAAATTTTTCCCTCAACCCAAGAATCCCAATAAAGAATCTTGGGTAGATTTCTTAACCTCTCTGTATATCACTTTCCCCATCTGTAAAATGGAGATTAATAATAGCACCTACTTCATAAGATTATTGAGAAAAATGAAAGAGTAAATATAATAAAGAATGTAGAACAGTTGCTGATATTTAGTGCAGGTGTTAGCTGCTTTTATTTTTATTATTTTTTTAAAATTTTTTTTTAGACGGAGTCTCGCTCTGTCGCAGTGCTGTGATCTAGACTCACGGCAACCTCCGCCTCCTGGGTTCAAGCATTTCTTGTGCCTCAGCCTCCCAAGTAGCTGGGATTACAGGTGCGCGCCACCATGCCCGGCTAATTTTAGTATTTTTAGTAGCAACAGGGTTTCACCATGTTGGCCAGGCTGGTCTTGAACTCCTGACCTCAAGTGATCCACCTGCCTGGGCCTCCCAAAGTGCTGAGATTACAGGCATGGGCCACTATGCCTGGCTGTTAGCTGCTTTTAGAGAATGGCAGACTTCATATAAGGTAAAACTGTCAGATAATGGGAAATAATTATTTAGAGACTATGCTTTTTGAAGGTATTTTAATGAAAATCTGTAAAATATATTGTGCATATCAATTATTTTCTGAACAGAATATATTATAGATATTTTAACTTTTTCTTAGAAACTCGGGGTCTTCACATCTGCAGTGGTACTGCTATAAAACTGTGATACTGGCCGGATGTGGTGACACCTGTAATCCCAGCACTTTGGGAGACTGAGGTGGGCGGATCATGAGGTCAGGAGATCGAGATCATCCTGGCTAACACAGTGAAACCCCGTCTCTAGAAAAAATACAAAAAATTAGCCAGGAGTGGTGGCGGGCGCCTGTAGTCCCAAGCTACTCGGAAGGCTGAGGCAGGAGAATGGTGTGAACCCGGGAGGCGGAGCTCGCAGTGAGCCGAGATACTGCCACGGCACTCCAGCCTGGGTGACAGAGTGAGACTCCGTCTCAAAAAAAAAAAAAACTATGATACTGTCAGAGGCACCTGAGGTGTGAGGTTTATATATGCCTATATAGTAAAATAGTCTGCAAAGTTCTGGACAGACAACTTGAATCTCCGTCTGCTGTCCTGCTTCTGATCATTAGTATATATTAACATGCCTCCTTTATATTATTCTTTTTTTTTTTTTTTTTGAGACAGAGTTTCACTTTTGTTGCCCAGGCTGGAGTGCAATGGCAGGATCTCAGCTCACCGCAACCTCAGCCTCCCGAGTTAGCTGGGATTAAAGGTATGCACCATCACGCCCGGCTAATTATGTATTCTTAGTAGAGACAGGGTTTCTCCATGTTGATCAGGCTGGTCTGGAACTCCTGACCTCAGGTGATCCGCCCGCCTCAGCCTCCCAGCCTCATCTATATTATTCCAATAATACTTTTGGTCATACAAAGCTTCTAGTTTAAACAGTACTTTCAGCCGGGCATGGTGACTCAGGCATGTAATCCAAGCACTTTGGGAGGCCGAGGCGGGTGGATCGCCTGAGATCAGGAGTTAGAGACCCCAGCTAACTCGGGCCCAGCACTCTAGCCTGGGCAACAGAGGAAAACTGTCTCAAAAAAAAAAAAAAAAGTACTTTCATATCTTTCATTAATTCAATAAATATTATATCATTTGATTAATTAGCTGATATGAATCTTGCAATTAGTCTGTGAGGTAAAAAAAAACATATATTACTACTCCCAATTTTAACTACCTAATTATAGACAAATAAATTAAGGCTCAAAGAGGTCAAATGACACTTTGGGCCACAGAGTCAACAGGCCACACAGTCAGCCCTCATACACCTGGGTCCTCTGTGTGTCAATATACACAATTATCTGAGTGAGGCCCTGAGCTGATGCTACTTTTGAAGTAAAATGAACAATCTTTACCACTTAGAAGCACTTTCAGCTTGCTTTTATATTTATTTATTTGTTTATTCATTTTGAGACAGAGTCTTGCTCTGTCACCCAGACTGGAGTGCAGTGGCACGATCTTGGCTTACTGCAACCTGTGCCTCCTGGGTTCAAGCAATTCTCCTGCCTCAGCTTCCCGAGTAGCTGGGATTACAGGCGCATGCCACCACGCCCGGCTAATTACTGTATTTTTAGTAGAGACGGGGTTTCACCATGTTGGCCAGGTTGGTCTTGAACTCCTGACTACGTGATCCACCCGCCTTGGCCTCCCAAAGTGCTGGGATTACAGCCTTTACTTTTATTTTTTATTTCCAAAAGCAGCAGGAGAAAAACAGCTTACTTTTAAAGATGCAAGGAAACACATTCTGACTGGCTGAGACTGCCAGATGTCTGACTTTCAGATGCTGTTCTTCTTTACTTCTCAAATATCTTTCTAAAATTCTCTGAACGTTACAGCTACACTTTATTAATATAGACTCCACACATGAAAGTTGAGATAAATTCAGAACTGAGCTGAAGTTTACCTCTGCACTCTAATAAAGACTAAGAAAACTGTGTAAATAAGATTGCAGGGAGAAATGTTTAATGAGCTGTTTTTAAGCATTTCAAGTCTAATTTACATACAATTAAAGTTAATTTGCACATCATTCTCAGCTATTCATTAAACCAGGTACAAGGATCTCTATCTAACAAAATAACCTGGTAACACTATTAGCCTAGTTTCAATTACTGTATGAACTCAAAGTAACAGCTGCACCTAAAGAAAAACAACCTACAACACTCTCACTAGGTTTTCCCCCAATTAGGCCAAATTAATGAGGTTTAATACTACCTCCATGATGACCCACAAAACCTGTCTTCCCCTGATGACCCCACAGTATAAGCTAAAACGTAGTCAAACCACCTGTCCTAGAGACTAGGCAGAGGAAGCAAGACAAAATGGCAATGGCTAAGGAAGGCTAGGGTTCTAGGGCAGATTATGGTACTAAATCTGTGCTACCTTAGTTAAATCACTCGACTTCTCTTGCCTTCAGTTGCCTCTTTTACAAAATGAGGGAGCTAATAATGTGGTCTCTAAACACAATATCCCAATAAAAGGATCCAGAGCTCTTAGGGGAAAGGGCAGAAAATGTACAAGATGAGTTGGGAACACCTTATCATGCTAGAAAGCAAGGAACACTATCAAAGACTGCTGAAGTTATGTCAAAAGGAATCAGGAGCTAGCTTGAAGAACTTCTACTGGTCCAATATGAAACAAATTTAACATCAATAAGAATAACTGCAATGGATTAAAACACATCAAATATGTTAACACCTAAAAGTTCCTGATCATGCCCTAAAAAACCCTAAAAAGTCACTGGTCTTCTCTGGAGTATATCTGAAAACCAACTCACTATTTTGAAAACTAGTAAATAAAAGAATAAAAGGAATGAATTAAGTATTTATCTTGCCTTCCTTGTACATATCAAACCCCAGGGTAACCAAAGAGTTGATACGGTAAACTTTTTCTTTTTCGAAGTATTCCAGACGATAAACAACAACAAAAAGAATGATAGAATTAAAATCTAATCATTTTCCACACATTTAATGAAGTCATGGATCTAGGTAATCATCATCCATGACCACGTACAACAGAAAAAGAGACATCTGGACATTATGAGCCTCCTCACAGAATAATACACCACCACTTATGAAGTATTATTGCCAAAAAAGCAACTGGATTCAGGTCAAGCCTCTAGAGGAGCACTGCACAACAGGAGCCACTGCATACATGCAGCTATGGAGCACTAAAAACAGGGCCACTCCAAACCGATATGTGCCGTAAGTGCAAAGCACAAACTTTCAAAGATTTAATATTAAAACAGGATGCTGCTGGGCGCAGTGGTGCATACTTGAAATTCCAGCCTTTGGGAAGCTGAGGTGGGAAGATGGCTTGAGGCCAGGAGTTCAAGACAAGCCTGGGCAACATAATGAAGCCCGTCTCTACAAATAATTTAAAAGTTAGCTGGGTGTGGTGGTGCATGCCTGTAGTCCTAGCTACTTGGGAGGCTGAGGTGGGAGCCCAGGTGGTTGAGGCTGCAGTGAGCTGAAATCATGCCACTGTACTCCAGCCTGAAAAACAGAGTGAGAGCTTATCTCAAGAAAAAAAACAAATCACAATAATTTTTTATTGATTATATGTCATTATATTAATGTTAAAATAATAAGAGTTTTCAGGCTGGGGGGCGGTGGCTCACACTGGTAATCCCAGCACTTTGGGAGACCGGGGCAGGCAGATCGTTTGAGCCCAGGAGTTTGAGATCAGCCTGGGCAACATGGAGAAATCCCATCTCTATAAAAAATATAAAAATTAGCTGGGTTGGTGGTGCACGCCTATAGTCCCAGCTACTTGGGAAGCTGAGGTGGGAGGGTCACTTGAGCCTCAGAAGTGGAGGTTGCAGAGAGCCGAGATAATGCCACTGCACTACAGCCTGGGCGTCAGAGGGAGACCCTGTTTCAAAAAAAAAAAAAAAAAAAACACACATACACACACACACACACACACACAACTAAGGAAAAAAATAATAGTTTGCAACTATTGGGTAAAGTTTTTTGTTTGTTTGTTGTTTTTTTGTTTTGACATGGTGTCCAGGCTGGAATGCAGTGGCACCATCTCAGCTCACTGCAAGCTCCGCCTCCCAGGTTCATGCCATTCCCCTGCCTCAGCCTCCCAAGTAGCTGGGACTACAGGCACCTGCCACCATGCCCGGCTAATTTTTTGGATTTTTTTAGTAGAGACGGCGTTTCACCGTGTTAGCCAGGATGGTTTTGATCTCCTGACCTCGTGATCCGCCCGCCTCGACCTCCCAAAGTGCTGGGATTACAGGCGTGAGCCACCACACCTGGCCAAAATAAAGTATATTATTAAAATGAATTTCCGTGGGGCGCGGTGGCTCACACGTGTAATCCCAGCACTTTAGGAGGCCGAGGTGGGCAGATCATGACGTCAGGAGATGGAGACCAGCCTGGCTGACACGGTGAGATCCCGTCTCTACTAAAAATATAAAAAACTAGCCAGCTGTGGTGGCACGCGACTGTAGTCCCAGCTACTGGGGAGGCTGAGGCAGGAGAATTGCTTGAACCCAGGAGGCGGAGGTTGCAGTACGTCGACATCATGCCACTGCACTCCAGCCTGGGTGACAGAGCAATTTCCTGTTTCTTCTTATCTTTTTAATGTGCCAAATAATTTTTTTTTTTGAGACTGGGTCTCACTCTGTCGCCCAGTCTGGAGTGTAGTGGCACAATCTCAGCTCACTTCAACCTCCATCTCCTGGGTTAAAGCAATTCTCGTGTCTCAGCCACCCAAGTAGATGGGATTACAGGCACATGCCACCACAAGCGGCTAATTTTTCTGTTTTAGTATAGATGGGGTTTTACCATGCTGACCAGGCTGAAATTTTAAATTTAATTTGAAGCTTGAATATTTCTATTAGACAACACTCTCTAGATCTAACAACCAGTTTATAGGGAATAAAAGGGATAGAGGAACATAAATGAATTACAGAAATTCAATTAGCAAAGTCCAGAACGGGAAAATTACACAACTTTGTTTCTTTAACAGCAGCAGCAATAACAAAAAAAAAAAAACACCAGAGAAAAAAAGAACTGACCAGGCGCGGTGGCTCATGCCTGTAATCTCAGCACTTTGGGAGGCCGAGGCAGGCAGATCACCTGAGGTCAGGAGTTAGAGACCAGCCTGACCAACATGGTGAAATCCCGTCTCTACTAAAAATACAAAAATTAGCCGGTCATGGTGGCTAACGCCTGTAATCCCAGCTACTCAGGAGGCTGAGGCAGGAGAATCATTTGAACCTGGGAGACAAGAGATTACAATGAGCCGAGATTGCACCATTGCACTCCAGCCTGGGCGACAAGAGCAAAACTCCGTCTCCGGGGAAAAAAAAAAAAAAGAACTGAGAGAACCTGTAGATTAAAAAAGACGTAAAAGAGGCCGGGCACGGTGGCTCACGCCTGTAATCCTGTAATCCCAGCACTTTGGGAGGCCGAGGAGGGTAGATCACCTGAGGTCAGGAGTTCAAGACCAGCCTGGCCAACATGGTGAAACCCCATCTCTACTAAGAATACAAGAATTAGCTGGGCGTCGTGGTGGAGGCGGAGGTTGCAATGAGCTAAGATCACGCCACTGCACTCCAGCCTGGCAACAGAGTGGGACTCTGTCTCAAAAAAAAAAAAAAAAGGAGACATAGAAGTTATGTAAAGCAAATCAATGTATCAACCTTGTCTGAAACCTGATTCAAATAAACCAAATGTTCAGAGAGAAGGGGTGGCAGGGATGAAGGGAGAGCAGAAAGAGAAATTAATTGTGGAAATTTGAACATTAACAGGATACAGTGTAGTTATGTTTTTTAAAAAGAGTATCTTTATTTTTTACAGCTATATACAGAAATTAGCATTTAAATGATATGATGTCTGGGACTTGTTTCAAAATGATCCAAGGGGGATGAGGGAATGAATAGGGGTATGGATGAAACAAGACTGACCATGAGCTAATAATTGTTGAAGCTGAGTGTTGGGCATGTAAGGGCTCACTATATCACCCTCTCCACATCTGCATATGTTTGAAATTTTCTATACTTTTCTAAAGAATGAGATGAGCAGACAAGTTTATCTATAAAAATTTCTTGTAGCTTTTGAATCAACAAAAATATGTGAAAATAAGTCACAGAGTTGGCTAATACTTCAAGAGATCATTCAATCTAGTGTACCACCTCCAGGACACACTACAACATTATCACATTCAGCAAATATTTATTGAGTAACTATTAAGCACAAAGGTGCTAACACTGTAGAAGATGCACAGAAATACAAGAACCAGTTTGTTTCAGGACTTTAGTCATATAGGAGAAATCAGAAAAGTACCTAAACATAAAACAAGGTAAAAAGTGATGAAGTTGACCAGGTGCAGTGGCTCATGTCTGTAATCCCAGCACTTCGGGAGGCCAAGGCTGGCAGATCCCCTGAGGTCAGGAATTAGAGACCAGCCTGGCCAACATGGTGAAACCTCGTCTCTACTAAAAATACAAAAATTAGCCAGGTGTGGTGGTGTGCACCTGTAGTCCCAGCTACTTGGGAGGCTGAGGCAGGGGAATCGCTTGATCCCAAGAGGCAGAAAGGTTGCAGTGAGCACAGATCGCACCACCGCACTCCAGCCTGGGCGACAGAATGAGATTCTGTGTCCAAAAAAAAAAAAAAAAAAAAAAAAAGTGAAGTTACAGTTTAAGTATCATAAGCAAGGTACTTTTAAAGTATACCAGAAGCCATCATAGAAGAGTGTCATATAACTGGGCATGAAAAATAGGCAGGATTTGGACATGTAGTGACAGGGAGTATTATATCTGAAGTGTACAGACAGTGTCAGCAGAAGCACAGGGGCAGAATATAATGAAACATTTTTGGGAAATGAAGATGAGCGCATTATTGCACCCATAGTGGAAAACAGAGCTGGAAAGACAAGTAGGGGCTAGACCACAGAATCTTAAATATCAGGCTGAGTTTGTACTTTAGTCAATAAGCATTGGGAGTCACACATTTGGAGTTCTAGATGATAGAATATTTAGGAAGAAACTATACACCTCACCTAAGTTTAGTAGAAAAGAATAGAACTGGGGAGGGGGATGAAAGTAAGGATGAATAATCAAGGCAAAAGGTAACACAGGACCTAAAATGCAGTAGTGGGAGGAAAAGACAGGGAGGGATCTGAGAGTATCAGGCCATGAAAACAAGCAGGAGTTGAGAAGTCACCAGTAACTAAAATTTTACAACTGGATGAACTGGGAGAATGGTGGGGCCAATGTTTAGCATGTTGGCAGACCTATACCAGCCCTGAACAGTGTTCAATAAATGACTGACTGACTGAATAAGTAAATAGAAATACGTGAGTCAAAATGAAGAGCAGTAAGTCAGGGGATTTGGGGGGCTGGGGAGTGGGGTGGGCAGGAGATAAGCTGAACCTTCTCATTGAACCTGTGTTCCTCACAAGGTTCTGAAGAACAAAATGCTGCCCAGGAGTGCTATGCATTTTCTTGGGAATGCACTTCTCTAAAGCAAAGGACTCATCATTAAAACCTACATAAAAGGTATAAAACCCATCCTTAAAACCAGTAAACATGCCTCCCAAGCAAGGAGGAGACAACCTGTACAATCTGACCACAGGTTCTCAAAAGCAGACAGTTCACGAAAAGCTGGAGGTGCAAGTAGGATATCAATGAAGTGGTCCAATAGAAATTCTGGTACTGGAGCTCAGAGGCAAAAATATAGATGTGGCAGTTACTGCATGAAGGTTGTAATAGAAGACAGAAGAGTAGGCTGCGCACAGAGCCTCAAACCTGTGATCCCAGCACTTTGAGAAGCCGTGACGGAAGAATCACTTGAATCCACGAGTTCGAGACCCTTGGCTCTACAAAAAATAAAATTAGCTGGGCATGGTGGCGTACATCTGTGGTCCCAGCTACTTGAGAGGCTGAGGTGGGAGGCTCACTTCAGCCCAGGAAGCTGAGGCTGCAGAGAGCCGAGATGGCACCACTGTACTGCAGCCCGGCCAACAGAGCAAGAACTCGTCTCAAAACACACACACACACACACACACACACGAGTAGATGACCTCTCAATACAAAAACAAAAAGAGCAGCCCGGCCAACAGAGCAAGAACCCGTCTCAACACACACACACACACACACACACACACACACACACACACACACACACACACACACACACACACACACACACACACACACACACACACACACACGACCTCTCAATACAAACACAAAAAAAGAGAAGCAAGGCCTGAGATAACTTAGACACTGACAAAGGAGGATCAGGAAGGCAGAAAGAGAACCAGAACAATGCTGTGTCATAAAAGCTAAGAGAAGAATGTCCAGAAGGAAGGCCTGTTCAATCCTTATCTTCTTCCTTGACCCACAAATCCAACCCATCAACAAGTCTTATCGGCTCTACCTCCAAAATATATACTAAACACATCCATTTCTCTCCATCTCTTTAGCGACCTACCTAGTAGTTCAAACTTTCATCACTCCCTAGATTTCTGCAGTAGCCTGTTCAACCCACCTCAATCAAGTCCTGCCCCCAAATCATCCACTCTCTTTGTAGCAACTGGATTAATCTTTCAAAAATGGAAATCAGGGCCGGGCACGGTGGCTCACACCTGCAATCCCAGCACTTTCAGAGGCAGAGGCGGGCAGATCCCGAAGTCAGGAGATGGAGACCACCCTGCCCAACATGGTGAAACCCTGTCTCTACTAAAAATACAAAAATTAGCCGGCGTGGTGGTGGGTGCCTGTAATCCCATCTACTCGAGAGGCTGAGGCAGGAGAACTGCTTCAACCCAGGAGACTGATGTGGTGGTGAGCTGAGACCACGCCACTGCACTCTAGCCTGTGTGCCAGAGCAAGACTCCATCTCAAAAAAAAAAAAAAATGGAAATCAAAGCTGGGTGCAGTGATGCAAGCCTGTGATCCTAGCACTTTGGGAGGCTGAGGCAGATGGATCACTTGAGCTCAGGAGTTCAGGACCAGCCTGGGCAACATGGTGAAATCCCATCTCTACAAAAAATGCAAAAATTAGCCAGGCATGGTGGCTAGCACCTGTAGTTCCAGCCACGTGGAAGGCTGAGGTGGGAAGATTGCTTGAGCCCAGGAGGCAGAGGTTGCAGTGAGCTGAGATTCCACGACTGCACTCCAGCCTGGGTGACACAGTGAAACCCTGTCTCCAAAAAAAAAAAAAAAAAAAGGAAATCAGGCCAGGCAGGGTGGCTCGTAACCCCAGCACCTTGGGAGGCCGAGGCAAGGATCGCTTGAGGCCAGGAGTTCAAGACCAATCTGGGCAACAAAGCAAGACCCCATCTTTACAAAAAAAAAAGGGGGGGAAGAAAATTAGCATGGCATGAAGATGTGAGCCTGTAGCCCTAGCTACTTAGGAGGCTGAGGTGGGAGGATCCCTTGAGCCCAGAAATTCAAGGCTGCAGTGAGCCATGATGGCACTACTGCATTCCAGCCTGGGAGACACAGCAAGACCTTGTCTCAAAAAAAAAAAAAAAAAAAGGAAACAAACAAAAAAAAATTGTGCTTTATAGGGCATGATCATAAAAAGTGAAAAGACAACCCACAGAATGGGAGAAAATCTTTGTAAATAATGTATCTGATAAACAACCTGTATCCAGAATAAAGAACTATTAAAATACAATAAAAGGACAAATAATCCAATTTTAAAAGAAGCAACAGATTTAAATAGACATACAAATAGCCAATAAATGGCCAAGAGCGGTGGCTCATGCCTGTAATTCCAGCACTTTCGGAGGCCGAGGCGGGCGGATCATGAGGTCAGGAGATGAAGACCATCCTGGCTAACATGGTGAAACCCCTTCTCTACTAAAAATACAAAAAATTAGCTGGGCGTGGTGGCAGGTGCCTGTAGTCCCAGCTACTCGGGAGGCTGAGGTTGCAGTGAGCCAAAACTGCGCCACTGCACTCCAGTCTGGGCGACACAGCGAGACTCCAGACTCCATGGCCAAAAAAAAAAAAAAACAAGTTACATTGTTAATCATTGAAAAAATTGTAATAGTGGAGGAAAGAGGGGTATTGGAAGAAACAACACAGTAAGTCTTCACTTAACTCATCAATAGATTCTTGGATATCACCATTTTAAGCAAAACAATGTATAACAAAACCAATTTTACCACAGTCTAATGTAAACAAGAGTTAAGTTCCTATAGCATATTTCTGGTCACAAAAACATCACCAAACTTCTAAAGAAAGACCAAAACACTTCTAATATTAAACACTGAAACAAATGTGAGCTATACAAACATTTAAGAAAGATTAACAAAAACAAGAAAGATAAGTATTTACCTAATTATTCCAGTTCAGGGTCATGGGTGGCTGGAGCCTGTCCCAGCAGCCCAGGGAGCAAGGTGGGAACCAACTCCGGGCAGGATGCCATCCCATCAATCACACACGCACCCACACTCACTCAGACTGGGACCATTTAGAGACACCAATTCATCAAACATGCACAATTCTGTGATGCAGGAGGAAACCAGAGTACCTGGAGGGAAACCAAAGTACTGGAGAAAGCCCACACAGATGTGGGGAGAATGTGCAAACTACACAGACAGTAGCCCCGGCCAGGAATACATTTTTTTTCTCATCAACACTATAACGCAATGAAGTTGAACAAAATAATGTTATTCAAAGACCTGTTGTAATGGCCATGAGTTGATACTTGTTGAGGCTAGGAGATAGATGCACAGGAGTTCATTACATCATTCTCTTTACTTATATGTATGCTTGATATTTTTCATTAAAAAGTTGTTTTTTTTTAATCTTCAAGCACCTCAATTTAAAAACAAAACACTTCTTCCAGACTTCCCATTTTACTTAAAAATAAAACACACCCAGGCAAAGTGGCTCATACGCCTGTAATCTCAGCACTCTGGGAGGCTGAAGCTGAAGATCACTTGAGCCCAGGAGTTCAATAGCCTAGGCAACATAGTGAGACTCCATCTCCATAAAAAATAAAACAATTAGGCTGGGCACGGTGGCTCACGCCTGTAATCCCAGCACTTTGGGAGGCTGAGGCGGGCGGATCACAAGGTCACAAGATCCAGACCATCCTGGCCAACATGATGAAACCCCGTCTCTACAAAAAATACAAAAATTAGCTGGGCATGGTGGTATGTGCCTATAGTCCCAGCTACTCAGGAGGCTGAGGCAGGAGAATCGCGCCTAAACCCAGGAGGCAGAGGTTGCAGTGAGCTGAGATCATGCCACTGCCCTCCAGCTTGGGCAACAGAGTGAGACTCTGCCTCAAAAATAAAAATAAAAATAAAAAATAAAAAATAAAACAATTAGCCTGGCATGGTGGCCTGCATCTGTAGTCCCAAGTACCCAAGAGGTTGAGGTGGGAGGATCACTTGAGCCACAGAGGTTAAGGCTGCAGTGAGCCATGATCGCACCACTGCACTCCAGCCTAGGTGACAGAGTGGGATCTTGTCTCAAAAATAAAACAAAACAAAACAAAATACACGCAAAACTCCTGGCCAGATGTGGTGGCTCACATCTGAAAGCCTATCACTATGGGAGGCTGAGGCAGGAGGACTGCTTGAGGCCAGGGGTTCGAGACCAGCCTGGGCAACATAGAGAGACCCAATCTCTACACATAAAATTTAAAAATTAGGCAGGTGTGGTGTTATATAACTGTAGTCCCAGCTACGCAGGAGGCTGAGGCAGGAGGATCACTTGAGTCCCAGGAGTTCAAAGCTGCAGCGAGCCATGACTGTGCCACTAGCCTGGGAAACAGAGCAAGACCTTGTCTCAAAAAATAAATAAACAGAACTCCTTAACAGTCCTAAAAAGCTTTGAAATATCTGGTTCCTACCCATCTCTCCAATCACATATTTTGTTACCACCATTCACTAATATATAGCCATGGTAGGCTTCCATCACTCTCAGAATACACTAAGGATTTTCCTGATTCAGGGCCTCTGCCGTCAACAGTTCCTTCTCCCTGGAACTCTCTTCCCTTGTTTCTCTATTTGGATGGTTCATTTTCATTCTTCACTTTCAGTATATCACCTTCTCAGAGAAGCCTTTCCTGACCATCCTTATCTAAGTTCCTCTATTACTCTCTATTATAGCACCCTATTTTATTTTCTAACATACCTCACAATCGTTAACATTTTATGTCTTTTTGTTTTTTGTTTTGTTTTGTTTTGTTTTTTGAGACAGTATCTGCCTCTGTTGCCCAGGCTGGAGTGCAGTGGCATAATCTTGGCTCACTGCAACCTCTCTGCCTCCTGGGCTCAAGTCATCCTCCCACTTCAGCCTCCTGAGCAGCTGGTACTACAGGTGCACACCACCACACTCAGCTAATTTTTGTATTTTTTGTAGAGATGGGGTTTCACCATGTTACCCACGCTGGTCTCAAACTCCTGGGCTCAAGTGATCTGGCCTACGTCGGCCTCCCAAAATACTTGGCCTCACGCCTCCCCAAGTTGGTGTGAGCCACTACACCTAGCCTTATTTATGTCTTTACTGTCTATCCAAGGCTTCCCAAACTGCATGACAGCATGGACCTTGTTTCTTCTCAAGATCACTGAGTTGTATCCTTAGTAGTATGTGACACACAGTAGGCACTTGATAAATCTGTTGAATGTTAAACTAATAACCCAATACTAGGCATTATCCTATTGTTGAATGTTTAATATACCAAAGGCTTACAGAAAACCTACTGTTTATGAGGCCTTAGGTAACACATATACACATCTGATGAGAAGATACATGGTGTCTTAGGCCATTCTTGCATTGCTATTAAGAAATATCTGAGACTGGGTAATTTATAGGCAAAGAGGTTTCACTGGCTCACAGTTCTGCAGGCTGTACAGGAAACAGTGCCAGTATGTGCTCCTGGGGAGGCTTCAGGAAGCTTTTACTCATGGCGGAAGGAAAAGCGCAAGCAGGCACTTCACATGTGAACTCAGAGCGAGAGCTCACTTATCACCAAGGGGATGGCCCGAGCCATTCATGAGGGACCTGCCCCCATGACCTAAACACCTCCTACCAGGCCCCATCTCCAACACTGGGGATTACATTTCAACATGAGATTTAGAGAGGATACATATTCAAACTACATCACATAGTATAATGAGAATTAAGTGGATAAAATTTAAAAAAAAAAAACCTCTTCCAGAGGCTTCTGAAAACAGCAAATAAGTAGACTATTTTACCCCCAGAGAATTCATTTAAAAACAGAAATAAGAGAGTTGTGACACAGTCCCTTCTCTAAAGATGTATAAACAAAGGGTCCCCAAGGGATCAAGGCTGAAATCTACCACAATTAACATTTTTAGAAATTATCTAGAAAAAACAATAGTGAAATCTTCCCAGTTTGCAGATGACTCTACAGCAACACATAGAAGTACAATGGTGCAAGGCTCTATGTGTTCAGGAATGTGAAAAACAGCTTCCATGTAGACAAAAATAAGGTAATTCAGTGACAGAAAAATAGTTCAAACTATAATTATCAAATGATGGGCTCTAAAGCTACCTGTTTTAACATAGGAAAGGGGTTTCAAAGTCCCTAGACTGTACCCTGAATACAGCTACAAAAAGGCAACAAAATACTGGCTGTCATTATGAAAGCTTTGGAAACACAGAACATATTATCCTATCCTTGTACAAACCAAAGTGTACCTGTACCTAGAATAGAATGTGTAGTTGTAGTCATCATAGCACAAAAAAGGTAAAATAGAGAAGGCCTAGAAAGATATCGCAAAAGACCAAAGGGACCAGAGGGGCTTCTATATGAGTACAGATTTTTTTTAAATGTCTTTTTAAGGCCAGGCGCGGTGGCTCACACCTGTAATCCCAGCACTTTGGGAGGCTGAGGCTGGCAGATCACATGAGGCCAGGAGTCCAACACCAGCCTGGCCAACATGGCGAAATCCCATCTCTACTAAAAATACAAAAATTAGCTGGGCATGTTGACACATGCCTACAATCCCAGCTACTCAAGAGGCTGAGGCAGGAGAATCACTTGAACCAGGGAGGTAGAAGTTGCAGTGAGCAGAGATCATGCCACTGCACTCCAGCCGGGGTGACAGAGCAAGACTTCATCTCAAAAAATAAAAAATAATCTGTTGCAATGAACAAGTATTACTTTTGTAACTTCAAAGAGATTTTAAAAATAAATAAATCTAGGATATTAGAAATGGGAGGCAGGCCGGGTGTGGTGGCTCATGCCTGTAATCCCAGCACTTTGGGAGGCTGAGGCAGGTGGATCACTTGAAACCAGGAGTTCAAGACCAACCTGACCAACATGGTGAAACCCCGTCTCTACTAAAAAGAGACTTGGAAGGCTGAGGCAGAAGAACTGCTTGAACCCGGGAGGCAGAGGTTGCAGCGAGCCGAGATCCTGCCACTGCACTCTAGCCTGGGGGACAGAGGGAAGACTCTACCTCTAAAAAAAATAAAAAAGGAAAGAAAGAAAAGAAGTAGAAAATAAATTTCATGCAAATAGCAAAGCAAAAAAAAAAAAAAAAAAAAGGATATGATGTAAGAATAAGCAAATTAGTAGCTGTGGTTTGTTGGAAAGAACTCTAGATATGCATCAAAGGACTTGGGTTCGTATACACATTAACACGGACAAATGTGAAAAACTATGCTGAAACAGAAAAAGTCAGACACAAAAGTGTGCATACTGTATGATTCAAGAACAGGTAAATTTAATATGTGGGGATAGAAATCAGAACATTGGTTGCCTATAAAATGGTGGAGATTGACTGGAAGGGGAACTGGAAGGAGGGAACTTTGGAGGGTTATAAAAATGTTCTATTTCTTTTTCCTTTTTTTGAGATGGAGTTTCGCTCTTGTTGCCCAGGCTGGAGTGCAATGGCGTGATCTCGGCTCACTGTAAACTCCGCCTCCCAGGTTCAAGCGAGTCTCCTGCCTCAGCCTCCAGAGTAGCTGGGATTACAGGCATCCGTCACCACACCCAGATAATTTTTTGTATTTTTAGTAGAGACAGGGCTTCTCCATGTTGGTCAGGCTGGTCTCCAATTCCCGACCTCGGGTGATCCACCCGCCTCGACCTCCCAAAGTGCTGGGATTACAGGCGTGAGCCACTGCGCCCAGCCAAAATGTTCTATTTCTTGATGTGAGTGTTGGCTACATAGGTGTTTACATTTGTCAAAACTCATCTAATTATATACTTCCATCTCACTGTATATAAGTTTTACCTTTAAAAATCTTGGCTAGGGCCGGGCGTGGTGGCTCACACCTGTAATCCCAGAGCTTTGGGAGTCCGAGGCGAGTGGATCACAAGGTCAGGAGTTCAAGACCACCCTAGCCAACATGGTGAAACCCCGTCTCTACTAAAAATACAAAAAATTAGCCGGGCGTAGTGGCAGGCACCTGTAATCCCAGCTACTTGGGAGGCTGAGGTAGGAGAATTGCTTGAACCCAGGAGGCAGAGGTTGCAGTGAGCCAAGACTGTGCCACTGCACTCCAGCGTGGGCGACAGAGTGAGACTTCATCTCAAAAAAAAAAAAAAAAAAAATCTTGGCTAGGCTTGGTGGCTTACACCTGTAATCTTGGCGGCACCTTGGGAGGCAAAGGTGGGAGGATCACTTGAAGCCAGGGGCTGGAGACCAGCCTTAGCAACATACCCACACCTCATCTCTATTTTATTATTTAAAAATTCCAAATAATTTTAAAATAAATAAAAACCTCATTTTAAAAAAGACATTTCAATTTCAAATGTTCCATTATTTAGTTGAATAATTTTGAGGAAGTTAATCTCTCAGAACCAGTTTACTTTATCTATAAAATGCAGCTACTAATGGCCTGGCACGGTGGCTCACGCCTGTAATCCCAGCACTTTGGCAGGCCGAGGCGGGTGGATCACCTGAGGTCAGGAGTTCAAGACCAGCCTGGCCAATATGGTGAAACCCCGTCTCTACTAAAAATACAAGAATTAGCTGGGTGTGGTGGCACATGCCTATAATCCTAGTTACCCAGGAGGCTGGGGCAGGAGAATCGCTGGAACCAGGGAGGCAGAAGCTGCAGTGAGCCGAGATGGCGCCACTACATTCCAGCCTGGGTGGCAGAGCAAGACTCTGTCTCAAAAAAAAAAAAAAAAAAAAAGTAGCTACTAATATATCTCAAGTGCTGGGGACTGACTGTAATGGTATACAACAAAGTGGAGCACTATGCTTTGCAAATTATCATCCAATGAATGCTGAAGGAACTTTAAAAGTAAAGACAGGGAAGAAGTTAGTCTTATAATTCTCATAATTCCACAGATGCCTTTGGTATTCAGGAATACTATTCTTTAAAGACTATCAATATTCTACAAAGGGAAATTCACTTATAGTTCTCAATTGTGAATGAAAAGGAGTATCAATAGGCATGACCCAAAACCTTCTTCTACACAGTTAAACAAAATTTCTCAAGACTTAAGAGCAAACTTTTTAAACTGAGTACTTATGGCCGGGTGTGGAGGCTCATGTCTGTAATCCCAGCACTTTGGGAGGCCGAATTGGGCAGATCACTTGAGGTAAGGAGTTCAAGATCAGCCTGGCCAACATGGTGAAGCCCCGTCTCTACTAAAAATACAAAAATTAGCCGAGTACGGTGGCAGGCACCTGTAATCCCAGCTACTCCAGAGGCTAAGGCACGAGAATCGCTTGAACCCGGGAGGCAGAGGTTGCAGTGAGATTAGATGGCACCACTGCACTCCAGCCTGGAAACAGAATGAGACTCCATCTCAAAAAAATAAAAATAAAATAAAATAAAATAAAATAGAATAAAATAGAAATAAACTGAGTACTTGCTAGAACAAAGGCATAATCCAGGTATGAAGGAAGGAGAGGTTTCAAATAGAAATACTTGAGAGTAAATGAACTGCTCTTGTTACTTTACTATGTCAATTACAAAGCTTAAAATTCACACAAGCCACACGACATATTTAAGAATGCATGTGTTGGGCCAGGTGCGGTGGCTCACACCTGTAATCCCAGCACTTTGGGAGGCCGAGGCGGGCGGAGGTGAGTAGAGCGAGACCATCCTGGCTAACACGGTGAAACCCCGTTTCTACTAAAAATACAAAAAAATTAGCCGGGGGTGGTGGCAGGCGCCTGTAGTCCCAGCTACTCCCAGCTCCTCCCTGTAGTCCCAGCTACTCAGGAGGCTGAGGCAGCAGAACGGCGTGAACCTGGGAGGCAGAGCTTGCAGTGAGCCGAGATCACACCACTGCACTCTAGCCTGGGTGACAGAGCAAGAGTCCGTCTCAAAAAACAAAAACAAAAACAAACAAAAAAAAAGAATGCATGTGTGGAGGTCAGGAGATCGAGACCATCCTGGCTAACACGGTGAAACCCCGTTTCTACTAAAAATACAAAAAAAAAAAAAAAAAATTAGCCAGATGTAGTGGCACGCACCTGTAGTCCCAGCTACTCGGGAGCTGAGGCAGGAGAATCACTTGAACCTGGGAGGTGGAGGTTGCAGTGAGCCGAGATCACACCACTGCACTCCAGCCTGGGCGACAGAGGGAGACTCCGTATGAAAAAAATAACGCATGTGTGTATACACATACACATGTTCACTCAAATTGGAAATGAATCAAACCACTGCTTTTTCTCAAAAAGCCTTCCGTATTCTCAAAATAAGAAACTTGGGGCCAGGCGTGGTGGTTCACGCCTGTTAATCCCAGCACTTTGGGAAGCAGAGGTGGGCAGATCACTTGAGGCCAGGAGTTTGAGACCAGCCTGGCCAACATGACAAAACCCCGTCTCTACTAAAAATACAAAAATTAGCCAGGCGTGGGGGTGGGCGCCTGTAATCCCAGCTACTCAGCTCAGGAGGCCGAGGCAGGAGAATCGCTTGAGCCCGGGGTGGGCGGGGAGGGCATGCGCAGACGCTGCAGTGAGCCAAGATCATCGGGCCATTGCACTCCAGCCTGGGCGACAGAGCAAGACTCCGTCTCAAAAAAAAGAAAAAAGAAAAAAAAGAAACTATTTTGTTCAAATGGAATTAATCTTATAGCTGAGAGTACATCTCAGACTTCTCTGTATTTTACCAAAAGAAAAACAGAGCTTGAAAAGAAATATCACAGGCAAAGTTTAATAGCCTCTCCTATCAATTTCAAATTATTTATTAGTCTGTGGAAATCATGATGAAAAGCAAATTTTTCTGAGATACTTCTATATCTGAACATTATTTCTTTAGCAAGCATTCAACAATTCTTGTTTCTATTCTTCTCTTTTCTAATTCAATTCTGTTTGGTTTCTAAGTTAAGAAGTGTGTTTCATTTGCATAAATGGTAACTATTCTGAGATACTATTCATAACTATACATTTGAATTCTGTAAAGTACCATTCATAACTTCAAACAGAACAGGAAAAAACACTCATTCAACTTTACCTTAATGATGACTAAGACATGAATGATTATAATGTTATATTGTACAGAGTTGGCCAAAAGAGAATGAAGTCTTCAAATGTTACCACTACCTTGTCATTAATTTATGAATGCCCAGAGGAACCAAGGACCACTGCCTTGACCAATCCGCCTGTCACAAAAAATACTGAGCTTAGAAAAGCATGCCCTTTCTAAACATGTTTTTTGGAGTTATGAAGTGTCTATGCAGGGACATCAAGAGATACATCTTAGCCATGAAGCTCAAAAATTAGCAAAGAATCCTGACAAGTTCTGGCAAGTTCTTTATATAAGCAATGCTGGTTATCCTTTAGGCGTTAAACTTTTCAGCTATGAGCTTTTCTGAGAAACAGTCTTTCATGTAAGGTAGGTAGTAATATTCCAGTAGTTCTTTACTCTATCTAATCTTAATCAGTGGTAGAAATTAAATTTACATAGATCTGCATAAATAATTCAGCTATCTGTCCTGCTCTAATATATTTAAACCAAATAAAATAAAATTTGAACAGAATAAAAATAATGGGGCTATTTTTAAATGGTCAACTCCTGATTTTTCTCATTTTCTTATCCAAAGTCAGAGACAGGAACTGCATAACCAGAAAGAAGGAGAAAAAGGAGAACATGCACCTGAGGACATCTATAATCACTTTCCTCTATTGCTCCACCACTCCTACCCTTATTGATACAGTAGCTCTCAACAGGGGGAAATCTATCCCCCCAGGATAAAAGTAACAATATCTGGACACATTTCTGGTTATCACTACTGGAGCAGAGGGGGTGCTATTGGCATCCAGTCATCCATCCAGTGAGTAGAGACCAGGGATGCTGCTTAAGTATTCCTGGTCTGACCATAAAATGGAAGAGGAGCACACAAGAATGAAGCAGAATACAGAGGCCATAATTAAAGCATTATTAGTATCTCACGCCTGTAATCCCAGTACTTTGGAAGGCCGAGGTGGGCAAATCACTTGAGGTCAAGAGTTGGAGATCAGCCTGGCCAACATGGTGAAACCTCGTCTCTACTAAAAATACAAAATTAGGCCAGGCGTGGTGGCTCACATCCGTAACCCCAGCAATTTGGGAGGCTGAGGCGGGTAGATCACCTGACGTCAGGAGTTCCAGACCAGCCTGACCAACATGGTGAAACCCCATCTCTACTAAAAATGCAAAAATTAGCCAGGCGTGGTGGCGCATGCCTGTAATCCCAGTTACTCAGGAGGCTGAGGCAGAAGATTCGCCTTGAACCTGGGAGGCAGAAGTTGCAGTGAGCCGAGATAATGCCATTGTTCTAGCCTGGGCAGCAAGAGCAAAACTCTGTCTCGGAAAAAAAAACAAAAACAAAAACAAAATTAGCGAGGCATGGTGGCACGCACCTGTAATCCCAGCTGCTACTAGGGAGGCTGAGGCAGTAGAATCCCTTGAACCCAGAAGGCAGAGGTTACAGTGAGCCGAGATCATGCCACTGCACTCCAGCATGGGCAGCAGAGTGAGACTCCATCTCAAACAACAAAAAGGGGGTGAGGGGTCTGGGCATGGTGGCTTATGCTTATCCCTGTAATCTCAGCACTTTTAGGGGCCAAGGCAGCAGGATGGCTTGAGCTCAGTTTAAGACCAGCCTGGGCAACATAGTGAGACCTCGTCTCTAAAAAATTTAACAAATCAGGTGGGCATGGTAGCGCTCACATATAGTCCCAGCTATTTGGGAGGCTAAGGCAAGAGGAGGACTGCTTGAGCCTAGGAGGTTGAGGCTGCAGTGAGTGAGCTGTGATATTGCCACTGCACTCAAGCCAGGGCAACAGTGAGACCCTGTCTCAAATAATAATAATAATTTTTCCCATTCCCTAGTCCAATCACACATTGACTCCACTTGCAACTCTTGATACAGTTTCTCACCCTTTGTATCTCCAAAACAGTGAAGGTACCATTCTTAGGAACTATGGAGCCACCCCAAGTAGGTGGATGAATTCAGGCCCTCAAAGCAGGCAGCTACTTGGTTTCTTAAAGGACAAAATTCCACAAATCCATGCTGTCATGGGGCTTCCTTCTAAAGAGAAAAAATAATTCTTCATCCTCCAACAATACCAGTCCACCTCACTCTACAGTAGAGATGTCCGAGAAAACTAAGAGTAGCCTGAGTTTTGAAAATGTGCTCGTAGAGGCCCTTGGCCATTTAAAGAAACCACCCAAATTCATATGGCTGGTAAACAGAAGTTTCTCATATAGCATACACTTAAAATAAAAATACTCAACATTAAATGTATTTTAGTAAACTCCTTACACCAAGATGTGCAAATTGTGGAAGCCTCATAAATTAAAAATAAACAAAATTTTGACCCAAATCCCATCGACAGTTTTTACCTCATTCTAAAGAATACTCTAGGTTGGGTGCAGTGGCTCATGCCTGTAATCCCAGCACCTTGGGAGGCCAAGGCAGTTGGATCATGAGGTCAGGAAATCGAGACCATCCTGGCTAACAAGGTGAAACCCCGTCTCTACTAAAAACACAGAAACAAAAAATTACCCGGGTGTGGTGGCGGGCACCTGTAGTCCCAGCTACTAGGGAGGCTGAGGCAGGAGAATGGTGTGAACTCGGGAGGCAGAGATTGCAGTGAGCTGAGATTGCGCCACTGCACTCCAGCCTGAATGACAGAGCAAGACTCTGTCTCAAAAAAAAAAAAAAAAAAAAAAAAAAAAAAGAATACTCTAAAGGAAAAAAATCAGCTTTAAAATTTGGCAAACATGGCTGGGTGCAGTGGCTAATGCCTGTAATCCCAGCACTTTGGGAGGCCGAGGAAGGTGGATCACCTGAGGTCAAGAGTTCAAGACCAGCCTGGCCAACTTGGAGAAACCCCGTCTCTACTAAAAATACAAAACTTAGTCGGGCGTGGTGGCAGACGCCTGTAATCCCAGCTACTCAGGAGGCTGAGGCAGGAGAACTGTCTGAACCCAGGAGGCAGAGGTTGCAGTGAGCCGAGATTGCGCCATTGTACTCCAGGCTGGGCAACAAGAGCGAAACTTGGTCTCAAAAAAAAAAAAAAAAATTGGCAAACATGAATCTACAGATCTGCATTTGATTTGTTTTTCTCTGAATTATATGCAAAAAGTACAATTCTCTTACATGCTATACAAAAAATGATGAGCAAAGACCCTACAAATCACTATTTAAAGAAGAGGTGGGGTCAGGGCATGAAGTCTCACACCCATAATCTCAACACTTTGGGAGGCCAAGGTGGGAAGATCACTTGAGGGCAGAAGTTTGAGACCAGCCTGGGCAACATTTCGAGAGCCCATCTCTACTGTTTAAAAAAAGAAAAAAAGAAAAGAAATAAAATTTTTAAAATTAAAAACAAAAAAGGTGGAGGGTGTCATTCTAACATTTCAGAGACCAGTGAAGATATTAAAGCATAAATTGTGGTACTTAAGGAAAAATGCTTATCAGGCACATTTTAATCACAGTAAGATTTCTGTATGACAGAAACAAAAAAAGGTGTCTTCTATGTAGTATTGTTTTTAGGACCCATGACTTTGAAATTAACTGGGCTATACAATATTTTTCCTTGTAATTGCTCTTGTTATCATGTAATTTTGTTTGTTTGTTTGAGACGGAGTCTTGCTCTGTCTCCCAGGCTGGAGTGCAGTGGCGTGATCTCAGTTCACTGCAACCTCTCCGCCTCCTGGATTCAAGCGATTCTCCTGCTTCAGCCTCCTGAGTAGCTGGGATTACAGGCGTGCACCACCACACCCGGCTAATTTTTGTATTTTTAGTAGAGACAGGGTTTCACCACGTTGGTCAGGCTGGTCTCGAACTCCTGACCTCATGATCCGCCCGCCTCAGCCTCCCAGAGTGCTAGGATTACAGGCTTGAGCCACCGCGCCTGGCCTATCACGTAAGTTTCACCTACAGAGATCTACAGTCCCTTCACTTTATCTCCAAAATGCAAAGGCTGTGAAAAATAAATTTTTCATTATTCATTTGGAGGCAAAACCTGACAAGAAATGACATAAGGCTAATGATAGTACAGTATTTATCCCAGTTAATATGAACATCCAGACATTTTACTACAGAAATAATAATGCATCTGATTTAAAAAGTGCTGCCCTGACCTCTCTGGGGTATTACATAACACATAGTACCATATTTCTTTTCTAAAACCCCAAAATCCAAAAATTTTTAAATTCGGATATACATTTGGTCCCAAGAACTTTTTTTTTGGTGCCAAGGATTTTGAAAAAGGTACTGTGGACTGGTATACTAATTAAGACTAATTATTTTACAGAAAATATAATATATTGAGAATGAATGTATTAATAGAGCTTCACATGCAATAACTTCAGTGTCTTCACAACTATCATGTACACACAATCCTAGAAAATAAAGCATAAAAAGACTTAACATGTCAAAAGCCAAACACATTATTATGTGTTTTTCAAGTGATGGTGATATTTGCATCCTCTAATATCTAAATCAATTCCTTAGGTTGAAATCACAGTTAAAATATAGCCAAAGACTCAACTGGGCGCGGTGGCTCACACCTGTAATCCCAGCACTTCAGGAGGCCGCAGCAGGTGGATCAACCAAGGTCAGGAGTTTGAGACCAGCCTGGCCAACATGGCAAAACCCCATCTCTACTAAAAATACAAAAATTAGCCAGGTGCGGCAGTGCATGCCTGTAGTCCCAGATACTTGGGAGGCTGAGGCAGGAGAATTGCCCGAACCTGGGAGGCAGAGGTTGCAGTAAGCCGAGATTACGCCACTGCGCTCCAGCCTGGGTGACAGATATATATATATATATATGTGTGTGTGTGTGTGTGTGTATATATGTATATATATATAAAATACACATTATATTTTACATATATAACCTATACATTATAGATTATATATTACATATTACATATTATCGTATATTATAATATATAATATACGATAATATATAATATATTAATATATATTAATATAATATATATTTATATATTATATTAATGTAATATATATTTATATATTATATTAATGTAATAATATATTATATATTATATTAATGTAATAATATATTATATATTATATTAATGTAATAATATATTATATATTATATTAATATAATATATATTATATATTACATTAATATAATATATATTTATATATTATATTAATAATATATATTTATATATTATTAATGTAATATATTATATATTATATTAATATATAATATATTGTATTAATATATAAATAATATATTGATATATTATATTAATATATAATATATTGTATTAATATATAAATAATATATTGATATATTATATTAATATATATTAATATATTGATACATTATATTAATATGTCTTTATATATTGATATATTATATTAATATATCGATATATTAATATATCGATATATTAATATATCCTATTTATATATTGCTATATCATATTACAATATATTTATATATCATATTAATATATATTTATATATTATATTAATAATATATTTATATATCATATTAATATATATTAATATCTTTATATATCATATTAATATATATTAATATATTTATATATCATACAATATATATTAATATATTTATATATCATATTAATATATATTAATATATTTATATATTGATAATATATTATTTTATATATTAATATATGTTATATTAATATATATTGATAATATATTATTTTATATATTAATATATGTTATATTAATATATAAATATTTTATATATTACATATTAATATATTATAATATATTATATTTTAATATATTTATATAATCTACATTTATATATTATATACAGATTTTATATATAATCTCTATATTATATATATCACATATTATATATAACATATATAGAGATACTTTTTTTTGAGACGGAGTCTCGCTCTGTCGCCCAGGCTGGAGTGCAGTGGCGCGATCTCGGTTCACTGCAAACTCCGCCTCCCGGGTTCACGCCATTCTCCTGCCTCAGCTTCCCTAGTAGCTGGGACTACAGGCGCCCGCCACCATGCCTGGCTAATTTTTTGTATTTTTAGTAGAGACGGGGTTTCACCGTGTTAGCCAGGATGGTCTCGATCTCCTGACCTCGTGATCCACCCGCCTCGGCCTCCCAGAGTGCTGGGATTACAGGCGTGAGTCACCATGCCCGGCCTATAATATATATTTTATATAAATATATATTTAATATATATAAATATAAATATATTTAATATATATTAAATATATATTTGTTAATATATATTTATTAATATATTATTAATATATTTAATATATTTATTAATATATATTATTAATAAATATATTATTAATATATATTAAATATATTTATTAAATATATATTTATTTATATATTTATTAATAATATATATTATTTATATATATTTGATATATACAAATATAAATATATTTAAATATAATATAAACATATTATATATTTATATGTTATATATTATGTTATATAATATATATTATATAATATAACATGTTATATAATATATATTAATATATTTTATATATATATTTTTTATATGATATATATATTATATGATGTATTATATCATATTATATGATGTATATTATATATTATATGATGTATATTATATATTATATGATGTATATTATATATTATATTATATTATGTATATTATATATTATATTATATTATGTATATTATATATTATATTATATTATGTATATTATATATTATATTATATTATGTATATTATATATTATATAATGTATATTATTATATATTATATATTATATAATGTTTATTATATATTATATATTAATTTTATATTTTTATTATATATTATATATATTTTTATATATAAGACCGAATTAGTAATATGCTGAGAAAAAGAATAATCCATTGTAAATAACTTATTCAATAAAATGCTCTGATTTTTAAACAACTATTCTCAGAGGATTTAAGATTTAAAATTATTTCATTCTAGAAGAAAACTGAACAAATTACAATGGACTTTTTCTACGAAAGTACAGCCTGGGACATGGATAGAGACAGGAACAGCTCTTAAAGATACTTGAACAGGAAAAAGAGTTTCACAGTTCTTTCCTTCCTTCGTCCTGTAGTTGCTGCTTTTCTGGTTTTAGAATTTCAAACAAAGAAATACATACTGGCTCCACAGCAGTGCTAAGAAACGCCCTCTTTCTCAGCAACTTCCTCTTCCAATTTTCTTCTCCACTATTGACATATGAGAACAATACCCATAGCCGTCCCTACCATTCTGATTAACCAAAAGCTGTAAGGTTTGGAAAAATTAAGGGCAGCAAGTTATTGTACCCAACTACCACCTACCCCAAATTCACAATCTTCACTCATTAGAAGTAAAGTAACAGGTTGCACAAGGAAAGGGATATTAAGCTTAATCAGAGGCGGGCTATTGAACCTTTCACCCCAAGAAATCCAAAGAAATCTGAACAAATGGGAAATTTCTCCCATCCCAAGAAAATGTGGCCCTCTGATGGAGGAGAAAAAGCGAATGGGCTGGCACCACTCTGAACCAAAGTCTAGTCTATACACCAATAGCTGCTGAACTTTCTTCTACAGGCAACCCCACCAGGATTCAAATGGAGCTCTCTGAGGTCCTGACACACACTTCAAAGGGACTTTTACGACTTACAAATAGTCCTTTCCAACTTACAGACTGAATAAAGGGGCTGGACTTATAATTAACCTTCCAGAGATCAAGACTGTCCCCATGCCAGAAGTCAAATCACATATCTGAAGCCAGACCTCTGCCCCCATTTGTAACAAGGCAAACTTTCCTAACACTATCTTTTGAGTGCGCAGTGACTTCCCCCTTGCCCAGCGATTCTCAGAGGAAACAATTTAGTTAAGTAACCTCTGCCCTTTACTGTGTGACCTTGGGCAAGTTACTTAACTCCTCTGAAACTTAGTTTCCTTATGTGTAAATTCTCAAGAGTCACTGTAAAAGTTAAATAAGAACATATGCCTAAGCAAGGGTTGACACCTAGTAGGGCTGCCATAAAAGTTCTTCCTCTTCCTTCTAACCCTCCTGACTTCTGGGCCTAAATTCCAATCACAGCCCCAAGGGGCTCCAAGGAGTCCTTCCTCTTCTCCGGTTCTATGGACAACCGTATTAAAACTTCCCCTCTCAGAGGCTCTAGGATTCCTGGAGAACCAAGAGGACCCCAACTCACCCCATCATGGTCTGGGTAGCACCCACGTCCTCCTTGGAACAGCCCCTTTAGACAACTCTCCTCCTTACTCTGCAGACTATCCTGTACGCGCACACACTCACACGCACTCTTACACACACACAGTGTCCTCCTCCCGCTCCTCAATTTAGCAGGCCGGGGCCTCAACGGGCACCTCAATTACTTCATGGTCCAGAGATGGAAACTGAGGCTCAGCCTGGGGAAGAACTTGTCCAAGGTCTCAGACAACAGCTGGGACCCAACTCCTGTACATACATCTGCCGACGAAACCCTCGTTTTACACAGGGGGTAAACTAAGGCCTAGAGAGGAAAGTGACTTGCTCAAGATCACACAGCGAGCTGATGGCAGAACCAGGTCAGGCCGGGACACTCACAGTCCCTCAGACTTGTGGACTCCTCCAAGTTTCCGAAGGCGACTCTGGGTCACTCCCTCCCTCCCTGAGGGGGTGGGGTGGACTAAGACACCACCCCGCGCTGACCGCTCGCCCGGCCTCTGCCAGTCCGCAGTAGGAGTCGCGGCACCCACTCCCCCGGGACCCTCCACGGCTCGGGAGAAGCGGCCCGGCCGGGGCCCGCGCCTCCCAGCGGGGTCTACCCAAGGGGACTTGTTGCTCACCTGGCCTCCCGCAGTCGCCGTCAGCGACAGGAAGGGTCGGCCGGCCGCCAAGTGTGTGCTCCCGTGGACCGCCTCGCGGGCTGCCACACGGCCGGACCCCCCTCAGCGCGCTACGCCCCCAGCCGCGCTCGCCCGGCCTGTGTCCGCCATTACGCGATTCCCCGCCCTGGGACGCAGCCACACCCCACCAATGGCCCTGATTGGCTCACTGCCCCACCCACCCGGGGCTTCGGGGCATTCCATTGGCCTGAGTAAAACGCCAGTTAAATAACTACGCAAAAGACGTACTTACGGGTACCCTCCCGGGAGCTCCACCCGGGCGACTTCCGCAATCGGAGTAAACAGCGGGGTGCAAACCAAGTGAAGTGGGGGGCGGAAATTAAGGTAAACCGACTCCTAAGTTCAAAGTAGGGAAAGCTCACCTAAGAAAGTGTAAAAACTCGTACAAAGTGTGTTGAAAGATGAATTCGTCTTGTTAGCCTTGAAAGAACCTCAATATTTAGTGAAAGGAAGGGGCCAAACCCGTAAACTTTCTGTGGACACCCCTCAAGTTGCACATAGTGTTGTCCCTTCACTCAGGTCTCAGCCCGGGCAGAAAGTAGGGTGGGGAGAGTGAGTCACAAGCTCTATCCCGTCCTACACAATCCATCCGGGGCGGGGCCCGGGTCCTGGGAATGGGGGATAGTACTGAAAAGCCGTGGTCAAGTGAGCGGAACCCTGGTTCAGCCACTTCACTCTGCGACCTCAGACAACTTTCAGAATTTATCTGGGTGTCAGTTTGTCCTTCTGCAAAATAGGAGCAGTCGTCTGTGCCTCACATGCGGGAGTGGTTGTTGAGGACTCATGCATGAGTGGGGAATATGCTCGTCTTGTTGATTATAAAAGGCTGCAGCTGGCCGGGCGCGGTGGCTCATGCCTGTAATCCCAGCACTTTGGGAGGTCGAGGCGGACGGATCACCTGAGGTCAGGAGTTCGAGACCAGCCTGACCAACTTGGAGAAACCCCCATCTCTACTAAAAATACAAAATGAGCCAGCCGTGGTGGCGCATGCCTGTAATCCCAGCTACTCAGGCGGCTAAGGCAGGACAATCGCTTGAACCCGGGAGGCGGAGGTTGCAGTGAGCCGACATCACGCCATTGCACTCCAGCTTGGGCAACAAGAGCAAAATCCCATCTCAAAAAAAAAAAAAAAAAAAAAAAAAAGGCCGGGCGCGGTGGCTTACGCCTGTAATCCCAATACTTTGGGAGGCCGAGGCGAGGCGGGCGGATTACTTGAGGTTAGGAGTTGAAGACCAGTCTGGCCAAGTGAAACCCCGCCTCTAGGCGGATCACCTGATGTCGGGTGTTTGAAACCAGCCTGGCCAACATGGTGAAACCCCATCTCTACTAAAAATATAAAAAATTAGCCGGGCATGGTGGCGCTTGCCTGTAATCCCATCTACTCTAGAGGCTGAAGCAAGAGAATCGCTTCAACCTGGGAGGCGGAGGTTGCGGTGAGCCGAGATCGCGCCATTGCACTCCAGCCTGGGCAACAAGGGCAAAACTCTGTCTCCAAAAAAGAAAAAAGAAACCCCGCGTCTATTAAAAACACAAAAATTAGCTGGGCGTAGTGGTGCGCGCCTGTAATCCCAGCTGCTTGGGAGGCAGGAGAATCGCTTGAACCTGGTTGGTGGATGTTGCAGTGAGCCAAGATCATGCCACTGCACTCCAGCCTGGGAGACAGAGCGAGTCTCAAAAAAAAAAAAAAAAAAAAAAAAGCCACAGCTAGATAGAAATACGACAAATTCACATGTTAGCAAAGATACCTCACTTAGTTCTCTAGGGCAACCCTGTACGGCAGGTATTACCCTCATTTTTGCAGAAGAGAAAACTGAGTCTTCCTGAAGTTGCATGACTTACCCAGGGTCCTTCAGGGACTTTGAAACAGCCCCGGAACTCAAACCTGTTTCTTTTGGTTTCCATTCCTGTATTTCTTCCTTTCAGGCCTCGTATCATATGAGAATGACTTCCCTCCCCTCCCCTCCACTCTTCCCTCGCCCATCCCCTTAGCATTCCAGGAAAGGTCTTAAGGGTGCCAGGTCAGTCCCTCATCTCTCTGATCAACGTAGACTTGGGCATAGACCACCCCCCAGCTATTGTTAACCACCAGGGTTCCTGAGGAATAGTGACACTAGGGGTGTGCCCAGGCTGTTTCTGGGGTCCTACGAGTCAGGACGTGAAAAGGGGGTGACAGATGGGTCGAGAACCTACACAGAATCTCAAATGAGGACACAGAGGCTCAGAGGGGGGCTGTGATGCCACTGTGAGCCCTCAGCAGGGCCACCTCCATGCCAGGACTTAAATCCAGGTTTCTCTGCTCTCAGAACAGGGTTCTTTTCACCACAGGATTGTTTTTCCCAGAAGAGCTGCTTGGCTGTAATTCCTAGTCCTTTTCCCTCCCTGGAAAGGAAGGAGGCCAAGAAGGGAGTGGGAGGGGAAGCAGCCTAAGACTTCAGAAGGGCAGAGACAGCCAAGGGGGTGGTGCCAGCAGGGCCCCGGTGCCATCCGAATTGGTGTCCTCCAGGCTCAAACTGGGACATGTGGTCTGACAACCAAGGACTATTTAAATCCTGGCTGTGGCTGTTGGGTGCTAGGAGGCAGCTGTGCAGAAGGCAGTGGCTTTGGGGTTAGGCAGACCTGAGATCGAGTCCTAGCACCACCACTTTCTAGCTCTCTGAGCCCCACCTACCTCTTCTCTGAAATGATGACAAAAGGGCAGTTGTGAGGATTCAGTTAGTTAATTGTAGCGTTAATGAGTCATTGTGTAAAGCGCCTGGTAGCTATTTATTCATTCATGGATTCATCCATTCAATAAAAAATTATTAAGCACCCACCACATAGAGGGCAGCTTGACAGTGGCGTAGCTACAATAGCAAGCAAAACAGACTCAGACCCTCATGGAACTTAAAGTCTGGGAAGGAAGAAAGTTGTTAACCAAGTGATCAGACAAATCAAAAACAGAAACTGAGATAAGGAAGCAGAAGGTAAAGTGCAATGTGTTTATGAGAGTGAATGGTTTATGAGAGTGAATGTCAGGGGATGGGGTGGGGTCAAAGGAGACTTTCCTGAAGAGATGATGTCTGAGGTGAGTTGATGAATGGGGGTTCATTTACTCTTTTTTTTTTTTTTTGGAGACAGTCTCGCTCTGTCACCCAGGCTGCAACTCAGGCTGGAGTGCAGTGACACAATCTTGGCTCACTGCAACCTCCGCCTCCCAGGTTCAAGCGATTCTTGTGCCTCAGCCTCCTGAGTAGCTGGGATTACAGGTGTGTGCCACTACACCCAGCTAATTTTTGTATGTTTAGTAGAGACGGGGTTTCGCCATGTTGCCCAGGCTGGTCTCAAACTCCTGATCTCAAGTGATCCACCTGCCTTGGCCTCCCAAAGTGCTGGGATCACAGGCATGAGCCACCACACCTGGCCTGGGGTTCATCCATTCTTGAATGAGTGAGAGGTTGGGAGAAGTGTTGCAGGCCAAGGCAAAGGGTGTGGAAAGGCATGGAAGTCCATGGGGGCAGTGAAGTGGCAGTGGGGAGGAAGGGTGGAGCACTCAGGGCCTGTGGGCCACCAGGGAAAGTATCATGGTTGTTGATGAATGAGTGAGGATGTTACAGGGGAGGAAACCCAGCTTTGAAAGTGGGGGCTCGCCTGTAATCCCAGCACTTTGGGAGGCCAAGGTGGGAGGATCACTTGAGGCCAGTAGTTTGAGACCAGCCTGGGCAACAAAGTAAGATCCCCATCTCATTTATTTAAAAACATAATAAATAAATAAATAAATAAATAGATAAGAAAGTAGTGCTGTTCACCAAGGGTCTCTGTACTTTTCTCATAGTCCCTGAAAGAATGCAAGCTTTGAGGTAGACCGACCTGGGTTTGAATCTTAGCTCTGCCAACTCACCGAGGATTGTGTGACTTGAACAGTCATCAAACCTCACTGTGTCTCAGCTACTCGTCTAAGGAATGGGGATAACAATAGAGGGTCATAAGGTGGGGGTGAGGATTTAATGGGAAATATATGTAAATTGTCTGGCATACAAAAGTCGCTTGGTAAACAATGCTTGGTCTTCCCAGCATGGAGGGAAGTGAACCTGAGGAAGCAGTTGGAGCAGATGGTTTGGGTTCAAGCTGATACAGACATCCATTAACTGGACAAGTTGTCATCTGAACTTAATTTTTTTTTTTTTTGGACAGGATTTTAATCTGTCACCCAGGCTGGCTTGCAGTGGTGCAATCATGGCTCATTGCAGCCTTGAACTCCCGGGCTCAAGCAATCCTTCCACCTCAGCCCCCCAAGTAGCTGAGACTACAGGCACATGCCACTATGCCCGGCTGATTTTTTTTTGTTTTGTTTTTTAGAGATGAAGTCTCCCTATGTTGCCCAGCTTGGTCTCAAACTCCTGGGCTCAAACGATCCTCCCACCTCGGTCTCCCAAAGTACTAGGATTACAGGCATGAGCCACTGTGCCCAGCCTGAATTGTCATACAAGACTTTGGAGCCGGACAAACCTGGATTTGAATCACTATTATACCACTTCCTAGCTGTGTGACTTTGGGCAGGTGACTTCACCTCTCTGAGCCTCAATTTCCTTATCGATAAAATGAAAATCGTAATTGTTTTTATTTAATAATTTTAAAAAATAGAGATGGGGTCGGCCAGGCGCAGTGGCTCAGGCCTGTAATCCCAGCACTTTGGGAGGCCGAGGCAGGTGGATCTCGAGGTCAGGAGATCAAGACCATCCTGGCTAACACGGTGAAACCCCGTCTCTACTAAAAATACAAAAAATTAGCCGCGCGTGGTGGCGGGCGCCTGTAGTCCCAGCTACTCAGGAGGCTGAGGCAGGAGAATGGCGTAGACCTGGGAGGCGGAGGTTGCAGTGAGCCGAGATCGCACCACTGCACTCCAGCCTGGGCAACAGAGTGAGACTTCGTCTCAAAAAAAAAAATAGAAATGGGGTCTAGCTGTGTTGCCCAGGCTGGTCTAGGACTCCTGGACTCAGCACCTCAGCCTACCAAAGTGCTGGGATTACAGGCGTGAGCCACCAGGCCTGGCCATGATTGTTTTTATTTCCCAGATATGTTCAAATTAAATGTGATCATAAATATGAAACACTTAGCATAGTGATTGCTTGAAGGTTGTCCCAAAATAGGAGCCTTAATTTTTCCTTTTAGGCAATGCAGATAAAGAAGTTGCTTTCAGAGTGGGAGGTGATATTGTGCATTTAGTGGTAATATTAATAAGGACCAACATTTAGTGAACATTTGCTATGTGCCAGGAATGTGCGAATTGCTTTACATGCATTAACTCATCAATCCTCCATATCAGTCCTATAAATTATTTATTTATTTATTGAGACACAGTTTCGCTCTGTCGTCCAGGCTGCAGTGCAGTGGCACAATCTTGGCTCACTGCAACTTCTGCCTCCCCAGTTCAAGCAATTCTCCTGCCTCAGCCTCCCAAGTAGCTGGGATTACAGGCTCGCACCACCACACCTGGCTAATTTTTGTATTTTTGGTAGAGACGGGGTTTCACCATGTTGGCCAGGCCGGTGGTGAACTCTAGACCTCCAGTGATTTGTCGGCCTCGGCCTCCCAAAGTACTGGGATTACAGGCGTGAGCCACTGTGCCCAGCCTCAGTCCTATAAATTAGGTCCTGTTATTATCATCCTCATTTTACAAATGAGGGGGAAGGACCAGCATGGTGGCTCACACCTGTATTCCCAACACTTTGGGATGCCAAGGCAGGGGGATCGCTTGAGCCTGGGGTTCAAGACCAGCTTGGGTGACATGACAAAATCCCATCTCTACCAAAAATACAAGAATTAGCCAGTTTCCTAATCTAGGCTCAAAATCAATCAATAAATAAATAAAAATGTAAAAAACAGGGCCAGGCGAGGTGGCTCATGCCTGTAATCCCAGTACTTTGGGAGGCCGAGGCGGGCGGATTGCCTGAGGTCAGGAGTTCCAGACCAGCCTGACAAACATGGTGAAACCTTGTCTTTACTAAAAATGCAAAAATTAGCTGGGTGTGGTGGCAGGCACTTGTAATCTCAGCTGCTCGGGTGACTGAGGCAGGAGAATCACTTGAACCCGGGAGGCGGAGGTTGCAGTGAGCTGAGATGGCGCCATTGCACTCCAGCCTGGGTGACAAGAGTGAAACTGTGTCTCAAAAACAAAACAACACAACAATAACAACAACAACAAATGAGGTAAAGGAAGCACAGATAGGTTAAGTGACTTGCCCAAGGACACTACCCAGTTAGGAAGCAACACAGGTAGAATTCAAACGCAGCCATGGAACTTGAGAGGGGTTGCTACCCCTCTCAAGCTTTTTTCCCTCTGCTGTCCAAGGAGTTAAAGGTGTTACCCAGAGTACTGAAATTATTCACTGCTGGTAGCAAGTTCCCAAGTTCCAAAGGCCAACCCCTATTCCTTTCCTATGAATTCTAAAAAGGAACCACTGCCTGTTCCCTGATAAGACCAGGGAATAGACGATCTTCCTCCACAAGGGGAAGCAAGAAGACATTTAAAGTCGCCAGAACTTTGCCGCTGAATGGCTGGATAATCTTGGCCAGGTCACACACTCTCTCTGAGCCTCAGTTTCCTTATCTATGAAATAGGGATAGCAGCTCTGTGTACAAGGTGGTTGTGAGGAGAAGAAATAGGCCCTGCATAAACTCTGCAGTGCAGTCCACACAAGAGTTCCTCTCATTGTTGCTATGGGGACGGTGAGCACTTTGGGAAAGCTGCCTAAGTCAGTATAGCAGGCTAAATTGCCATCTCTGGAAACAGATCTGGGTTCGAGTCTCAGATCTGCCTTTTATGCCCTGTCTTACCTTGAACAAGTTACAAAACCCAACTGAGGCCAGGCATGGTGGCTCACGCCTGTAATCTCAGCACTTTGGGAGGCCGAGGCAGGCGGATCACGAGGTCAAGAGATCGAGACCATCCTGGCCAATATGGTGAAACCCCGTCTCTACTAAAAATACAAAAAAATTAGCTGGGTGTTGTGGCGCGTGCCTGTAGTCCCAGCTACTCAGGAGGCTGAGGCAGGAGAATCACTTGAACCCGGGAGGCGGAGGTTGCAGTGAGACAAGATCACGCCACTGCACTCCAGCCTGGGCGACGGAGCGAGACTCCGTCTCAAAAAACATTTTTTAAAAATAAAAATAAAAATACAAAACTAGCCAGGCATGGTGGTGGGTGCCTGTAATCCCAGCTACTCAGGAGGCTGAGGCAAGAGAAATGCTTGAACCCGGGAGGCAGAGGTTGCAGTGAGCCGAGATCGTGCCACTGCACTCCAGCCAAACAGAGTGAAACTCTGTTCCCCACCCTGTCCCCCCAATAAAAACAAAAAAACAACCTAGCTGAGCCCCAGTTTTCTAACCTATAAAATGGAGTGAATAAAACTAGTCTCATGGAGCTGGAGAGAAAATACAAATGCAATGAGAGAATGCATTAAAAAGCTATGAGCCAGCTCTGGGTACAGAACTGACAGAGTGCAGTCAGCTAAGGAATTCCAGGGGGAGCAACAAAGCACAGGGACCAGGAAGAATCACCCCTCCCCTCTCCCTGACCCCCATCTGAGGGGAGAAGGGTGGAGAGCACTGTACTCAGAGCCCAGAATGATCTCCGGGTCACCCCCCTCCCTCTGGCATCCTGAGCTCTTGCTGGGTCCACAGTCTCTCTCTCTCTCTCTCTCTTTCTCTCGTCAAACAAGTTCTTCTCCACTGAGCAATCCCAGGGGGCCACGAACCTCGGTTCCAGCCAAGCTCACAGGCTTTCCCCACCTCCATATCCTTAATCTGCAGCCTTTGCATTTGCCATTCCTTCCACCTGGAATGCTCTCTCCTCCCTGAGTGCCTTTGATGGGGAAGAGGGGGTTGCTGAGGGGAAGGATCTGGAATGATGCTCCCCCACCTCCTCACTCCCCTCCCCTACATCCCCCACGCTGCATGCCTGACCTCCCCACTCCCAGTGTGGGGGGCAGAGGCAGTGCTGGGTGGGGGAGGAAATGGGGTGGGGGCGGGGGTACTCAGGGAAGGGCCCTCTGTGGGGTTTTTCACCTGCTTAGAAGCAGCAGACGGAAATGAAAGCTCTGGAAAAAATGCCTGCTGCTCTGCTTCCGAGGCCCCAGCTCGGTGAAGCCTCCCTGCCTTCCCACTATTCCTCTTCCTCCTCCTCCTCCTCCTCCTCCTCCTCCTCCTCCCCCTCCTCCTCCCCCTCCCCCTCCCCCTCCTCCTCCTCCTCCTCCTCCTCCTCCTCCTCCTCCTCCCCCCCCCCCCAGGTTCCACAGTCAGGGAAATGGGGTGGGTGGGAGGGCCAGAGAGACCTAGGTTCAAATCCCATTCCTGCCACTTACCCAGCAAGTGACCTTAGCAAGCTGCCTGGCCTGTTTATGCCTCATTTCTTTGTAAAAGGGGACAATAATCCCTGTCTCTCAGGCTGCTGTGAGGACCAAGTGAGATGGCAGATAAAACTGCCTGGCAGGACCAAAGTGTTCAGCGATCGAGAGAATAACAGTGATAGGAAATACACAGTGCCCATGTGTACCTGGCATAGCTCTCAGCACCTTGCATGTGTTTACCTATTTAACTCCTGATACAGTAGATGTTATTACTAACCCCAGTTTGCAGATGAGGAAACTGAGGCACAAGGAGATTTCTATAACTTGCACATGCTCACACAGCCAGTAAGGGGTAGAGCTTAATCTGTGCTCTTACTCGTCACACTATGGCACATTTAGTGGTAGTTCCCATGATGATCATGCTGCTGCTGATGATTATGATTTTTCTTTCTTTTCTTTTCTTTTTTTTTTTTTTTTTTTTTTGAGATGGAGTCTCGCTCTGTCACCCAGGCTGGAGTGCAGTGGCATGATCTCAGCTCACTGCAACCTCCGCCTCCTGGGTTTAAGTGATTCTCATGCCTCAGCCTTCTGAGTAGCTAGGATTGCAGACACCCACCACCATGCCCAGCTAATTTTTGTATTTTTTGAAGATGGGGTTTCACCATGTTGGCCAGGCTCGTCTCGAACTCCCGACCTCATGATCCGCCCACCTCGGCCTCCCAAAGTGCTGGGATTACAGGCGTGAGCCACCATCCCCAGCCTGTTTTTATTGGTACTATGCCCTCAGTAAGTACCTGTTATTCTCTTTCCTCCTACCTTCAAAATCCTGCCTGAATTTTTTTTTTTTTTTGAGACAGAGTTTCACTCTTGTTGCCCAGGCTGGAGTGCAATGGCGCCATCTTGGCTCACCACAACCTCTGCCTCCAGGGTTCAAGCAATTCTCCTGCCTCAGCCTCCTGAGTAGCTGGGATTACAGGCATGCGCCACCACGCCTGGCTAATTTTATATTTTTAGTAGAGACAGTGTTTCTCCATGTTGGTCAGGCTGGTCTTAAACTCTCGACCTCAGGTGATCCTCCCACCTCAGCCTCCCAAAGTGCTGGGATTACAGGTGTGAGCCACCGCACCCGGCCTGAATTATTTATTTTTATTTATTTTTTATTTTTTTGAGACAAGGTCTCACTCTGTCGCCAGACTGGAGTGCAGTGGTGCTATGTCAGCTCACTGCAGCCTCTACCTCCTGGACTCAAGTGATTTTCCCACCTCAGACTCCAAGTAGCTGGGACTACAGGTGCGTGCCACCATGCTCAGCTAATTTTTATTTATTTATTTATTTTTTGTAGAGACGGGGTTTTGCCATGTTGCCCAGGCTGGTCTTCTTCTTCTTCTTTTTTTAAATAGAGATGGGGGTGGGGCTGGGGGTCTTGCTATGTTGGCCAGGTTGGTCTTTAACTCTTGGCCTCAAGCAATCCTCCTGCCTTGGCCTCCCAAAGTGCTAGGATTACAAGTGTGAGCCACCCGGCCCAACCTCCCAGGCTTGTATTGAACTCCTGAGCACAAGCAATCTGCCCATCTTGGCCTCCCAAAGTTCTGGGATTACAGGTATGAGCCATGGCACCCAGCCCAAAATCCTGCCTCAGTTTTACCCCCTTCATGACATCTTCCAGTATATTCATTTAATAAGGATGTATTGCTGCCTGCCCTGGCCAGGCTTGTGCAGGGCACTGGGGACAGAGGGATCAGTCCACTCAGACTCTGCCCTTGAGTGGCTCCCAGTCTGATGAGGGAGAAGATATACATAAAAAATACAATAAAAATGGAAGACACTGATTGCAGTAGGAGCTATGAGCTTATAGAAGTAGAGAACTTAACTGGGAGATTGGGACAGGCTTACAGAGGAAGGGCCATTTGGAAGGGGTTTTGAAGGGTGAGTAGGAGTTCCTCAGGCAGAATTAGGAAGTAGGAACAGAATATGATCTACCCTGCAAAGCAGACTGAATAAAAAAAGCCTGGGGAATAAAAACCCTAGAAGAAAACCTAGGCAACACCATTCAGGACATAGGCATGGACAAAAACACCAAAAGCAATTGCAACAAAAGCCAAAATTGACAAGTGGGATCTAATTAAACTAAAGAGCTTCTGCACAGCAGAAGAAACTATTATCCGCCCGGCGCAGTGGCTCACGCCTGTAATCTCAGCACTTTGGGAGGCTGAGATGGGCAGATCACGAGGTCAGGAGATTGAGACCATCCTGGCTAACACAGTGAAACCCCATCTCTACTAAAAATACAAAAAAATTAACTGGGCGTGGTGGCAGGCGCCTGTAGTCCCAGCTACTCAGGAGGCTGAGGCAGGAGAATGGTGTGAACCCGGGAGGTGGAGCTTGCAGTGAGCCGAGATCACACCACTGCACACCAGCCTGGGAGACAGAGGGAGATTCCGTCTTTAAAAAAAAAAAAAAAAGAGAGGAAAAAAATAAACTATCATCAGAGTGAACAGGCAACCTACAGAATGGGCGAAAATTTTTTCAGTCTACTGATCTGACGAAGGTCTAATATCTGGAATCTACAAGGAACTTAAGCATATTTATAAGAAAAAACCGACCCCAGCAAAAAGTGAGTTAAGGATATGAACACTTCTCAAAAGAAGATATTTACATGGCCAACAAACATATGAAAAAAAGCTCAACATCACTGGCCATCAGAGAAATGCAAATCAAAACCACAATGAGATACCATCTCACGCCAGTCAGAATGGCAGTTATTTTTATTTATTGATTGATTTATTTTTGAGACGAAGTCTCGCTGTGTCACCAGGCTGGAGTGCAGTCTATCTCTGTCACCAGGCTGGAGTGCAGTGGCGTGATCTCGGCTCACTGCAACCTCCGTCTCCCGGGTTCAAGCGATTCTCCTGCCTCAGGCTCCCCAGTAACTGGGACTACAGGCGCGTGACACCACACCCAGCTAACTTTTTTTTTTTTTTTTGACAGAGTCTCGCTCTGTCACCCAGGCTGGAGTGGAGTGGTGCGATCTCGGCTCACTGCAAGCTCCGCCTCCCAGGTTCACGCCATTCTCCTGCCTCAGCCTCCCGAGTAGCTGGGACTACAGGCATCTGCCACCACACCTGGCTAATTTTTTTTTTGTTTGTATTTTTAGTAGAGACTGGGTTTCACTGTGTTAGCCAGGATGGTCTCGATCTCCTGACCTCATGATCCGCCCATCTTGGCCTCCCACAATGCTGGGACTACAAGCGTGAGCCACTGCACCTGGCCAGAATGGCAGTTATTAAAAAGTCAGGAAACAGTAGATGCTGGTGAGGCTGTGGTGAAATAGGAACACTTTTACACTGTTGGTGAGAATGTTAATTAGTTCAACCATTGTGGAAGATATTGTGGTAATTCCTCAAGGATCTAGAACCAGAAATACCATTTGACCCAGCAATCCCATTACTGGGTATATACCCAAAGGAATATAAATCATTCTACTGGCTGGGCGCGGTGGCTCACGCCTGTAATCCCAGCACTTTGGGAGGCCGAGGTAGGTGGATCACGAGGTCAGGAGATCGAGACCATCCTGGCTAACACGGTGAAACCCTGTCTCTACTAAAAATACAAAAAATTGGCCGGGCATGGTAGCGGGCGCCTGTAGTCCCAGCTACTCAGGAGTCTGAGGCAGGAGAATGGCGTGAACCCGGGAGGTGGAGCTTGCAGTGAGCCGAGATCCTGCCACTGCACTCCAGCCTGGGCGACAGAGCAAGACTCTGTCTCAAAAAATAAAATAAAATAAAACAAAAAATAAAATAAATCATCCTACTATAAAGACACATGCACACGTATGTTTATTGCAGCACTATTTACAATAGCAAAGACATGGAACCAACCCAAATGCCCATCAATGATAGACTGGATAAAGAAAATGTGGTACATATACACCGTGGAATACTATGCAGCCATAAAAAGGAATGAGATCATGTCCTTTGCAGGGACATGGATGAAGCTGGAAGCCATCGTCCTCAGCAAATTAACACAAGAACAGAAAACCAAACACCACATGTTCTCACTCATAAGTGGGAGCTGAACATTGAGAACACATGGACACAGAGAGGGGAACAGCACACACCAGGGCCTGTTTGAGGTTTGGAGGGTGAGGGGAGGGAACTTAGAGGACGGGTCAATAGGTGCAGCAAACCACCGTGGCACACGAATACCTATGTAACAAACCTGCATGTTCTGCACATGGATCCCATTTTTTCTTAGACGAAATTAAAAAAAAAAAAAAAAGACTGGAGAGTAACATGTCTTGGGTCAGTTTTATGTTAGGTTCCATACTAGGCACTGCAGGTGTAGAAGTAGAAAAATATGGCTGGACGCGGTGGCCCAAGCCTGTAATCCCAGCACTTTGGGAGGCTGAGGCGGGTGGATCACCTGAGGTCGGGAGTTCAAGACCAGCCTGACAAACATGGAGAAACCCCGTCTCTACTAAAAGTACAAAATTAGCTGGGCATGGTGGCACATGCCTGTAATTCCAGCTAGTCGGGAGGCTGAGGCAGGAGAATTGCTTGAACCCGCGTGGCAGAGGTTGTGGTGAGCCGAGATCACGCCATTGCACTCCACCCTGGGCAACAAGAGCAAACTCCATCTCAAAAAAAAAAAAAAAAAAAAAAAAGAAGTAGAAAAATATTGGCTGGGTGCAGTGTTTCACGCCTGTAATCCCAGATCCCAGCACTTTGGGAGGCTAAGGCGGGTGGATCACCTGAGGTCGGGAGTTCGAGACCAGTCTGACCAACATGGAGAAACCCCATCTCTACTAAAAATACAAAATTAGCTGGGCATGGTGGCGCATGCCTATAATCCTAGCTACTCAGGAGGCTGAGGTAGGAGAATCACTTGAACCCGGGAGGCGGAGGTTGGGGTGAGCTGAGATGGCACCACTGCACTCCAGCCTGGGCAACAAGAGCAAAACTCTGTCTCAAAAAAAAAAAGAAAAAAGAAAAATATTAGGCCCTCACGGAGCTTACAGACTTGGGGCAAAGAAATGAAAAGGAATAAGTAAAACAAAAATATGGATATAAAAAATCCATAGGGGGTTAGGTGTGGCAGCTCATGCCTGCAATCCCAGCGCATAGTGAGAATCCCATCTCTGCAAAAAAAAAAAAAAAAAAAAGAAGGGCTTCGGGAGCACCAGGAAGAGACCTAAACCGGTCTGGAGGAGTCAGTAGAGGAGTAGTTGACATCTAGGCTGAGACTTAAAGACCAGAGCCAGATCGTGTCACCTAGTGCCATACCAGCCTGGGTATAAATTCAACATAAAAACAAAACTCACAAGAAAATAAGACCAAGAAGCTCCAATAAAGTTCTGAATTTCCCCATGAACACTATTTCAGTGGTTTTTTGTTTGCTTGTTTTATTGAGATGTAGTCTCACTCTGCGGCCCAGGCTGGAGTGAGTGCAGTGGCTGGATCTCGGCTCACTGCAACCCCCACCTCCTGGGTTCAAGCGATTCTCTTGCCTCAGCCGCTGGAGTAGCTGGGATTACAGGCGCCAACGACCATGCCCGGCTAATTTTTGTATTTTTAGTAGAGATGGGGTGTCACCATGTTTGCCAGGCTGGTCTCGAACTCCTAACCTCAGGTGATCCGCCCGCCTCCCAAAGTGCTGTGATTATAGGTGTGAGCCACTGCACCCAGCCTATTTCAGTGATTTAAAAAAATTATCGAATGTCAAACTATTTGAAAAAAAAGTCTTGAGTATCCCTGCTTTGCTGGGCTCTGAACACACGTGTGTTCTGCTCCTTGAATCTGACAAGGGAACAGGTTTGAGACAGCCAGGAGAGGCAGGCAGGTGGTCGGAATTTCATGTGCAAAGGCCCAGAGGCAAGAGAAAAAATGATGGCTCATTGGGGGAAAAGGACATCCTTTGATGAGGGCTGGTGAGTGGGGAGAGGTGGAGATAGAGGATTGGACTGGATTCCGGGGGTGCTGGGGAGAGGCATGGAAGAGTTTTAACAGAGATGTGTCACAATCAAATGTCCCTTTTGCAGGATCACTCTGAATTTTTTTTTTTTTTTTTTTTTTTGAGATGGAGTCTGGCTCTGTCACCCAGGCTGGAATGCAGTGGCACGATCTCGGCTCACTGCAATCTCCGCCTCCCGGGTTCAAGCAATTCTCCTGCCTCAGCCTTCCAAGTAGCTGGGACTACAGGTGCGCACCACCATGACTGGCTAATTTTTGTATTTTTAGTAGAGACGGGGTTTCACCATGTTGGCCAGGATGGTCTCGATCTCTTGACCTGGTGATCTGCCTGCCTCGGCCTCCCAAAGTGCTGGGATTACAGGCGTGGGCCACCGCGCCCAGCGCACTCTGAATATTTTGAGCGACCTATTTATGATTTGAATTTATTCATTCGAGAAGCACCCCAACATACCTCCTATATGTCAGGCATGGACCCAGGAACTGTGACTACAACAGATAATTAGGGGTTGGTTCCTCAGACAGGACAAAGGGCAGGACACTGAGTGCCACCTCTACAGAGGGGTCTGACTGGATAAAGACAAAGTGTGAAAGTGTATGACTTTCACAAAACAAGAAAGCCAAGCCTCGTGTGGGGTGACGGGGTGCAGGGATGGGAGACGGCACTCAGGGAGCTAGCACTGGACAGGCCAGTGATTCTGAAGACAGAGGATAAAGGAACGAAAGCAGGAAGAGAGGGAATGAGTTATGGGTGAAATATTCAGATCCTGTAGCCTCCATAGAAGGTGGCCAAGTGGGCAGGAGGCAAAGTCCCAGCCAAGCCCCTCAGCACCCCCATGTGTTCCCAGCCCTGCTGAGCCCTGCAGCTCGTCTCCTCCTGGCTCCAAAAGCCAGACCAAACCCCGGAGAACAGAGGCGGGTGAGGAGGGGGCGGGTGGGGGACAAGCCCAGGCCTCTCACCCCAGCAAAGCCTGCCTTCCCAGTGCCTGGGGCCAACCCAGCTGAGAAGCCAGAGGTTACAGGGAAAGGATTAAGGAGTTGCTTGCTTTTTTACCCAAACTCTGCTGTATTTCTCTGTCTTTCTTCAATCTCTCTCTTTTTTTTTTTTTTTTTTTTAAAGAAAAATGTTCCTGTACACGCACCCGGAGGCTTTTGCAGGAGGCGGCTGTTGGAGAACTGGGAAAACAAGCCAAGAAACAAGAGAGAGGAAAAAGACCACGCCTCGCCTGGCAGATTCCTAATGGCCCAGGAGACCTGAGGCTTTACAGTGGGAGGCCGGTGGGGGTTGGCTCGGGTGGGAGGGAAGGGCAGGCCGAAGGACAGCCACTTGCTGGCTGGTGACCTCGGGCGGGATACTGCCTGCTTCCCTCTGGTGAGAATGGGGAGGAGGGAGGCAGGGGCAGGCCTGGCCGGCTGAGGTCACAGGAAGGCCCCTTCCAGCCTGAAACGCGATCTCGGGATGTGGGGCCTGCCAACCTGCAGTGACCCTGGGCCAGCAGAGATGAAAGGCTCCCTGTCCCCAGCTTCCGGACCCCCAAGGCCCCACTGCCTCAAACTTGGAGAGCAGCAGAGCTGTGTTGCCACTGGCTGGAACCAGCTGCTGGGCTCCCCACCCCACCTTATGTCTTCCAACCCTCCCTTCCCTGTTTTGTAGAGGACACTCAGGCCCAGAGAGGGTGGTGACCTGCCTGAGGTCACACAGCAAGTGGGAGGCTGAGCCAAGGCTCACCACAGTCTTTGGACTCCAAGTCCAGGCCTCCTGCCTTTCCCAGAAACTTGGCTGCCTGGGGGCTTACCCTGGGGAGTTGGAAAGAACTAGGGCTTGGGAGGACACTTAGGAGCTGTGTCTGTTTGAAGTCACAACTTAATGTTGACTAAAGTGCTTTTTTTTAAAAGACAAAAAGAAAATTCCCAGCCCCTGCCATAAGCCTGGACTTGCTTGCTGGCAGGGGAAGGAATGCAGCTCTGGCCACCACAGCTGCTGGTGGCCAGCTGCAGCCTCAGCTTCTGCTGCTCCCGCCCCAGCCGGCAAAGGGACAAAGGCCTCTTCTCAGGCCTGTCCTCTCCAGCCCCCTGGATCAGCTGGCAGAACATTGACGGAGCCTCCTCTGTCACAGACCTGCTAAGTCATTGTTCCTCTCTGGGCCTTAGTGCCCTTTCTGTAAAATGGGGGCACAGTATCTGCCTGACCTACTTCTCAGCACTGTTTTGAGGCTCCAAGTAAAGTTCTGGAAATACAAAGCTCTCAGCGCCTCCTTCCACCTGCGGGTCTGCCTTCTCACTGTGCCCTTTGCCTCGAATGCCCCTCCCTCCCTCATGCTTTCCCTGGCCAGCCCCAAGTCACTCAGCTCAGCTCAGTGGGACCATCGCCTGCTCTGAAACCTTCCCTCAACTTCTGAAGGAGGCACCTTCAGAAGAAAAAAGACGGCAGTGCTGTATTTATCGTGGTTGTACAAAATTAAATAATTGGCCAGTGTTGTGCCTCAGGCCTGTAATCCCAACACTTTGGGAGGCTGAGGTGGGAGAATTACTTGAAGCCAGGTGTTTAAGACCAGCCTGGGCAACATGGCAAAACCCTGTCTCTACAAAAAATAAATTAGCTGGGCATGGTGGCATGTGCCTGTAGTCCCTGCTACTCGGGAGGCTGAGGTAGTAGGATGGATTGAGCCTGGGAGGTCGAGGAGGCTGCAGTGAGCTGTAACTGTGCCACTGAACTCCAGCCTGGGTGACAGAGTGAGGCCCTGTCTCAAACATAAAAATAAAAATAAATTAAATAGGCCAGGGGTGGTGGCTCACACCTGTAATCCCAGCACTTTGGGAGGCTGAGGCAGGCAGATCACCTGAGGCCAGGAGTTTGAGACCAGCCTGGCCAAAATGGTGAAACCCCGTCTCTACTAAAAGTACAAAAATTAGCCGGGCATGGTGGCACACGCCTGTAGTCTCAGCTACTCAGGAGGCTGAGGCAGGAGAGTCGCTTGAACCCGGGAGATGGAGGTGGCAGTGAGCCAAGATCACGCCACTGCACTCTAATTTGGGCGACAGAGCAAGACTCCGTCTCAATAATAATAATAATGAATTAAATAATTAATTGTGCAATTGGATCCTCGTTAAAATGTAAACTCTAATAATAGCTAATGTCTAATGCTGACCTGGGGCCCAGGACTTTACATTTAACCCATTTAATCTGCATGGTAGGTACTGTTGGTATCCCCATCTTACAGATGAGGAAACTGAGACAGTGAGAGGTTCACTCACTCACCTGAAGTCACAGCAAGTTGGAGGCTGAGCCAGGACTCACCACAAATAAGTTGCAAATCAGGATTCAAATGCAGACCCCTGGTTGTAACCATGACATCACTAATGACACGGGTTTAGTTTGTGCCCTGATGTATCCCTGGTTCCCGGCACAGCATCTGGCATACAGTAGGTGCTCCATATATGTTAAATAAATACATACACAAATAGGTGATGAATATAAATGAGTACTTGGAGAAGAATAAAGCACCTATCAGGAGTGAATTTTGCAGGTGCCACATGTGGGGCTGAGTCATGGTAGGCAGCTAGGGGGTGCCCAGTATGTTGTTAAAAACTAATTACTGGAGCTGGATGCAGTGCCTTATGCCTCTCATCCCAGTACTTTGGGAGGCCAAGGCAGGAGGATTGCTTGAGCCCAGGAGTTTAATACCAGTCTGGGCAACATAGACCCCATCTCTCATGTTGACCAGGCTGGTCTTGAACTCCTAACCTTAAATGATCTGCCCGCCTCGGCCTCTCAAAGTGCTGGGATTACAGGTGTGAGCCACTGCACCCGGCTTTTTTTTTTTTTTTTTTTTTTTTTTTTTTTGAGACAGGGTCTCACTCTCTTGCACAGGCTAGGGTACAGTGGTACAATCAGGGCTCACTGTAGCCTCAACCTCCCAGGCTCCCACCTCAGTCTCTTGAGTAGCTGGAACTACACGTGTGTGCTACCACGCCTGGCCTGTGAGACCCCATCTCTACAAAAAATTTAAAAAATTGGCCGAACGCAGTGGCTCACGCCTGTAATCCCAGCATTTTGAGAGGCCAAGGCAAGTGGATCATGAGGTCAGGAGTTTGAGACCAGCCTGACCTACATGGTGAAACCCCGTCTCTACTAAAAATACAAAAATTAGCTGGGGATGGTGGCACATGCCTGTAATCCCAGCTACTCAGGTGGCTGAGGCAGGAGAATCGCTTGAACCTGAGAGGCTGAGATCGCGCCATTGCACTCCAGCCTGGGTGACAGAGCGAGACTCTATCTCAAAAAAATAAATAAATAAATAAAAATTAAAAAAATTAGCCAAGGCCGGGCATGGTGGCTTATGCCTGTAATCTGAGCACTTTGGGAGGCCGAGGTGGGCGGATCGCTTGAGCCCAGGAGTTCCAGAACAGCCTGGGCAACATGGCAAGATCCCATCTCTACAAAAAGTTCAAAAAATGAGCGAGCATGGTGGAGCACACCTGTAGTCTCAGCTACTCAGGAGGCTGATGTGGGAGAATCACCTGAACCTGGGGAGAAGTCGAGCCTGCAGTGAGCCCTGATCACGCCACTGCACTCCAGCCTGGGAGACAGAGTGAAACCCTATCTCAAAAAACAAAACAAAACAAAACAAAACAAAAAAAGGAATACAAAACCAAATAATTGGGCTTCCTTTTGCAGCACACAGGCAAAAGCCTGGGACATCAGCTTGGACTCCTCCCCCCACTTGTCTACCGGAACCAATCAGTCCCCAGGTTCCGCTCAGTATCTCCCGGATGCATCCCTTCCTCTTCATCCCTCAACCCCCATCTTTCTCTTGGATTTTTGCAGCAACTCCCACACAGGTTTCTCTGCCTCTAATTTCTTCTCTTCAAAGTGGGCCTCTGAAAACAGAAAGCTAATCGTAAGCATCATCTTTCTTTACCCCACACCCCCATTAGTGAACCTCCCATACCGTCCCCCTACTGCCATTGCTCTCTGGATAAAGCCCACACTCCTCAACCAAGGCTCCCCCAAACCAACCCCTGCTACTCAGCCTTCCAGCCTCACCTCATGGCCCTCTGCTCAAGTTGCCACATGTCCTTTGCTCAGGCTACTCTAGGTGGCAGAAGTTCAACTCATGGAAGCAGATAGCACTGAGTTGAAATCCCAGTTTTGCCGCTTACTAGCTGTGTGTCTCAAAGCCTCAGCTGCCACATCTGGAGAATGGCCATAATTATACAATTTCACAAAGTCATCATGACAATTAAATGAATACATAAGGTGCTGAGCAAACTACCTCACACTCCTGGTAGTCACTATAATTCTTATACTTTCCTCTGCCAAAAAGAGCACTTTTTTTTTTTTTTAAATTTTTGAGACAGTTTTGCTCTGTCACCAGGCTGGAGTGCAGTGGCATGATCTCAGCTCATTGCAACCTCTGCCTCCCAGGTTCAAGTGATTCCCCTGCCTCAGCCTCCCGAGTAGCTGGGACTACAAGGCATGCACCACCATGCCCTGCTAATTTTTTTTTCTTGTATTTTAGTAGAGACGGGGTTTCACCATGTTGGCCAGGATGGTCTCGATCTTCTGACCTTGTGATCCACCCGCCTCGGCCTCCCAAAGTGCTGGGATTACAGGCATGAGCCATCGCGCCTGGCTCCTTTTTGTTTTCTTTAGAGATGGTCTCACTATGTTGGCCAGGTTGCTCTTGAACTCCTGGCCTCAAGCAGTCCTCCCACCTTAGCCTCCCCAAGTGCTAGGGTTAAAGGCATGAGCCACCATGCCTGGCCTCAAAGACCTTTTCTTACTGGCAGTCTTACTGATTTGTTATGGCCCAGCTCAGATGTCACCTCTTAGAGGAAATTTTCCTTGATATCCACTCACCATTCCCCAAGTGAAATCAGTCTCACTTTCTATACTCAATTGCACTTTGCACCACTATAAAGCACGTGTAATACTGTTGGCTGTGTGCACCATCTTTCCCCCACTGCTCCAAGAGTTCCTAGAGAGTAGGAACAACACCCTTCTTAACTCTAGCACAGGGCCTGGCATGCAGCAGGTACTCAATGTTGGTTGAATTGAATGGAGTCACCACCGTCAGTCTTTCCTGAGTGCCTTGCGGGGAAGAGGCCTGAGTGATGAGACAGCTGAACTCTGTGGGTACTTGGTTGCCTGAGGCCCCCGCTTCCAGCTCTGGTTTGGGGTATATTGGGATGTATGTGGGAGTGCAAGTGGGTGGAGGAAACTCCTGACCTCTGAGCTCTTTCTTTCCTGTGGGACTTGTCAGCCCTCCAAGAGAGGGAGAGAGGGAAGAGGAGATGAGGAGGTCCAGGTGCTGGGCAGGGGTGGGGTGGGGCTATAGCAGGAGCTGAGGCGTGTGTGGGAGCTGGCAAACTCCAGCTCCTCTAAGACCAGGGCTGGGCCTGGCAGGACGGGGCCTAACAGCTCGAGTCCCCACCTGCAATGTCCTACCTCATCCTGGCATCCGGATTAAGTGACTTTTCAAGTTGTAAAAAAACTATATCTTGATTGCAAAGAAGCAGAATCCAAGCCTGGCCTTGCCTTGTTGCTGAGCTGGGAGAAGGGGGCATGTTCCCTTTTATTCTCCTTTTTGTGTAGGCAACACCTTGTAGTCCTGAGCACGTCAAAGAGGGTAATACTAGGTTTTTGCAAACCCTGGTTAAAGTCACATTATCCCTGACCTTCATTTCCAACCTCTTGGCCCTTCTCTCACTTCACTGTCTCCCTGACTTTGCTTCTTCTGGCCTTTCCTCAGCTCTTCCAACACACCTTTCCGCTTCTCCCCTCTGGGCTTTCACATATACTGTTTCCTCTGTCTTGAATGTTTCCCCCACTGCCTGATAACTTTGTTTTATGGTTAGTGCTTTCAATGCCTCAGAAATCTTTGCTTAGGCTGGGAAGAGTGGCTCACACCTGTAGTCACAGCACTTTGGGAGGCCAAGGCAGGAGGATTGCTTAACCCCAGGAGTCTAAGACTGCAGTGAGCCATGATTATGCCACTGCACTCCAGTGTGGGCAACAGAGCAAGACTGTCTCTAAAACACGGCAACAACAACAACAACAAAATAAATCTTTGCCTATCTCAAGGTCATGAAAATATTCCCATATGTCTTCTTTTTTTTTTGAGACAGATCTTGCTCTGTCGCCCAGGCTGGAGTGCAGTGGTGAGATCTTGGCTCACTGCAACCTCCGCCTCCTGGGTTCAAGCGATTCTCATGCCTTAGCTTCCCAAGCAGCTGAGACTACACACGCCACCATGCCTGGCTAATTTTTGTATTTTTAGTAGAGACAGGCTTTCACCCTATTGGTCAGGCTGGTCTCGAACTTCTGACCTCAGGTGATCCACCCACCTCGGCTTCCCAAAATGCTGGGATTACAGGCATGAGCTACTGTGCCCAGCCCCGTATGTTTTCTTCTAGAAGATTTAAAGTGTTTGTGTTCGCATTTAGGTCCATGATTCATGTTGAATTAATTTTTGTGCAGTGTGAGGTAGGGGTTGAGAATCATTCCCACCCTGTTAACTCTTATTCTTTACGGTTCAGCTGATACCCCACCTCCTTTGAGAAGTCTTCCTTGACTACTCCTAAACTAGATCAGGTCATCCTACTCCATACGTCATAACACCTTCCACTTGATTGTAGAACTTGTCACAACTGTAATTAAACAATTATTTGTGTAATTCCTTGTTTAATGTCTCATCCTCGCTACTATACTACAGCCCTGTGAGCTCAGTGCTTGTGACTGTCTTTTTAAAAAATCCATTTTAGGCTGGAAGCGGTGGCTCACGCCTATAATCCCAGCACTTTGGGAGGCCAAGGTGGGCGGATCACCTGAGATCAGGAGTTCGAGAACAGCCTGACCAACATGGTGAAGCCATGTCTCTACTAAAAATACAAAATTAGGCAGGCGTGGTGGCACGTGTCTGTAATCCCAGCTACTCGGGTGGCTGAGGCAGGAGAATCACTTGAACCCAAGAGGCGGAGGTTGCGGTGAGTGGAGATCATGCCATTGCACTCCAGCCTGGGCAACAAGAGCAAAACTCCGTCTCAAAAAAAAAATCCATTTTAGGCTGGGCGCAGTGGCTCACGCTTGTAATCCCAGCACTTTGGGAGGCCGAGGCAGATGTATCACCTGAGGTCAGGAGTTCAAGACCAGCCGGGTCCACATGGCAAAACTCCATCTCTACTAAAAATACAAAAATCAGCCAGGCGTGGTGGCAACCGCCTGTAGTCCCAGCTAATTGGGAGGCTGAGGCAGGAGAATCACTTGAACCCAGGAGGCAAAGGTTGCAGTGAGCTGAGATCACGCCACTGCACCCTGGCCTGGGCGACAGAGCAAGACTCCGTCTCAAAAAAACAACAAAAAAAGTCAGGCCAGGTGTAGTGGGTCACACCTGTAAATCTAAGCACTTTGGGAGGCCGAGGCGGGCAGATCACTAGGTCAAGAAATCAAGACTATCCTGGCCAACATGGTGAAACCCCGTCTCTACTAAACATACAAAAATTATCTGTGCGTGGTGGCGAGTGCCTGTAGTCCTAGCTACTGGGGAGGCTGAGGCATGAGAATCACTTGAACCCAGGAGGTGGAGGTTGCAGTGAGGCGAGATCGTGCCACTGCACTCCAGCCTGGCGACAGAGCGAGACTCCGTCTCAAAAAAATAAAATAAAATAAAAAAATATACATATAACTGAAATGTGCATGCAGAAAAGTACACATATCAAAACATACACTTTGATATGAATTTTCACAAACTGAACACACTCATATAACCAGCCCCCAGATCAAGATGCAGAACATTTCCTGTACCCAGAAGCCTCCTCCTGTTTCTTCCAGCAATGATTCTTTCTTTCTTTCTTTTTTTTTTTTTTTAAACAAGAGTCTTGCTCTGTGGCCCAGGCTGGAGTGCAGTCGCGTGATCTCTGCTCACTGCAATCTCCCCCTCCCGGGTTCAAGTGATTCTCCCTGCCTCAGCTTCCTGAGTAGCTGGGATTACAGGCATGTGCCACCACACCTGGCTAATTTTTATATTTTTAGTGGAGACAGGGTTTTGCCATGTTGGCCAGGTAGGTCTCAAACTCCTGACCTCAGGTGATCCACCCACCTCGGCCCCCCTAAGTGCTGGGATTACAGGCATGAGCCACTGCACCTGGCCTTATGATTGTCTTTCTTACCCTTATATTCTCAGCACTCGGAACAGAGCCTGGAATTAGTAGGTTCTCAAACAAATCGTTGTTGAATGAATGAGTTGGTTGGCGATGCTTAATTCTTCTAAGAACTCAACCTGGAATCCTGTCTGAGCTCTAGCCCCAGCTTTGTGTGACCTTGAGGAGGTCCATTCTGCTTTCTTTCTTTCTTTTTGTTTGAGACGGAGTTTTGCTCTTGTTGCCCAGGCTGTAGTGCAATGGCGTGATATCAGCTCACTGCAACTTCCACCTCCCAGGTTCAAACGATTCTCCTGCCTCAGCCTCCTGAGTAGCTGGCATTACAGGCGCCTGCCACCATGTCCGGCTAATTTTTGTATTTTTAGTAGAGACGGGGTTTCACCATGTTGGCCAGGCTGGTCTCGAACTCCTGATCTCGCGATCCACCAGCCTAGGCCTCCCAAAGTGCTGGGATTACAGGCGTGAGCCACCGCGCTCTGCCCCCTTTTTATTTTCTTTAGAGACAGTCTGCTTTCTCGGTCTTAGTGTGCTTGTCTGTAAGATGGGAGCGGATGGCCGGGCGCGGTGGCTCACGTCTGTAATCCCAAGACTTTGGGAAGCTGAGGCAGGCAGATCACTTGAGGTCAGGAGTTCCAGACCAGCTTGGCCAACATAGTGAACCCTCATCTCTACTAAAAATACAAAAATTAGCCGGGCGTGGTGGCAGATGCCTGTAATCCCAGCTACTCAGGGGTCTGAGGCAGGAGAATCGCTTGAACTTGGGAGGCGGAGGTTGCCGTGAGCTGAGATCTCGCCATTGCACTCCAGCCTGGGCTACAGGTGCGAAACTCCGTCTCAAAAAAAAAAAAAGTTGGGAGTGGATGGCGGGTGATTGGACTAATAATCTCTTTGGGACTTTTCCAGATATGGCCTTTGGGGCAGAATTAACCTCTGAGTTTCTGACAGTACATTCTCAGGTACTATTCTGGTCATCTGTCTGAAAATGAGGAGTACCTGGGAGGGTTGGAAACTTGATCTCACATAGTGTGAGAAGCCTGGGTCTGAGAGTTGGAAGACCTGGATTTGAGTCCTGGCCTGGCCTCTGGGTGACCTTAGGCAAGTCCCTTCCCCTACCTGGGCCTCTTGGGTTTTTTCATTTAGCAAGTGACAGGGAGGTTGACCTCCAAAGCTTGAAGAATAGTCATGCTGACTCCAGGCCTCTGAGTGCTAAGGTTCAGTTCCTGATGCATGGGCAACCCTCTGGCTCTGGACTCCTCCCTGCCAGGCACTGTTGGGGGAGAGGGAAGCACAGGAAGTGATACCGCCCAGGGAAAGGGAACTCATAGTTTGGCCAGGCGGACCCAGTGTTCCGCCAGGAACCAAATGGAAAATGGGCTGATGGTCCAAGTGATTATCTGTGTGTGGGGGTGAAAGGACAGGAGTCTGAGTGTTCCGAGTGGGGGTAGGGGACCTGGGGGTAAGACTGGGGCGAAGACAGAGATGGCTTCCTGGGGGAGAAGCCTTTGGAAATTGGCAGGGTAACCAAGGGGTGCTTCCCAGAGATGGGAGGAGGCAGGAAGAAGAAAATTGGGTCCAGGTGACCACAGAGCAGCAGCAGCTTGGCCGGGGAGTGGGAGAGGCGGGGCTGGTGGGAGCTTGGGCAGGCGCCTCACAGCTGGGCCTTGGAGGGGAAGTGGGGGGGGCAGCCTCTGCCTCGGTCCTGGGAAAGTGCCATCTTCTCAAGCCACAGACTGGGAAGGAGGACATAGCATCAGGCTCAGGCCAGAGGTCCCTCTCTCTGAACGGCCCCCGGGGCCCTGCCCAGCTGTCCTGGCACTGCAGGACAGAGGGTGAGGAGCAGGGTCAAGCCCCAGTCCCTAGCTCCTTCCACATGTTCTGCCCAGGTGCCTTCAGATTGGATTCCATTTCTACCTCTTTCTGGCTTTTCGCCCAGAGCGCACCCAGATCACCTTCACTGTATTCCTGTCCTCAGGCAGATGTTTGAGGCAGGCGGTTGCTAGCCAAGTTAAGGAACTGATATATAACTATGATCATGGTAACAGGCAGCAGAGCCCATGGTTAAGAGCTTGACTATCAGGGTTCAACTCCCAGTTCTGCCACTCACGAGCTGTGCAATCGTAGGCAAGTTTCTCAACCTTTCTGTGCCTTAGTCTCATCATCTGAAAAGTGAGATAATAACATTGCTTACGTCATAGGGTCACTGTGAGGATTAAATGAGATAATATATGTAAAACATTTAGATCTAAAGCCTCCTCAAAGGGAGTAAAGTGAATAGGCTTTGGAGTCACTCCTCTAGATGAGCCTTAGTTTCTTTATCTTAAAAATGGGGTGCCAGGGCCAAGCGCAGTGGCTCATGCCTGTAATCCCAGCACTTTGGGAGGCCAAGGCGGGTGGATCACTTGGGGTCAGGAGTTCGAAACCAGCCTGGCCAACATGGTGAAACCCTGTCTCTATTAAAAATATGAAAATTAGCCAGGCGTGGTGGAATGCGCCGATAGTCTCAGCTACTCGGGAGGCTGAAGCAGCAGAATCACTTGAACCTGGGAGGCGGAGGTTGCAGTGAGCCGAGATCATGCCACTGCACTTCAGCCTGGGTAACAGAGAGAGACTTCATCTCAAAAAAAATAAAATAAAATAAAATAAAATAGGGCAAGGCAGGGCTCAGTGGCTCATGCCTGTAATTCCAGCACTTTGGGAGGCTAAGGTAGGAGGCTCAGGTAGGAGGATCACTTGAGTGCAGGAGTTTGAGACCATCTTGGTCAAAATAGTGAGACCCCGTCAATATAAACAAACAAACAAACAAAACAAAAAACGCTCTACTCAGGAGGCTGAGGTGGGAGGATTGTTTGAGCCCAGGAATTTGAGACCGCGGTGGGCTATGGTCACACCACTACACTCCAGCCTGTCCAGCCTGGGTGACAGAGCAAGACCCTGTCTCTAAAAAATAATTAAATGGATAGATAGATAGATAGATAGATAGATAGATAGAAGATAATAGATAAAATGGAGCTAATAATTCCTGCCTTTCAGGGCATTTGTGAAGATTAGTGAGGGCAAACTCATCCCTAATAAGAGTATAGCAGTGGGCCAGGCACAGTGGCTCACGCCTGTAATCCCAGCACTTTGGGAGGCTGAGACAGGTGAATCACTTGAGCCCAGGAGTTTGAGACCAGCCTGAGCAACATGGTGAAACCCCGTCTCTACAAAAAATACAAAAATAAGCCAGGCATGTTACTCCAGCCTGGGTGACAGAGCTAGACCTTGTCTCAAAAACAAAAAGAAAAAAAAAAAAAAAAAAGAGTACACCAGAGGCCCTTCTCCTCCCACATTCCCTGCCTGCCCCATTGCCTGCATGTCAAGCCGTATCCACCCACCCCTGCTGCCCTTGGCCACCCCTCAGGCCTAGGAATCTACCCTGGAAGTGTGGTTTGGATGAGGGAAGGGCCCACCCAGGCCCTGGAAACTAGCTCAGCGAAATTTAGGATCCTGGGTACTCAGAGGTGGTCTAGAAAGGGGTAGGGGTGGGCTCTGGGTGGGTATGTCCTCTTGGCCTTTCTGACTCCTCACTCCATGGGGAGGCACCTAGTGGAGGAGGGCTAGGGTGGCCTTCTAAAACACTGGTGCCCCTGTCTCCACGGTTGCCTGGGCCTGAGGTCTGTACTAATTAAGAGTAAATGACAAACCCTGGCACAGCACATAGCTGACACTTGGGAAATAGTAAAAATGGCTGCCATTCATTATCTTCACAACAACCCTGAAAGGCAGGTACTATTGAACTCATTTTGAAGATGAAGAGCTAAGACTCAGAGAGGTGAAGTCATTTGCTATATCTAAGGGGAGAACTGGGACTCAAAGCTGAATCTGTCTGACTCCAACGGGGCTGCTAGCCAAGGGATGGGAATCCCAAAGCCACCAGCAGATCCTTTTTGGGGCTGTGCCAGAGCTAGGTGCTGGAGTGGGTATGGTATCTGTCCCAGGATAATGACCAGACCCACACAGGATACGGAGGCTCAATTTGCCCTAAGTAACCTTTAAGCCCATCTCAACCTCCGGCAGCATTCTAACTAAAGTTATTTCTTCATTCTACACACATTTGCACACTGTGACTTGTGTGTGGAGCCATGTGCTGGGCCCTGGAGACCCTGGATGAGTCAGTCTTGGCCTCTGCCCTCCAAGTGCTGCTAGTCTGGTAGGGGAGGCAAATACATTGCTAGAACACCTTACTGTAGAGCAGTGTGGAATAAGGATTAAGCATATAAATGGTGGCAACAGATTGCCTGGGTTCAAATCCCAGCTCTATCACTGATTATGTTTGTGAAATGAGCTAGTTACTTAACCTTTCTGAGTCTCAGTTTCACATGAGCAAAATGGGAGTGATGACAAGACACTTTCTTATAATATAACCATGAAGGTTAAATATGATCACGAACATGGAATGCTTATGTAAAGCCTAGCACCTAGAAAGAAGCATTCAGTGAGTATTAGCTATCTGGAATTAAATGTAATGGGGCATAGGCTGGGCACAGTTGCTCATGCCTATAATTCCAGCACCTTGGGAGGCCAAGGCGGGCGGATTACCTGAGGTCAGGAGTTCGAGACCAGCCTGGGCAACATGACGAAACCTCGTCTCTACTAAAAATGCAAAAATTAGCCAGGCATGCTGGAGTGCACCTGTAATCCCAGCTACTCAGGAGGCTGAGACAGGAGAATTGCTTGAACCTGGGAGGCAGTGGTTGCAGTGAGCCGAGATCCCACCACTGTACTCCAGCCTGGGCAACAGAGCAAGACTCTGTTTCAAAAAATAAATAAATAAAAATAAATTGTAATGGGGCATAGAAGAGAAATTCATTCTTGTTGGGGAGGTAGGGGTCCAGAGAGGCTTCTTAGAGAAGAGGAACATCTGTGTTGGGCTCTGAAGGATAAAGAGTTCACCTGGAAGAGTGGCAGAGGGCGTTCCAGGAGGAATGTATTTTGTGGACAAAGGCCCAGGGCTATGGAAGGATATGACCTGTTGGGGTGCGGCTGAACACAGAGCTGGCTGACAGGAGTGGTAGGAAATGAGGTTCGAAAGGCAGTTTTGAGGGCCTCCAGTGCCTTGCTATCGAGGGCAGACTTTAAAGGACTGGGGAAACAGAGCAGGATTTTAAGGGCTGGGAAGGGACAGGATTGTACCCATTTTATTTTTATTATTTATTTATTTATTTATTTAGAGATGGAGTCTCGCCCTGTTGCCCAGGCTGGAGTGCAGTGGTGCAATCTGCTCACTGCAACCTCCGCCTCCCAGGTTCAAGCGATTCTCCTGCCTCAGCCTCCCGAGTAGCTGGGATTATAGGTGTGCACCACCACGCCCACCTAATTTTTTTGTATCTTTAGTAGAGACGGGGTTTTGCCATGTGGGGCAGGCTGTGTCTCGATCTCCTGACCTCGTGATCTACCCTCCACGGCCTCTCAAAGTGTTGGGACTACAGGCGTGAGCCACGGTGCCTGGCCTTATTGCACCTATTTTAGAAAGATGATTCTAACCGCAGTGTGGAGCATCAACTGTATGAGGAGAGTCTGGCTGGCGGGGAGCAGATCTGAGCATGCTCCTCACCAGCCCTAGCTCAGGCTCGGACCTCTCTGATTTCCTGCCTTCCCACGTGCTCTTGCCTCTGCTTAGAGTATCTTTCCCTTGACTTTGCCTGGCTAACTCCTTGTCCACCTTCAGGTCTCAGTTTAGCCAGCACTTCAACCTGGAAGCTCTACTAGACACCCCTCCCAGTCCAGATTAGATCCTCCTACTTACTCCTCCTCCGTGCTTGCAGACCTGCCCACCTGCCTGCCTCGCCAACTGGACTCTGGCCGAGGGCAGGGACTGTGCGGCACCGCTCACTGCTGTATCCACAAGGCCCTAAGGCAGAGTGCCTGGAGCCTCAATCCATGATGGGGAGGGAACTAATGAATGGCTAAGCCTGTTGGGGCAGGTGTGATAGTTTGAGTGAAAGTGACAGGGTCTGCGGTGGCAGCGAGGAGAGAAAAGACACGATAGAATTGACGGGACCCAGGAATCATGAGAGGGGAACACGGGGAGAGAAGAAGGAGTTGGTGATGACTCAGAGGTTTTTTTTTTCACCTGGTTAAGCCCTGTGACTCTAACCAAGATAGGAACCATGGAGGAGGGGGTTGGAGGGAGGGAGAGAGGAGTAGGCCAGGGCAGACAAGCAGGGCGGAGCCTTACCTTGGTAGGAGACTGGGGCCCTGGCCCAGGCCGTTCCTTGGGGTATTCTTCCCTTCTGGGATGCTGTGCACACTGGTGGATCCTCAGCAATGTCTGTGACTGTCCAAATGCTGCCGCCTTGACCACTCTAACTAGGCTGCCTCCCCTAAAATTATTCTCTACCAATGCACTCTCTCCACTTCCTCCCAACTCTCATGATTGTAATCGTGTATCCCTTGACTTGTATTTTATTTTCAGTGTGTCTTCCTCACTGGATTGGAAGTTCCATGAAGGCAGGGATCTCGCTGGTTTTATCGACCATGTATACCTGGCAGGCTCCCTGGCACATAGTAGGTGCTCAAAAAATATTTGTTGAATGAATGAGTGACGAATGAATGAATGAATGAATTCCTTGAATGCCATGATAAGGAATTTGACTCTTAGCCTCCAGGAGACAGGGAGCCATGGAAAGTTCTAAAGGAAGGCAGTGTCAGGATGCAGCTCGTGTTTTAGAAAGCTCACCCTGGCGGCTGTGTGGAAGATGGATTGGGGAGGGAAGGCGGGAGACTAGAGGAGGGGGAATTGAGGAGCCACTGGGGGAGACAAAGACACAGCACTTGGGGCTGGGCCTGGGAGCCCCCCTGCCTGTGAGGGCCCTGAGCCCCCTCCCAGTCCTTCCCCATCCCCCTGCCAGGCCTGTTGTCTCTGAGCCCAGCGGCAGGCGGGCGGTGGGAAGAGCAGGGCTGGCAAAGCTGACACTCACTAATCACGGCCCTCACCCCAGAGCCGCACTAACTGTCTGGTCTCCATGGAGACACGGCAACCTCCGGCCACTTGTTAATGGCAGCTCAACAAGGCTGCGGCAACAGGGACGGGCCTGACCAGCGTGCCCAGCTCCACTCTATCTGTCCCAGCCTGGCCCTCTGCAGAAGACTTCAGGGGCACCAGAGCTGGGGGACAGGACCGGAGGTCTGGTGGCTAGAAGTCTCCCCAACCCCTCCGTGGCCCCGCCTCTCCTGGCACTGCCAAGCAGTGAGAGGGCAGAGGCAGCCTCTGCCCAGGCTGACTCCTCTGCAGGGCTGCTGGGAAGCTGAGCTCATGCAGGTCACCCAGGCAAGGCCAAAGGGCTGGAGGGGGGTGGTGAGGAGTGGAGCGGGGATCTGCCCACAGCCCACACACTAGCAGAGTGGAGGAGGGTGTGCTTTGCCTGCCCTGACAACCCTCTGCTCTGCTAGCCTGAGGCAGGGGCCCAGTTGGGAACCATCTGTCCAGAACCTCTTCCCGGTACACTGTCACTACATCTGAAATGCCACCATTAGCAATGCACTCCTTCGGGAGGCAGCGTGGCATAGCACAAAAAACACTGGCTTTGCAGTCAAGCAGTCTTGGGTGCAAGGCCTGACTCTGTTTCTCTACCTCTAAGCATTGATTTCCCCATCTGTAAAATGAGGGTAATCATTGCACATACAGGCTAACTCTTCCTCTTCCTGGAAACCTGAGCTCAATACCTGTGATGCCTCCCCCAGAGTCTTCTTCACCCCCACAAACCAGCGGGGCCTCCTCTACAGTCCCCGGGCTCATCCCACAGCACGCTGCACCCGCCTGTGACTGTCCCACATTTGTCCTTCCCACAGACTGAGCCCTGTGGGGTTGGGCAGAGTGAGCCTCAGGAGAGGGTGGCGAAAGAAACAAAGGAAGGGCGTGGGGGCCTCCCCCGGTCTTCTGCCTTTGCACCCTCCTTCAGTGCAGGTTGAAGACTTTCTTTCCTTCTCTCCTTCAGACCTTTGTTCCTCCATCGGTGTGTCTATCCATCCGGCCTGCAAACTCTCTCCAAGCCCTTCCCTTTTGTGGGGCCTCAGAGAGGACGCAGATCCCACCCCAAACTAAAGGTGAGGCAGGGACCCAATTCCAGGGCTCTGGACACCTGAGGTACACCCGTGGCTGGCCGGACACCTTGGCACAGCTGCCTCCTCCCTCGGTCACTCCTTAGGCAACACTCCAAACTGAAAAGGCCCTTGGAGATCATCTCCTCCGATCCACGACAGCCAGCCAGATGAAGAAACTGAGGCCTGGAGAGCCCAAGATCCCATAGCAGTTCCGTTTTTGAGCTGACAATGTACCAATTATGCGGGCCTGCTGGGGAGGCGGCTTTTGGCTCTCCCAGCCCTGCTGACAGCTGTGTTCCCAGTGGCAGCTGGAATGCTGGTGGGAGGCCTGTCTGGCCTTTGCACCCTGACTCCCCAGGGCAGAGCCAGGTGGCTCTAGTGGGGCCCAGGGCTGGGAGGTGGTGTGGGCAGACAACCCTGAAGGGTGAGTTGGGGCATGGGATGGCTGGAAGAGAAGGGAGGCAGTACTGATTTTGGAGACTAAAGCAGAAGCCCTGAGGTCTTGTTCCAGCTCTGTCACTCTCTTGCTGGGTAACCTCGGGTGGATTGTTTGACCTCTCTGAACCTTAGTTTTCTTATTTATAAAATGGTGCTAATTTTGTAGATTGAAAACCTTTTATCAATAGTGGTAGCCATACAGAGGTGAAGAATTTTTATTGTTGGGCTGAAAGGCTAAGATTCCAGAGGGGAAGGGACTAGCCCGAGGCCACAGAGCACTGAATTGGATGCAAGGATTTGGACCTGAAGGAGTGTCCAGTCCATACTATTCACTAGCTGAAGGGGCAAATAGAGCCAGAGAGGGGGAGCAAGTTCCCCAAGGTCACTCCGTGAGTCTGGGGCCAGTGTGGGCCCAGAGCCAGGCTGTGCACGAGGTCCCCTGCCCAGCTGCCTCGCTTGCTCATCCAGCCCCCTTGGTTTTGTCTCCCCCAGTGAGTGGGCGCAGAACGGGCCCAGCTTCCTTCCTGCCGCCCTGCCTGCCGTCTGCCACGTTGGCATCCACCCTCAGCCTTCTCGCCCCTGCTGCTGCTGCTGCTGATGCGGCATCAGCCGAGACCAACCCATGGAGAGTTTGCCCAGAGCAGTCAGGGCTGCCGGAGCCGGGGCTGGGCTGGCTGGCTGACTCTGCCAGACAGGAGGGAGCGAGCCAGCCGGTGGAGGGAGGGAACAAGGGCTGAGCCAGCCCCCAGCCTTCCCAGCCCTTCCCCACCCTCGCCGGCCAAGGGAAGGAGGCAGGAAGCTGGGGTTGGGGGCCAGGGGACTGCAGTGTCTGAGAGTGAGGTTCCGATAGCTGGGTCTGTCTGTGGGAGCATGCACACATATGTGTGTGCATGGAAGAGCATGTTGGGGTGGTTTGTGAGTCTGTGTTTGCCTCAATGTGCACAGGTCATGATGCTGTGTGTGTGAGTTTGTGCCGACATCGGGGGCCACTGTGTGTTTGTGTAAGCACAAGGGAAAGCTGTGTGCCCTGAGTTTGAACGCAGGCCTGTGTACAGAGACATGTGGGATCTAGCAGTGTGTGCACATGGTAGCGGATGGGCACCATGTCAGTGCCAATAAATCTTTGTATGCACAAAAGAGTCGGTACGTGTGCCTGAGTTTGTGTATGTCACGTCTGGGTGTGTTGGGAGCCCCTGTGATTTTATGGTGTACAAGAGGATAACAGCATAACTGTGGGTTTGAGCTTGTCTGTGTATGTGCAAGGGACAGTGTGTGTGCAGAAGGGAACTCTGCAGGTGGCTGGGATTTTGTGCATGTCTTGTGCCCAGGAAGGCACTGTACTGGTGGTGTGGGCTAGTCCAAATGTCCATAGGGTGGGTATGGGAGCCTCTGTGCCCAACAGACTTTGTCTGTGTGGTTGTTGAGAGTGACTCAGGGGAACACTGTGTGACTGTATATGCTTGGCTGTGTGTACAGGGAACAGGCAGCACAAGCACTGTGTTTCTGTGGTTGCATTTACACAGGGCGGTGGCGGCGGCGGTGGTGGTGATGGTGACGGTGCTGTGCTACAGGTTTGCACTTGTTTCTCTATGTGGCAAGGCCCTGCGTGTGACTGCTTTTGTGCGTGTCTGTGAGCGCGGTGTGCTGGAAACTGCGTGCTTGGGTCTGTGGCAGGCTGAATGGAGGAGGGCGGAGGGAGTCCATGGCTATGTTTGTACTTGTCTGTGAGCCCGGGGTCAGATGCGCTCCATGTGCTACCTCCTGTGTGCACAGGTGGCCGCTGTGTCCAACTGTGTCTTTGTGTGTTTTGGGTCGCCTGAATGTGCACAGGCGGAGGACATGGAGGGGGGGATTTGAGTGCGTGCCTGTGCAGGCCCCTTTAACGTGGCAAGTCTAAGAAATGTCGGCCTTCTTGGCAGCAAATCTGGGCTTGGTTCCACTGGGGGCGTCTGCAGAGAGGGGCTCTTAGAAGGGACGTGCTTGAGCGAGAGAGACAGGAAGGGAAGGGGGGGCCAGCCCCAGCTCGGGGTTTCCAGGAGGGAAAGCCAGACATTGGAACTTGTCAACGCTACCTCCTTCGCTGCCCCCACCTTCCACTGCTGCCTCCCCTCCTGGCGCCTGAAGGCTGCTGGCAGACGGACAGACAGACAGACAGTGCACACATAGACTGGCTCATAGGCACAGAGCCCAAACCTGAGCCCCTAAATGCACAAGTCTGGACACTGAGGTCCAGAGAGGGCAAAGGAAGTAGCTGAGTCTCGGAGGAGCACATGTGTTTATGCATGTTGGGGGCAGGGGGTGCTGTTGGCCTCTGGTGCTTCAACCCAGACTGGAGCCCAGGCCTAGGGCAGGGAAGAGGCTGCGGAGAGCCTCTGGGGAGGGGCTTTTATGGCTCTAACCAGGCCCTCAAGGCCCCCAGCTCCTCTCCCTGTTTATACAACTGCTGCAGTGTCTTTGAGAGTCCTGTTGCCTCAAAAAACACCTACCGCAACTCCCTGTTTGTACGGAGGCACAAAAGACCCAGAGAGGAGCAGCAGCTGATCCAGGGTCACACAGAAGAACCAGGACTGGAATCCGGGGTTCCTTCTCCTAACTGTGCATGTTGGCCCATGGGCCACTTAGTCCTATGTTTCCCTTGGTCCATTTACCTTTTCTTTCTCCCAGGTCTTCGGGATATGACAATTACCTCTTTTTTGTGTTGCTTTTGTTGCCCAAGTGATTTGTCTGTCTGCCTGTTAGTCCGTCTGTTTGTCACAGGGCTTCAATACCCTCTGGCAGAATATGGAAGAGAAGAGGGCTTGGTTTTTGGCCAAGGGCTATTGGAGAGATAGGGGTGGGATGGGGAGACAGAGAAACAGAAGGAAAGGAATTTGAGACGAGAGGAAGGAGGAGAGAAGAGCAAGGGGAGGGCACTGGCAGCAGAGCTGAGAAACCCAGGCTGCCCTTTACCTCCACCTCCAGCCTGGGCACAGGGGCGAGCTCTGAGCTCAGAGACTCTGAGTCCTGCCTCTTGGGGCCTTGGGGAGGGGACCCCAGGGCTCCTGTAGGGTCTGGGCCCAACCCCAAACCCTAGGGGCAGCTGGGTTGGAGTCCTGGGGTCAGTATTCGGGGTGCAGGTGTGGGGTGCAGTGACCGAACTGCCCTCATGGGAAGAGGAGGGAGGGGATTGCGGGTACCTAGGGGGTGTGAACCTGGGCATGCGTTAAGTGTGTGTGGTCTCTTTGCAGCAAGGTTGTTGAGAGTGTGCATGAGGTTGTGAGTATGCTAGGACTCTGTGTGGACACCTATGAACATACATGACCCAGTGGCAGACAAGCTGGGATTTCAGTGGGGAGGGGAAGGACTGCAGGAATGTGTGTCTATGACCGGCAGGGAGTGGTTGTATATGTGTGGAAGGATTTGTGTGAACCTGCCTTACATGTTCTTGGGGAGGCTGTATCCTGTGTATGTAGGCAGGTGAACTGTATAGCTCTGTACAATTGTGTGTGTTGTGTGTGTGTGTGTGTGTGTGTCTGGATGAACGTGTATCATGTGTTTGAATTGCGTAAGTATTTACATGTTAAATGTGTAATTGCATATATGTGTATACATGTTTGTAATTGTCTTGACGTATATGTGTGGAGTCACCTGTATGAATCTTGCCTGTAGGTTGTGTGTGCAGTCGTGTGTATTTGTGGAGAAGTGAATATTAGGAAGCTGTTCACATGTGCGGTTGTGTATTTTGGGGGATTAGGTTATATGTGTGGTTCTTTTTGGATGGAGTTTCACTCTTGTCACCCAGGCTGGAGCGCAGTGTCAGGATCCCGGCTCACTGCAACCTCTGCCTCCTGAGTTCAAGCAATTCTCGTGCCTCAGCCTCCCGAGTAGCTGGGATTACAGGTGTGTGCCACCACGCCTGGCTAATTTTTGTATTTTTGGTAGAGACAGGGTTTTGCCATGTTGCCCAGGCTGGTCTTGAACTCCTGGCCTCAAGTGATCTGTCCACCTTGATCTCCCAAAGTGCTGCAATTACAGGTGCGAGCCACCGTGCCGGGCCTATATTAGTGGTTCTTAAGGCTATACTTTATTTTTTGTTTATTGTCAAACTTCCCCTGTCAGAATGTAAACTCTATTAGGACTGAAATTTTTATCTATTTTGCTAACTATTTTGCTAATCTATTCCTAGTGTCCAGAATAGGACCCAACACTTAGTAGGCATTATATGCATATTTCTCCAATGAATGATGAATGAGAGTGTGCATGCTTGGCAGGGTGTCGGAAGTGTGTTAGGTGTATGAATTGTGCGTGTGTGTCTGGGTGTGTGAATGGATAAATTTTTTGTGTCTGGGTGTGTGAGATTTCTAGCATAAGTGGCCTATGAACGAAGTACGTGCACAGGTGCATGTATGTCTAGGCGGGTGACTGTGTACCTGAAGCTGGGCCACGTCTGTGAGCATTGCACACAACTGTGTGTGTGCACAGTTGTGTGTGCTTGTACATGGGGGTGGGAAGGCGCTGTCGGCTTCTCCCAGCCTTCAGCACTCACTCAGCTTCACCCCAGGTCGCCTGCTGCGAAATGTCAGTGGCAGAGAAGCTAAAAATATCTGCTCTCCTCCTTCTGCTCACTGCTTGGGCTGATGGGACTGTGGGGCCCCAGCCGGCCCCTTGGGCCCTGGGGGGAGGAGGAACTGCTGGATGAGGAGGCGGGGTACAGGGGAAGGAAGGGAGGCCCTCCTCAGTACACACCCTTCCCCCTTTCCTCTTGGGCTCCAAAGCCAGGCTTCAGGCTCACCTCTTTCAGGAAGCCCTCAAGAACCCCCCAGGAGCTGTGTATGTCTGTGTGTCTGTCTACCTGGCAAGGAGATATGGCCCCCATCAGACTGGAGCTCCACAGAGCAGGTCTGTGCCTCTTCTGCCCATCCAGGGACTCCAGGGGACAGAGCTCTGTCTCCTTCAGACCGGGGGCTCCCAGGGAAAAGGCTGGTGCTGTCTCCTCCCTAAGCCTGAGGGTTACGGTTGCAGCCCAGGCCAGACAGGGCTTCACTGGGCTCTGGTTCTGGGGCCACTAGGGCCCTCTGACCCCAGGGCAGATCTGCTGTGGTGAAGAGCTTGTGGGTAGGGAGGAGTCTCAGCTCTGCCCACACCACACCCTAGGCTGGCACGTGTTTGTGCTATGGGTGCTTGTGTGGGTACAGGTGGGACATGTCAGGGCCCGTGGTCCTCTGGGGACCTGTGCCTCTTCACATGTCGGGCTCCTGCCTGCATCAGTGGTGTCAGCGACTGCCTGCCTTGGGCATTGTGGTCAATCAGTACGAGTTGGGTGTGTTGTGTGTTTTTCTGTGTTCTTTTCTTTTTTTTTTTGGGACGGAGTCTCGCTCTGACACCTCCCGAGTAGCTGGGACTACAGGCGTGTGCCACCACACCTGGCTAATTTTTTGTATTTTTAGTAGCGACAGGGTTTCATCATGTTAGCCAGGATGGTCTCGATCTCCTGACCTCAGGTGATCTGATCTGCTCGCCTTGGCCTCCCAAAATGCTGGGATTACAGGCGTGAGCCACCACACCCAACCTTCTCTGTGTTCTTGTGTGGGCACATGGATGACTCTGTATGTGGGTTTCTGCCTTTCATTGTGCAGGCCTGCAGACATTAGCAGGGATGGACTCTGCATTCATGTGGGAGTTGCTGATGTCACCATGGGGGGTTTCTGTTTGTGTGTCAGTGTGCTCAAGTGTGTGTCTCTGTCAGAAGGTCAGTGCCTGTTTGTTCTGTGTATGGAGGTGTATGTGGGTGCATCTGTGTGTCAGTGTTTCGATTACCATGTTTCTGTGTGTCTGTGTGTCTGTCTTCCTGGTTGTCATTATGTCTGTGGTACCTCCGTGCCTGTGTTTCGTGCCTAGGTCAGTTTGATTTTGCAGGTCTGTAGGGCCACGTGTCCCTCTGTATGTTGGTGTTTTCCATGTGGGTTGGAATCTGCCTCTGCTTTTCCTAGTCTCCCACCATTTCTGTGTGGAAAGCCTCAGGCATTTTGTGTGTGTGTGTGTGTGTGTGTGTTCAGCAACTTTCCCCAGCCCCAAAGCCTGCAACCCTGAGATCTGCTCTCCCACTCTTTCTCCGTTGGACTTCAGGTGGGAGCTGAAGCAAAGAGGGCAGGCAGGCAGGGAGCCCACGACAGCCGGGGGCCGAGGCCAGGCTGCCACGAGGGCCCTACCTCAGCTTTCCTCCAAGCAAGCGCTAAGCCAGAGCCTCGGTTACATGTAAACACCAGCTGTGTCAAGACGGCGCAGCTTCTTCTAGGTCAACAGACAGCTGTGGGGTTGCTAGGCAACCGCCTGGCTCCCCCCTCCATTAGGCCCCCTCCCACTGCCTCTACCTGCAAACCCTCTGCTGGCTCCCCCCACGCCAGGATAGGCCTCACCCCTCCGCGCCAATTAACACAGCGGGACTGAGGGGGTAGGGGGTCAGGGCAGCTCCGGGACTGGAATCAAGGTATGAGGACGTATTAACCCTTCACTTGCCACCACCCCCTCCACCTAGTCCTGGGGCATTTCACACACCCCTAACTTCACCAGTCACTTTAGGGCCTGGAGTGATGAGGAGCAGGTCCTGAGGGATGGGGACCCTCAGAGCAGCCACAACCAGGACTGGAGAGATGCTGGAGGCAGATGGCGCAGGGCTTGGTCAAGGCCTCTCCCCTCCCCAGCCAAGCCTGGGGGAAGGAAGGGTTAAATTCCCCCTTTATTTCCCCTGTCCCGCCCCCTCCCAGGCCAACCACCCCATTTCCAGGGCAGCACCTGCGCTCCCAGCTGCCGTGCCCGCTTGGTGCCTGAGTCCAGGCCAGGCAGCCCCCGCAGCACCCAGGCCCTCGCCTTCGCCCTCGTCGGCCCCAGCGCCGCCCTTTGCCCGGCCTGGGACTTCTCTGCCGGGAAAGGGGAGGCGAGGGCCCCCAGGCCTTAGGCAAGGGGCTCAGGCCCACCGAGTGGGGTGCGTGGGCCAGGGCCGCCAGCCCCGGGGTGACTTGGCTGGAGCCGGAGGAAGGAGTTGGAGGAGGGAGCCCGGCCGGCAGGGGGGCAGCTGTGGGGGCAGCGCCCGTGGCCGCGCCATTAGTATGCGGCCGCGCTCTGCGCTCCATGGCAACAGCTCCCCCCGCGCAGCGCTAGGCGGGCAGCCCCGGGCGCAGCGCGCACCTCTCCTCCCACAGGTGGCGGCGCGCACGGGTACGCACGCACACTCGGCTCGGGCGCCTAGGGGAACGCCGGGGGCGCCAGGTGCGCTGGGGCGTCCTGCCGCCCGTGCAGCCGCCCATGGGCGTGTCCCCAGGTGCTCCAGAGTGAGGGCCGAGGGAGGAGTGTGTCCTTGAGGACGTTCTGCCCGCGCCTGGGTGTGCCCCTCAGTGGGTCCCTTGGCGGGCCTGCTGTGCTTTTATGTCGGTCTCCGATTGTCCTGGAGGGTCTGTGCCTGTCTGTGCTCATCTGCCTCCTTAGCCCCGAGTGCCTGAGTGTGACTGCCAGTTAACCGAGCGTACCTGTGCCTCTGTATCTGTGTCTGTACGCGCCCAAGGGGTGTGTGTGTGTCCGTGTGCGCGTCCATGGCTCTGGGTTTTCCCCAGGAGGAACGCCCTGGGTGTGTCGGCGACTCTGGATGTCCGTGTGTGCCTGAATGAGTACCTGTGTGTGTGCCTTTGTGTCTGTGTGTGGCCCGTGGATATCTGTCTGGCATCCCTGCGTGTTTCGGGTGTGGCTGTGTGTGGACTTTTGTACGTCTATGTCCCTGTAAGTGCCCTCAGGAGCCCCTCTCTCCATGCATATCACTGTGTGTTCCTGTGAGTGCCCCACGTCTCCTGGAGTGTGGCTGTGTGTGTCCAGGGGCTGCTGGCTCTTTGCCCTCCTCGGCTTCACTCCCTGCTGCCTGAGTGAGCCGACACCTGCTCCCTGAGCACTGGGCCCCCCTCCCCCCACCTGGCAAGGACAGGGAAGGACACGGAGGCAGAGGCAGAGGCCGAGGCAGACATGGAGGCAGAGACAGAGACATGGAGGGAGACACAGCCAAGTAGGCTGGAGAGGTGGAGATCCAGTCACGTGATCAGTCTCAAAGCCCAAGACGGAAAAGAGAGGCACACAGATGCCAAGATCCGGACATTAGAGAGAGGGAGACTCAGAGGCACACAGAGACCCAGAGCACGGCATCCGGAACTGCAGAAACAGAAGAGATCAAGGATGCGGCTCCTCAGCCTCCCTTCCTCTCTCCCTCCCTCCCACTCTAGAGTTTCCAGCCCCAGCTGTGCCTCCCCCACATACCCAAAGCAGAGTTCTCCTGGCCCTGGGACTGGAAGCCAGCCTCCTCCTCACAGCTGGCTGTGTGTGTGTGGACACGTGTACATGCATGTGCGCATCTGTGTGACGCACTGGGCGAGTGCCTACCTTGTACACAGCCCTCCTCCATTAAAAACCTCCTCTCCCCACCACCACCGTCCACATTTTCACAGGCCCAAATCATGCACACTTTTACACACATGCCACACAGCCAGCCACACTCATTCAAGCCCAGAAACATGCCCTGGGCCTCCCTCTCTCAATCTCATCCACACAGGGCCAGAAGACCCAGCATACACAGCCACACCAGAAAGTCTCTCCCCGTTCTAAGGTCTGAGGGTCAGATGTCCACCCCTCTTTCCCCCCCTCAGCAACCCTCGAGGGGCTCGAACCCCTGCCACTCACAGGGAAAAACACGACTAAATTTGTCAATTCCATCAGATTAGACACTCAAAGGCAGGGCCCCTGACTGTCCTGCTCACTGTTGAGTCCCCAAGTGCCTTCGACGGTGCCTGGAAGGTGCTTAAGAAATGTTTGAATAAATATGTTCATACCAGGTCTCTGGTGTGGGGGAGAACCCATAGTAATTGACAGCCACTCAGAGTGAAAAACACTAATGGATACCACAGTGTACACACACACCTAGGACAGTACACTAAATACAGGTTTGTGTGACACTCAGCTCAACAGCTCAATTAGAGGTTATCCAGTGGGCTGTGCATCGGAACCACCCAAGAAGCTTTCAAAAATCCCCATGCCCAGGCCCCACCCCAGACCCATAAAATCGGAATATTTTGGGGTAGGACTTGGGCATCGGCATTTTGAAGCTCTCCAGGCAATCCCTTTCTAGGATCTAGAATCCCTTATGTACACGAATAGACTAACAAGTGTTGACACAGGGGTTATAGCCAGGGATGGGAGTAGAGAGGATTTTCACTTTTTTTGTTTGTTTGTTTTTTGTTTTTCAGATGGAGTCTGGATCTGTCACGCAGGCTGGAGTGCAGTCACGCGATCTCAGCTCACCGCAACCTGTGCCTCCCAGGTCAAGCGATTCTCCCGCCTCGGCCTCCCAAGGAACTGGAACCACAGGCATGTGCCACTGTGCCCAAGGATTTCCACTTTTAACTGTACAGTGAAGCACAGACTTCTGAGCCAGACTGCTTGGTCTGAACTCTGGTGTCACCACTTAGTAAGTTCTGGTTTGAATGTACTCACTGAGTGGTCTTCATAGATTACCTCTCTGCACTTGAGTCTCCTGTCTGTAAAATGGGGATAATGATCATTACAATGAAGCCTCATAGGATTCTGGTGGAGACCAAATGCATTAATATATATGCAAAGCGTTTGGAACAGCTGGCATATATAAGTGCCATATATCTATTATTAAAAATTTTAAATAATAGAATGGATTAATTTTTGGATTTTATAAGCAGATTCCCCACCCCCCCCTCCCCCCCCGCCTTAAAACTGTTATGAAAAAGCAAGAAAGGCCAGGTGCAGTGGCTCACGCCTATAATCCCAGCACTTTGGGAGGCCAAGGCGGTCAGATCATTAGGTCAGGAGTTCAAGACCAGCCTGGCCAACATGGTGAAACCCTGTCTCTACTAAAAACCCAAAAATTAGCTGGGTGTGCGGACACCTGTAATCCCAGCTACTTGGGAGGCTGAAGCAGGAGAATTGCTTCAATTGTGGAGGTTGCAGTGAGCCGAGATTGTGCCACTGCACTCCAGCCTGGGAGACAGAGCAAGACTCTGTCTCGAGATAAAAAAAAAAAAAAAAAAAAGAAAAAGAAAAAGGGAAATTTTTTTTTTTTAGATGGAGTTTCGTTCTGTTGCCCAGGCTGGAGTGCAGTGGCGTGCTCTTGGCTCACTGCAAGCTCCGCCTCCCAGGTTCACGCCATTCTCCTGCCTCAGCCTCCCGAGTAGCTGGGACTACAGGCGCCCACACCCGGCTAATTTTTTATGTTTTTAGTAGAGACGGGGTTTCACCATGTTAGCCAGGATGGTCTCGATCTCCTGACCTCAGGTGATCTGCCCGCCTCGGCCTCCCACAAGTGCTGGGATTACAGGCGTGAGCCACCGCGCCAGGCAGGAAAAAAATTTAACAAAGAAAAAAAAGGCCGGGCGTGGTGGCTCACACCTGTAATCCCAGCACTTTGGGAGGCCAAGGCTGGAGAATTGCTTGAGGTCAGGGGTTTGAGACCAGCCTGGGGAACACGGCAAGACACCATCTCTAAAAAGCAGAAATAAAAGAAAAATACAAAAAGGGGGAAAAAAATAAAGGAAGGGCCTAAAGCCTAGGCCAACCTACTTCTGCCACTTTCCATGTGAGCTTTGGACCAGTCCCTTACTCTGTGTCTGGGAACCTGTCTTCTCATCTGTAAACCAAGTGAGCATCTTTCTCTACCTCAAAGATTGTTCTGAAGAATAAACACCTCAGGGAAGTGTTTAATAAATGATGGCGAAACCCACGTATCTGAGAGCCACATTGCCTTGATGCATTCTGGGATCAGGTGTGGCACTGGGGTGGTGGTAGGGCCCTGACCTCTGAAAACAGATCAAAACAGGGTGTGCCCCCAACCTGCACCATACACTGTGCAGGGTCTCTGCTGCCCTTACCTAAGGGCACAGAGAACCTTCCATCCCAGAGGCCCTGGTACATCTCCCGAGTCTGGTCCCCAAAATACACCACGGCCTGCCTCACCCCTTACTAAGCAGCAGACCCTAGGCTGAAACCCCTCCCCTCCCTGAGCGTCCATTCCCTTGCTGCCCCTCCCTTCCCATCTCCTAGAGCCTCTGTTCTCACCGAGCCTTCCTCCCATCATTTCCCTCTCCCTATGCCCCTCTCTTCATAGTGAACTCCCATCTTCCCTTCAGTTAAGGGGCCCCTTCACTGTGCCATAATCAACTCATCAAACTCCCATTTCCTTCCTGGGTCTTCTCTCTCTGCCCCAGTTCCAGAGCCCTGGGGCCCACAACCCTTCACTGCCTTTCCTCCCCTTCTCAAGACCTATCTCATGTTGAGCCCCAGTCCCTTCCACTGAGCAATCCACCACCGTCTCCTCCCCTCCCCGAAACCTCCTCTGGGCCGCCACTCCTCTGAGCCCTCAGCCGGACTCACCAGGCCCCACTCTGATTCCCTTGAAGCTAACTGGGCCTGGCCTGCCCCACCTGGATAGCCTCCCCCGAGTCTCTTCTTCTTCCTCAGCAGCCGCTGAACACAGGCATTTTCTCCCTGCAGGTGATTCTTGGGGCTGAACACTGGTTTCTCTGGGGTTCGCCTATCTGAGCCTCACCCACTGCTTTCTCTGATGCTGCCCACCCGCTCCAACCAGCCTCCAGCCTACCCAGAGTGACCTTGCCAAAGCCCTCTCCCCTCCCTAAACACAGCGTGTGCCCAACAGAGCTAACTGTGTGCGGCTCCTGCCTCCTGTTACCCTTTCGCATCTCTGGGCCTTTGCACATCCTCTTCCTCCTCCGGGAACTCCCTCACTTTTCTGCCCAGCACCTTAGGCTTGGCTCTGTAGAAGCTTTCTCCTCAGAGAAGCCCTCCTCCCTAACTCTCAGGGGGTCTCACTGCTTCTTGCCCCCACTTCCAGCTCCATACTGCATCGTTAGCTTGAGTGTAGTGTTGTCTTCCCCATCAGCAGTCAGGAAGCGTAGGGTAATGTCTTCATCTCTGAGTCTGGGGGATGCCGGGAGGGGGCTTGGTGGGTGGATGAGCCTTTTGTATCTAGCACAGAAGCTACAGTTTCAGGGGACTGTGACCTGAGTCCTCCTGCCTCTTCCAGACAGGTGTGCCCAGAAGGTGTGTTTCCTCCTCAGACCACGGGCTCCTCTGACTCTCCTGAGGCCAGGGCCTAGCTGGCTGGGTAAGGGAGGGCAGGCCCCGTGGCACTATCCCCTGGCGTCTCCCTGAGCTTCACTGAGGAGAGACATGAAGCCACACTCAGCAGAACTTAAACGTAAAATGGGTCTATGGGAAAAACTGCTTCCCAAAGACCAGGAGGCCAAAGTGGGCATCATTTGGGCAAGGGCACCCAAAAGGTCCCCAAAGTCAGGGATCAGGAAACAGCTCAGCTCTTCCAGGCCCACCAGACGCAGGCACTGGGTTAGGAGTTTTCTTTTTCCAAAGTTTACCAAAGCAGGGAGGAAACATTTGGAGTTCAGGGTAGACAGGAAGGGGAGGGCAGAGCAACACTGGGGTGATTGGCCTGGTCATATCCCAGGTTCTGCATAAGCAGATGTGGGTGTGCTGGGGTAAAACGAGGGGCCTGGAAGCAGAGAAGACTGATGACCTGGGGCAAATGGGAGATACACAGACAGGGGGTCTCTCCATTCCTAGTGGGAAAGGGAGGCTCCATGAGGGTTCCTGGACTTAGGACGGAATGAGTATCGCCAAGAGAGATGTCCCTGAACCAGAGTAGAACTGTGAGGCCCAAAGGCCATGAATACACATGACACACAAAGGGACTCGAGGCAGAGACCTGGAACCTTGGATGGAATAAGGGGGTCCAGAAGCAGAAGCCCCATGATGGAGGTTCCTCAGGGAGAGGAAACCCAGCATTTGGGGAGACCTTGGACTTGGGATAGAATATAGGGAGAGTCAGAGGAGACCCAGGACCTAGGACAAAATGGAGGTCCAAGAGGCAGAATCCCTGGACCTGGGACTGAATGCATGATCAAGGGCCAGGATGTCCTCGACAGCAGAGTGGGGAGCTCAGAGGTAGGGGAGACCCAGGGCCTGGAGTGAAATGAGGGGGAACCCAGATGCAAGGGTGACCCAGATCTCAGGCAGAAGGGAGAACTCAGAGGCCAGGAACACATGTAGGTATTTCAACTCCTCTGGAGAACCAGTAGCTGGTGACAAAACCCAGCGGTGTCCCTTCCATTCCCTCCACCCTCACTCCCCCTTTCACAAGACACAAGGTTGGTTTTTTTTTTTTTTTTTTTTGCTTTTTTTCATTTCTTTTTAATACAAACTTGGATCTTTGGGTGTGTCCTGCCAACAGAAAACAACAACAACAACAACAGAAGAGAAAACCCAAAAGAGTGAAAAATAAGAAAGAAAAAAAAAGCTCCCGCAAGAGGTTCTTCTCCCTCCCCCCCACCATGCGAATTTGCACACCACGGGACCACAGCAGGTTTACAGAATGCAATATACAATCCACGATTTATAATAAAACAGTATATACAATAAATAGGATATTGTTCATTTTTGTCAAACGACCTGTAGATAAATTTCTCAGTGCATACTTGCAGGGGCTCTGGACACCTCAGGGCCCCGCTCGCAACCTCTTGCACACGCTCGCTCTCTCGCTCTCTCTTTTTTTTTTTTGTCTTTTTCTAAAACTGTGTTTTGTTTTTAAGTTTTGTACATTTTTAAAAAGTATTTACAATTGCTGGTTTTGTGCAGAAAGGGCTCACCTTCGGCTTCTGCGTGGAGGAGATGGGCAGGAGGGGTGGAGGGAGATGGGTCTGCAGGGGGTGGAGGGAGATGGGCGGGAGGGGGTGGAGGAGATGGGCAGGAGGGGTGGAGGGAGATGGGTCTGCAGGGGGTGTAGGGGGCAGAGTGGGAGGCAGAGGGGCAGGCGCTCCTGCCAGAGGACGATGTGGACGCTGGGAGGGATCTTGGCGTTGGTTTTCTGAAAGCTGCAAAGAAACACAAGAGAAGAGGCAGGAGTGAGCAGCAGGCATTGACTGTGCTCTGAGATCAGGGAAGTGAAGATGGAGACCTCCACCCAGCTCCTCCCAGGATTTGGCGGGGTGCGGGGGAAAGCTAACCATTGTTCTTTCTTACAAAAACTCAGACCTGCCTTCTCTGAGCCCAGTTTCCCCGTCTGTAAAATATGCGTGTCCAAGCCCCAAACCACGGGGTGAAGCAGGTGCTGGGTGAGGAGTTGGGGTTCCAGGCAGTGGAATTTGTTAAGAGCTTGGGCTCTGGAATCAGACACAGCTGAGTTCAAATACCAGTGCCACACTTTAATAGCGCTACGACCTTGGGCATGTTGTTGAACTTCTGTGAGCCTCCGTTTGCTCATCTGTGAAAAGAAGATAACTGAACTACCCCATTGGTTTGTTGGGAGGATTCAGCGGTATAGGACAGATGAAGCCTGGTCCTTAAGTGCATAATAAATTATACTGATTATTATTCATTATTATTTTTCTGGGGCAGTTGGGCTCTCCAAACGTGCCTCCTCGTGTCATGATGAGTTTAGTAATTCCTCCATCTTAGGCTGTTCTGAGGAATGACATCATGGGGAGGGCAGGGCCTCAGCACACAGCACAGGTGTGAACAACTGCTTTTATTTCTTCTAAATCCAATCCTCTTTTTACCAATGCCATTCTGTTCCTTAGAGAGGTGAGGTGAGGAGGAAGTCTTTCTCAGTGAAAGAACAGAGAAACTGCCCAACACAATGCCATCTGTGTTTGGCTTAACCCTGCCTTCCTGAAGCTCAGACACTCCCAAGTTCCCAGTTCCTCCCATCGCCAGACACTCGAGATTGGAAGTACCCCTTTTTCCCAGACAGTTCTCATTATGCTTGCAGGGCCCTGGGGATCTGACTTCCCTACCCAGACCCCCAGCTTGGCTAGACCCCCTGGATTCACAGCTCTGCTAGGGTGAGTGAGAAGGTCCCCTGAAGGACAGGGCCGGGCTCAGGACTTCCTAAGAGCTCCAGTCATTAGCCTCGTCCTTTCAGACTTCTGTCCTCCTCTCAGAGCCCCGAGACACACATCTCCCACCCTCAGTGTGCGACCATCTCCATCTGAATTAAGGGGCGAGGTGAGGATGCTGAAACGGCCTCCTCAGGTTCCTTAGGAGCCCATCCGTCCTCCCCCACACCAGCAGGAATCAGGCGGCGGCAGAAAGCCTCTCCTCCCTTGTACTTTCTTGGCTTCCCTTTCTACCAGAGCCACATTTAAATTCTGCTCAGCCTCGGCTGCTGTCTGCTGGGCAGTCAGCCCCGGGGACGACTTTTGTCCTGAGGCTGGACTTGCCAGGACTCCCCCCAAGGTCCAGGGGAACCAGGTGGGCTCCTGCAGAGGCAGGGCAGCACCTCATCCTGGTGGATCAGACCAGGTGGCAGGCAGAGGCATAGGAGAGAAGAGCTGCATCTTTGTTAAGCTGTCAGGTCGCCTGCAGTTGCAGGAGGATGGAATACTAGCCGTAGGGGCGAGCGGTGTGCCTGGGAGGGTGACAGCTGTGCTGCAATGGGGTGATAGGTAGAAAAGCAGCTCTTGGGGCAGGGGCTGCTGCTGGGATGAATGCAAGCTCTCCACAGTCAGGCGGTAAACAGGCTGCAGAGACAAGAGGGGTGTCTATTAGGGAGCAGAACGATTTTATCTGGGGTAACTGCTTAAGCCAGAGGGCTGGGAGCATCTATCCAGAGGACTGCTCTATTGCAGTTGAAGAACAGTTGCCAAGCTAAAGAACCTCTGTTGGGGTGTTGGGGGTGACAAGGGAAGGGGACTTTAGGATGGGCTGCTCCAAACCACTGGCAAACTGATATTGTCCAACACCAGCCTCCCCTGCTCCCTCCAAGGGCCCCGGGGCAGGCTGGGAGCCTCTGCACAAATCCCTGCACCCCCACCCCCACCCCCGGCCCTTAGCCACTGCCAGTGACCCTCTCTAAGCCAGGTCTCCATGGTGATCTCAGCCCAGCAGGCAGCTCCTGCCAGAACCATTCCCGCGGTGCCTGCGGCCAGGCAGCAGGAGGCTTTCTCACCCTCTGCTAAGCCGCCCATCGCGTCTCACCTTCCTCCTCCCACTACCTCCCCAGCTTTCAGGACTTGGCCAGCCAGAGACTTTGGCAGAATCTTCAGGATGGGAGGGAGCGGGGGAGGGGGGAAATCAAAGCCCAAAAGCCCCAGGGTTCTCATGGAGGTTGGGGAGAATGCTGTGGCTGTGTGGAACCCTGATCTCACCAGGTTCAGCTCTCCACAAAGCAGGACCAGACACTAATGTGCCAGGCAGCCCAGTGCTAGGCACTGGGGACAAAGCAGAGACCAAGACCGATCTGCTTCCTGTCCTTGAGAGGCTCACAGATAGAGGGGAAAGCAAAGCAGACCCTAAACCAGGTAATTACCATGCAGGGAGACGGGGGCTGTGCCACAGAAGGTCCTGGGGAGGCAGCTAACCTGGTCGTGGCAGGAGAGACTGTGGCTCTTCAACCACTGCTGAACACTGCCCAGTACATGCTGGGGCCGAGATGTACACTGACTGAATGACAGAGCAGGGACTGACCTGAGTCTGGTCAGCATGTCAAGGTCCAGCTCCGGCCTTGCACACCTTCAGAACACCTCCTTAGACCACCCTGTTACCATAGCTACGATACCCTTGTCATCCCAACCTGGCTCCTCCAGGGCAGGAACCTATATGTGGTACTGCTGCACACCCAGCGCTAGCACGCACCGGCCCCCAGCACACCAACCACTGTTCTGCAGACTTCACCTTTTAGTGCCTCCGTGACACACAACTGCAGAGCCACATTCCTCTGAGTCCTCATGCTCTGCTGGTTTCACCATCTGAGGTGCCAGGGCATTAAGTGGTCTTTGCCTGTCAGAGGGGGACTGGCTCTGGCAGCGGTGAGGGACAGCTGAGCAGAGATTCAAAGTGCTGCAGAGCACATATAAATCAGGTTGTCCAGAGAGGGCTGCTCTCCTCCAAAAAGGAATATATATTTGTGCTTTCATTTAAGTGAACAGCAAACATGTATTCATGCCCACTGGCTGCCAGGGCATGAGTCAAGGTCTAACCTCTACTCTCTAGTCTCTACTCTCTTGAAAGGGTCCAATGTCAAACAAGGCAGTAGAGCAGAGCAGAAGGCAAAAAGAGTGCATGAGTCTCTTATACCTGTAATCCCAGCACTTTGGGAGGCCGAGGTGAGCAGATCTCTTGAGGTCAGGAGTTCAAGACCAGTCTGGCCAACATGGTGAAACCCCATCTCTACAAAAAGTACAAAAACTAGCCAAGTGTGGTAGCACACACCCTGTAATCCCAGCTACTCGGGAGGCCGAGGCATGAGAATTGCTTGAACCCAGGAAGCAGAGGTTGCAGTGAGCTGAGATCGTGCCACTCCACTCCAGCCTGGGTGACAGCGCAAGACTGTCTCAAAAAAAAAAACAACAGAAAAGAAAAAGTGCATTAGAATTTGAGAGACTGATTTCCTGTGTGACCAGAGTAAGTCCCTTCCCTCTCTGGGCTTCAGTTTTTGTTTTTGTTTTTGTTTTTTTTGAGACAGGTTCTCACTCTATCACCCAGGCTAGAGTGCAGTGGCACAATCACGGCTCACTGCAACCTCCACCTTCCAGGCCCATGAGATCCTCCCATCTCAGCCCCTTGAGTAGCTGGTACTACAGGCGCACATCACCACACCTGGCTAATTATTTTATTTTTTGTAGAGACAAGGTTTCATCATGTTGCCCAGGCTAGACTCGACCTCCTGAACTCAAGCAAACCACCTGCCTTGGCCTCCCAAAGTGCTGGGATTACAGGTGTGAGCCACCGTGGCGGCCTGAGTTTCTATTCTATAAAATAAGGGAGTTGAACAGGTGATGGGAGAGATCTTCTGGCACTGGGATGGTGCCCCAAAGACAAAGGGGGTCACAGGCAAACCACAGAGGCCCAAAGCCTGATCCATCCCTGTAACATTTTTAGGCAGCCAGGCCTGTGAGTCACCTCCATGTGGAGAGGACACTGCTTCCTGGGGGCTCAGCCCACAACTGGTATGCAGAAGTACCGCTGGACCTGGAATTCACTGAATTATCGATGAGGTTCCCAATCAGGGATGAGGAGGCTGTGTGTTTGTGTCTCCCTCTACTCCAGAGCAGCTTTTTTTTTTTTTTTTTTTTTGGAGACAGGTTCTCACTCTGTCACCCAGGCTGCAGTGCAGTGTCATGATCGTTGGTCACCGCAGCCTCAAACTCCTGGGCTCAAGCGATCCTCCCACCTCAGCCTCCTGAGTAGCTGGGACTACATGTGCATGCTACCACATCTGTCTAGTTTGTATTTTTGTAGAGATGGGGTCTTACTATGTTGCCCAGGCTGGTCTCAAACTCCTGGGCTCAAGCGATCTTCCCACCTCGGCACCCCAAAGTGCTGGATTGCAGGCGTGGTGAGCCACCATGCTAGGCCTGGAGAATTTTTTTTTTCTTTTTCTTTTTTTTTTTTTTTTTGAGATGGAGTCTTGCTCTGTTGCCCAGGCTGGAGTACAGTGGTGCGATCTTGGCTTACTGCAACCTCTGCCTACTGGGTTCAAGCAATTTTCCTGCCTCAGCCTCCCGAGTAGCTGGGATTACAGGTACGCACCACCATGCCCGGCTAATTTTTGTATTTTTAGTAGAGACAGGGTTTCACCATGTTGGTCAGGCTGGTCTCGAACTCCTGACCTCGTGATCCACCCACCTCGGCCTCCCAAAGTGCTGGGATTACAGGTGTGAGCCACCGCACCCGGCCTGAGAATTTTTTCAAATGTGAGTCCACTGCTGACCAGAGGTGCTCCTTAAACTCTAGCTCTGCCAGCCATTCCCTCCTTAAGGTTCTTCCCGTCTCCCCCGCTGTGGGGCAGTAGGACCAAATGGGGTTCCCCAGCCTTGTGTGACCCTGTGTCTCTACCACCTCTCAGAGCCTCACATTCCTTACCTGTCCTGGGAGGAGGCTAGCCTCACCTCCTCCATCTCTCTCTCTCTCTCTCTCCCCTCCCACCACCCTCCGGCTGGAGATGCCATATGTAAAGACAGGCGTTCCTGATGGGTTTGTGTCAGACACGCAACTGAAGGGGAGGCTGAGGAAAGAGCAAGAACCATGGAACCAGGTGATCCCCAAGGGCCCTTCCTGGCTCTACCTTCTGTGCTTCAATGACCAGGTGGCTCTGAGTCCTCAGGCGAGGACCTTTCCCTCTTTGTAAACTGGACGGATTGTGCTTGGAGAGGTCCACAGGCCCGGTGAGCTCTGAGAATTTGAACTGGTTTATTTACACACCCTGTCCCTGCCCTTCTATTAGGAGCACTTCCTGATGACAGGGTGAAATTGTCCCATCCCGTTCCCCAGGGCTTAACCTTTCCTCTTAGAATTCTCCCTATTCTACATGCTTTTCTTCAACTCAAGTTTAAAAAAAAAAAAACAAAAAAAAACCTGAAATGTCCCAGGCATGATGAGACACTTGGTGGGGGAGGGGAGGACGGTGCCCAGAGATGAGTAATTGCCCTAAAGGAGTTGATGTCGTGGCAAGGAGGGCATTCCCAGGAAGGGCTGTCACGGATGCAGAAAGGGTGAGAGATTAATTGGGCCTGAGAAGGACCCTGGAATGCTTCTTGGAGGAAGTGATGTCTAAGTGAAAGATAGGAACTGACAGGTGGGAGATGGGGTAGGAAAGTGCCACCCAGGCCAGGAACAGCAAAAGCACGGGGCACCTTTGGGAGCCAGCCCTCCCAGAGCTCCCTCCTGTTTCCACACATGCTCCTGGCTGTTAAGGGAGGGTGTGTGTGAGGAAGATTGGGGCTGAAAAAAAGGTTGGGTGCCAGGACGGAAGCCTGGAATACCTTGAATACCATGCTGGGAAGCTGGGCCTTGATTTTATAGGCAAGGAAGGAGGCTGGAGAGGGAAGGAAGCAATCAGAAGGTGTAGAGCAATGGAGTCACAGGAGCAGATGTGTTTTAATCAATTCATCCAATAAATATTTTAGGGACTCCAGACACTGTGTATCTAAAAATGCTAAAAAAAAAACAAAAACAAAAACAAAAAACCCAAGCACTTTGGTGGTCATAATGGGGAGAATGAACTGGGGGGCTGGGGGTGGGGTGCGTGCCTGGAGCAGGGAGGGAGTTGGGCCAGAAACCTAGGTGGCTGAGCTAGAGCTAAAGCCTCTGAAGTCTCAAATTTGTCAAGACCCATTTCCTGCCTCCAGAAATCTCCTGCTGTCTGCCCTGCTCACAACGGTTTTAGAGAGTGGTCCCTGATCCTTCTCATGGGAGTGTCCCAGGCTCTCTTCTAGAGAGTGATGCTCATGTGGAGGATTTTTTTTTTAATTTTTTATTTTTTTTGAGATGGAGTCTTGCTCTGTCACCCAGGCTGGAGTGCAGTGGTGCGATCATAGTTCACTGCAACCTCCGGCTCCCGGGTTCAAGCAATTCTCCTGCCTCAGCCTCCCATGTAGCTGGGACTACAGGCACACACCACCACAACTGGCTAACTTTTGTGTTTTTAGTAGAGACGGGGTTTCACCATGTTGGCCAGGCTGGTCTCAAACTCCTGGCCTCAAGTGATCTGCCCGCCTCGGCCTCCGAAAGTGCTGGAATTACAGGCATCAGCCACTGTGCCCGGCCCATGTGGAGGTTTTTGGGTTTTTTTTGTTTTTTTTTTTTTTTTTTTAGACAGAGTTTTTGCTCATCACCCAGGCTGGAGTGCAGTGGTGTGATACTGGCTCACTGCAACCTCCGCCTCCTGGGATCAAGCAGTTCTCCTGCCTCAGCTTCCCGAGTAGCTGGCACTATAGGCACCTGCCATCATGCCCGGCTAATTTTCGTATTTTTAGTAGAGACGGGGTTTTGCCACGTTAGCCAGGCTGGTCTCGAACTCCCGACCTCAGGTGATCCTCCTCCCTCGGCCTCCCAAAGTGCTGGGATTACAGGCGTGAGCCACCGCGCCTGGCAAGGAGGTTTTAAACAAACACCTGTAAAAGGCTGCAAGCCCTGTGGGGGCAGGGCACTGTGTGTCTTGCTCAGTGATACCCGCAGCACTGGATACAATGCCTGGCCCCAAGCAGGTCACTAGCTCATGTGTGTGAACACAGAATTCATCTACTTCCCCCAGCCTTCCAGCACAAACGCAGTGCACTATGGCAGCAAAAGTTATGCTGACAAAGATGGCACAACTGCCAGGGGAAAAATCATGACATATTACAGTCACAAGAAAATATTTTTCATATTTGCAGTGGGGGAAAGGATTGGTGTGCATAACTGTGATGACAGCGTTTCTAGCTGAGCCGGGTCATTTTGTCCTTGGGTCCTCCAGGGAGGACTCGGCCCAATTGCTAAAGCAAAGAACTAGGTGCTATCACAAAGCTTCCCCCAAGGCCCCAAATCCACACTAGAATACAAGCTCCTTCCTAGGAGGGGCACAGGCGAGGGAGGGCCGGCTCTGTGGTCCTGCGTGAAGGTACAAGAGGCGAGGGTTGGAGGGGTGTGACTCACACAGGCTGGCCAGAGGCCCCGGAGTTCAGCCTCTGCGGGGTATTTACCTACCCATCACCAGCCACTGACTACGTGCTCACTGTGTACCAGGGACCTGGCCAAGGGCTTCACGTGTAATCTCATTTAATTCTCACAAGAGACACAGAGAGGTGACGTGACTCATCAGGTGACATGACTCACCAGGTCACCTAGCTGGTAAGGGATGGAACTGGGTTGTGCATAGAGGCCTATCTGTGTCCACAGGCAGGCTCCCAGCCACCACCCTCCAGTTCCGTGGCCCTGCTCTGGGACGTGGGAAGATAAGAAAGAAGGAGGGTGAGTCGGTATGATCATGGAGAGGTTACATTTTCAGGAAATGAGGGCTCGGAACAAGGCCTGGCCTAAACATGGCTGCAGGAGTGGCAAGAGATAGGATCAGAGGGAGGATGGCCTCAGAGAGTGTGGGGAAGAACTTGTGCCAGAAGAGTCAGGGCAGGACTGGCTGGGCCCTGACGTAAGGCCTCTTGCTCAGAGTCACAGGCAAGATCAAGTGACCTCTCGAGGTTTCAAGACACGAAGAGACAAAGCCCAGAGCAGCTGCGGCCTGGCCCAGGCCCGGGCATGCCTGCTGACCCCAGCTGGATGGTGGCCTTGGAAACTGCTTCCTGCTTCGGTCAGGCCCCAGCCGGTGTTAACCTTGGAGGACCTGTGACATTTCTCTTGGCCTCAGGTCAGGCCTGAGAGAGAGCAGGGAGGGGAGAGTGACTCAAGATTCCTGAACACCTTGGAGGGCCCTTCGTACCCTCCCACCCCTGTCCCCAGGGTCTGATAGGGTCGATCTTTAGCCCACCGGGCCCAACGTGGAGCCAGTCTGTCTGGCTGTACTTTCCATCTAGAGGCCCAGAGAAGATGTCTGCACAGGGCCAAGGCCCCCTCCTTGCTTGACCCGTTCTGTTCCCTGTCCCATCAGGCACAGCTCTGAGATCAGTCGGGCCCCACATTCCCCATTCTGTCTCCTCTGAGCTTTTATCTTCTAATCCACATTGGGATGTGACCTGCCTTTGCCCACAGCTCCCTCTGCCCAGAATGCCCTTCCCCCGGTCTCCATGTGTCCAAACCTTGCCTATTCTTGAAGGTTGAGCTCCAGTGCAGCTTCTTCCACAGAACCTCAAAATCCATTTAAGATGTCAGACCCAGCAAGAGTTGTGGGGATTGGGCTGGGCGCGGTGGCTCACACCTGTAATCCCAGCACTTTGGGAGGCCGAGGCAGGTGGATCACAAGGTCAGGAGTTCGAGAACAGCCTGACCAATGTGGTGAAACCCCGTCTCTACTAAAAATACAAAAAAATTAGCTGGGCACGGTGGTGCGCCCCTGTAATCCCAGCTACAGGAGGCTGAGGCAGGAGAATCGCCTGAACCCAGGAGGCAGAGGCTGCAGTGAGCCGAGATCGTGCCACTGCATTCCAGCCTGGGCGACACAGTGAGACTCCATCTCAAAAAAAAAAACAAACAAAAAAAAAGTGTAGGGATTGTCCAATCCAACCTATCCTTTTGCAGATGGGGAATCAGGCATGGGGAGACGAGAGGCAGCCATATGGCAGAGCACCCAGGCTCAGGAGGGACAGTACTGGGTTCTAATCCTGGCTCCACTATTTGCTAATGGATCCCCTGGGCAAGGTTCGGAGCTGCACCCATTTCCTCAACTCTAATGTGGGATAGGGCAGGAGGCAGGGGGTTGTGGTGGGGAGACACATCCCACCTCATAGTCTGCTGTGAAGGGTCAGTGAGGCAGCGTTACATAAAGGTCCCAGCACAAATGTCCCTTTTTTCATCAAGGGGGCAGAGGGCTGACTTCTGACCACAACACCCAGCTGTCCAGCAAATCTTTGTTTCTCACTGCCTCTGGGCACCTGCCACTCTCTACCAGCTGTTTTCAGGTTCTTTGTGTATTTGTTTTAGTTTCCTGGGGTGGAGGCTGAACTGGAGGACAGGGGTCATGTCTGCTTTGTCTCCCCAGTACCCAGCACTGGATGGACACACAGGGGCTCAAGTTGGGAAACTAAGCTCAACTGCTGCTTCTCCAGTGCCTGGCGTCAAAACTGCTCACTGCTATTGGTGAATGAGCGTGTCCTTGTCCTCTCTGCTTAAGCCCTCTGTTGAGAGTGGCAACTCCCTCTATGAACTCTTTTTCCTTGCCACTCTCCTCTGTATCTCCAACTCTTTCTCATTCCCGTGGTGATTTTGATCATCCCCTGGCACTGGGGGGTTGCCCTAGAGCCTATGGGTCATCTTAGATAGCGAGAGGGGGCAGCCCTCCCACCACCTGGCCTGGGCCATCATCGCTGCGTGTGTGGACTACTGCAGCTGGTCTCCCTGCTTCAACACTAGCCCTGCTCCACGGTGGCCTGGGGAATTCCGGCAGGGAACTCTTCAGTGGATCCCCATGTGTCTGGGAATGAAATTCAGACTCCTTCTAATGCCCCGTGTGATCTGGCCTCGCCTGCCTCATCCCCTCACTTAGCTTTACTGCCTTCCCATAGGCAGTTTCTCAAAGCTGAGCCCCTTCCGGCCTCTAGGCTTTCCACACTGCTGTTCCCTCTGCCCAGAATGTTCTTCCCCCTCCCTGCCAGCTGTCCAGCCCCATCATTCCTCAGGCCTCAGCTTCAAGGTCCGGTCAGCACGCTGTGTGAGCTCACAAGCTTCTAGCTTTTTTCTTTTGTACGGTGCTTCCTATAGCTGGAATCATCACATGCTTAATGCCACTGTTTGCTGTCTTTCCCTCTAAATGGGAAGCCCCCTGAAGACCAGTACCTCATTTGTGGTGTTCACTGTGGTGCCCCCAATGCCTGGCTTCTAGTGGGTGCTGGACAGATGTCTCTAGAACAATGGAATGCATTGGTTTGAGGACAGCACAGTTAACTCCCAGCCCTGAGTGGGGAGCAGGGCCAGAATGTGGGGTTGGATGGCATCCCAGTTCCTCCTGCGTTCAGGCCTCACTGGGTGGTTCCATTATGTATTTCACTGAGCTGTGACCTGCCCAAACACCCAGCCCCCACACCCGTCCATTTTCCCATCCAGAGCCTGGGAGGAATGGTTTTTGGATTATTTCACATTTCTGGATTATCCATGAGACATCTCCCCGCCAGTGAGAAGGATCAAGAGTTTGACATTTTAAACCCTAAGCAGCTTCTCCCTGGCCTGCTTCAGATCTGAGGCTCTGCTGCTTGCATGGGGAATGGAAGGCCATTTTAATCTTGGCCTGGCTTCATTAGGAAGGAAAAGATGCTGCCAAAAAAAAAAAAAAAAAAGTTTGCTTCATTGTCTCTGCCATGCAGAGCTGCGAGAGCCTAAGGGATTATCAAAGTAAATTTCCTGGAAAAGATGGGGAAACTGAGGCCCAGAGAGGGGCAAAAGCATTATCAAAGTAAATTTCCTTGAAAAGATGGGGAAACTGAGGCCCAGAGAGGGGTAAAAGCTTGGTCAAGGGCATGTGGCAAGTTGGTGGCCAATCTGGGAATGGTCCTCCCGGAGGCCTCCTGACTCCTGCATGCTGCCGTTTGTCACCTTCAGGCACCAGGGGAGCTGGGGGCTGGCAGAGAGGGGGCAACAAGTTTCCACTGACATGACTTCAGGACCCTGAGTCACTCTGGCCTTGAATGGCCTCCCAGAGCACGGATGGGACTTTCCAGGAGCCCAGCTACTCCTCCAGGAAGAGAAACTCCCAGGAAGCTTCAGTGGCAGCAGAGGTGAAGGGTGAGGGACGCAGGCATGCCCCCAGCCTGCCCCACCACCAACCACCACATCTGGGCCAATTTTGTGACAGATCTGTTGTCCAAAAGTGGGGCCAGTGGCGGCTGTATTTCTGGAGCAGGCTGTTCTTCAAGAAGATGGCTCCTTCAACTTTGTTCCCTTTGATCATTTTGGGGGCATTTTCTGTCTTTTATTTTCCCTTTTTAAAACACCAAATCTTGAGAATACTAAAACTGACTCCAACTAATGAGATCACAGTACCTGATAAAAACAGTGTCAAAACATTTAACACTCTTTAACTGAACTCTCAGAAAAGCCTTTGGCTTCAGGAAAGGGACTGGCTTTTCTAGGGTCAAAATACCTTTGCCTGAAGATAGCCTCACTGTTGCAGGGACAGTGGGACCCCAGCACCCCTTCTCCACTTCTGGGTCCCTACCCCACATGCTCCTGGCCACACCTAGCCTATCTCAGACCAAAGATGTTGGAAAATAGCCTTTGGGGGTACCTTGGGAGGCCAAGAGAGGACATTTTGGGCCATTCTGTGAAGCCCTTGCAGAGTGTGTGACCACGCCATACTGGCCACTCTTGGCCTGGCCCTCACCAGGCTGCCTCTTAGAATCAGTGAAGCTCCCAGGGAAATGGGGGTGCCGGCAGGGCTGGTCCTCTGGATAGGCCCTGGGTAGACGACCGTCCAACCTGCTTCTCCCTTCACCTGTCTCACACAGGGCGATACAAATGCCCACCCTTATCAGCGTATTTCCTGGGAAAGACTCACTTCCTGCCCAAGACATAGCATGAACAAAGAATTGAAAGCTTAATGAACCAAACTACAGGGCCCCATCCAGTGTATAGTCCTCTGGCCATTTCAATTCACAAGACCCCCTGAACGTTCAAGCCCCCTGCTGAGTTCCCAGCCCAAGCACCCCATCTCCTCCTGAGACTGTCCGCAACAGCGAATCCTGAATCCCTACACCCTGCTCTCAGTCCCCAGCCTTGCCCTTAAATCCTGCATTTGCTTCCTGCACTCCATACCTCTGTCCTCGCCTAAGCTCTGATGTCCTCTTCCCACCCCCAGGCCTCTGCCCACCGCACCCACATCCCCAGACTCACCCAGGAACAAAACCTCGCGGTCCAGTCGGCACTTCAGTTGGCACTACAGGGACGTGACGGTGAATGTGTCCTCGGGGTGAGGTTCCGCCATGGGCCCCAGGAAGCCGCTCTTGGGGCCCCCACCCAGGCCAGGATGCGCCTGGGGCATAAAGCCTGGGTACCTGTAGGCGGTGTCCTGCAGGGGCAGCAGCGAGTCCCTCGGCACAGGGGACAGGGTCAAGTCACTAAGGAGTGGGCAGCCATAGCCAGCAGCGGCTGCAGCAGGGCCCCGGGGTGGGCCAGGGGGCCGGGCCATTTCCAGTGGCTCCTTGTCGGCCTTGGGCGTGGCTGGTGGGCTAGCCAGGTGAGGGGCACTGAGGCACGCGGCCTCCGTCCTGCCCAGGAAGTCAGCCAGCAGCCCTGTACCCACCTTGCCTTCATAGGGCGGGCTGCGGGCAGCTGAGCCTGGAGGGTACCAATATGCTGTGCCCTTGCAGCTGGGGGAATCATAGTGGGGCTGGCCCAGCGGCAGGTCCCGGCAGCTCAGGTGGGCCTGGGCTGCAGCTGCGTGGCCCAGGCTGGCCCCCTGGAGCCCATGCTTGAGGGGCTCGCAGGCAGCCAGCTTTGTGGGCGGTGGCCGCAGCTCTTCCTTGAAGCCCAGTGTAGGTGAGCAGGTGGGCGAGTATGCCTTCTGCAGGCCAGCGTCAAACACCGTGGGCGGGTGGGCCAGCGGTGGGAAATGCTTGCCATCAAGCTCGGGAGCACCCAGGCTGGGCGAGTCGCAGTGGAAGCCTTGGCCAAAGGTGCCGTCGGAAGGCGTGGACGGGTTCATGGAGTAGGGTCCTATGAAGTCACAGGGGTCTCGCTCTCCCACGCCGAAGGCCCTCGACTGTGAGGGCAGTGGTGACATGCTGCTGTCCCCGCTATAGTAGTCCAGGCCGAGGTCAGGACTGTCCTGGAACAGTGGGTTGACCGGCTGTGGCTTGGGGATGAACTTGGCTTTGGCCGCTGCGCCACCCCGCTCCTTCTTGGCTGAGCAGGCCCCACCGCCCCGTCCACCTCGCGGCTGCCGGGGCCCGGTGCTCCGTTTGGATGGGTAGCCTGAGGCAGCGGCAGAGGCGGATGTCGGGAAGCCCAGATGTGAGGCCTCGAACAGGTCCACCTTCTTCCGCCGTCCACGGCCCGGCTTGGAGCTACTCTGAAAGAGGACACTCTGGTTCCAGTTGTAGCCGGGGGCAGATGATGCCTCGTTCCAGTCCATCATCAGTTTCTCCAGGCTGGACAGGCTCGACTGGCCCTCACTACTTGAGGCCTCGCTGTTGGCACGCCGAAACCCCCCGCCACCGACCGGCTGATTGAACTGGGTGCTGTCGGAGGATGACTCGGAGAACGTCTCCGACACAGCCGTCTGCTGCTTCACCTTCTGCGGTGTGTAGTTGGAGATGTCCAGGATCACGTTGGGCTCGCTGACGTGGCAGTCAAAACTGGGATTGTAGAGCTGACTAAAGGCCTCTGAGGCCCAGTCCAGGCCTCCATAGCCCTGCCGGAAAGGCCACTGAGAAGCCCCCGCAAACTGCCGACAGTTCTCGGGCGAGGGCTGGAAGGAGGAGGAGGAGGAGGAGGCGGCAGAGGCTGCAGAGGTGGCAGAGGCTGTGGTGCCCTTGGGCACCATGTAGCCACCGGGGGAGACTGTGCTGGCCCGGCTGTCACAGCGCAGGGGCGTGGGGGCTGAACCAGAGAAGGGGGCCCCCTCAGAGCTGTTGAAGAAGGAGGCCTTGCTTGGTGGCAGGCAGGGGCCCCCGGTAGGCGGTGGGGCATAGCCGGCGCTGTGGGCGCTGCTGGGTGAGGCAGGGAGGCTGTTGCCGCTGCCATAGGCGAAGCTGCAGTCCTTGCTGTTAGCGCAGTCCTGGCCTGTAAAGGGCTTAGTTGGGGCAAATACGCTTTGTCCAGCCCCATAGCCGCCATACTGGGGCAGGTAGGTGTTGGCAGGCGGGTGGGTGGTAGGTGAGCGGGCCACGGCTGAGGGTGGGGGAGCCAGCTTGGGGAAGGTCTCGGCTGCCCGGCAGTCTGAAGTGGCTGGAGTTAGCCCATAGCTTGCTGCCCGTCCTGGTGGGAAGGTCTGGCGCGCAGACAGGACAGGCTGGAAGGAGGGGTCCGCCCCAGCCCCGCCGCTACCCACTGCCACGGGGCTGGCCTTGGCTCCCCGGCTAGGGAAGGTGGCCAGGCCCCGCTGGGCAGGCAGGGCGCTGGTGGGTGGCCCTGCATAGGTGCCCGATGCCTTCCGGGACTCTGGGCGAGAGGCTGAGAGGGCAAAGTCCAAGAGATCGGAGGAGTCATCCGAATCGAGCAGCGAGCGAAAGTAGCCGGTGAAGAGGTTTTGGCGCTCCTGGCTGAGCTCGGTCTGGCCTGAGGGTGCGCCCGTGCTGTAGTAGCTGCCACGGCCTGAAGCTCCACTCTCCAGCCCAGTGGAGGCAAAGGCCCGGGCCTCGGTCCCCTGAAACCCACAGTTTCGGCCAGCTTGCCCACCTGGGTGCCCATGGTGAGGGGCCCAGCCACCACCCTTATCCCCGGCCCACTCAGCGCCTGCCTCCCCAAAGCCTGGGCCACTGGGCACCTGCTCTGGGAACAGAGTCCCATTCTTCCGGGACCGTCTCTTGCGCTTTGGCTTCCCAGTCACAGCGTCTACCTCCCCCCGGCCCCGTTTGCGTGGGTGCCCCAACTCGGTAAGGCCAGGGCCCCCGACCCCAGCGGCTGCCACAGCCACCACCTTCTTTTTCTTGCCAATGCCCTCAAAGAAGTCACTGAAGGAGCATCGGGCTGACTTGGCCGCATGGCCCCCACCCCGGCCACCAAAACCGCCTGCTTTGCCCCCACGCCGCCGGAAGCCCTGCACACGATGCAGGAAGTGGGAGATGCTCTGGGTGTCGGGGGCCTGGTGCACCGACTCTGGCTCACTGGGTGTCCAGCAGCGGGGCGGTGAGCACCGTCCAGCGCACTGGCTCTGGCGGTTCAGGAAGGCCAGCTTGGCCAGGACGTCTGAGTACTCGGCCTTGCTGTCGTTGGCGTCTGCTGCATAGGATGGCTGGGGAGATGCCAGCTTCTGCTTCCGCCGCCGTCGTTTCTTCACCTCTGGCATGGCCATGGTGGCCGCTGCCACAGTGGCTGCCTCGGCCGCCACCACAGCTGGCTCCTTGGGCTTGCCGGGACCCAGCAGCAGGTTCTTAGGAGGGCGGCCGCGCTTACGCTTGAGAATAATGGGCATCTCACCGGGTGGGAAGACCACTACCACGTTCCGCCCGTTGTTCTTCATCTTCAGCAGCGGGGTGGGCTCAGCCGACACGCGCAGGCCCAGCTCCTTGCCCTCCACGCTCAGGCTGCTGCTCAAGGAAGACACTTTGTATGTGGTCTTGTTCCGCCGCCCCAGCGATACGGGGATCTTGGCCATCTTCACCACCATGCGCCGCATGCCCCGGCACTTGCCTTTGCGGGTAGAGACCACTGGGGTCTGGGAAGATTCCGGCTTCAACTCTGGGACTGAGACCGGGCCTGGGCCTGGCAGGGCAGGGGGTGGAGGAGGCGGTGGGGGTTCGGCCAGGGCGGCCACCAGCCCCGTGGGCATAGGCAGGGGTAGTAGGCGGCCCTCGGGTCCGGCGTCTGCCTTGCGCCCCCGTCCGGCTTTCCGCCGGCGACACAGGATCTTTGGCCTATCAGTGCGCCGCAAGGCGTACTTGGGGTGACCCTCAGGCCCGGGGGGGCCGTGCGGTGAGCACAAGTCCAGGCGCAAGGGCTCGGCCAGTGGGCAGTGCCCCAGGGGCTGCTGGGGCTCCAGACGGCGACCTGGGACGTCAAGCAGCTTGGGCAGGGGGTCGAGTGCCTGGGGGTCAAGCAGCTGCGACTCCAAGGAGTCAGGCAGGGTGTCCAGGGCCTGGAGAGCCAGGCCCGGCAGCCCCAGAGGATCAGCAAGAGGTTGCAGGGGTGGCAGCTCCAGAGCTTCCCCGAGCGGCTCTAGTGCCTGCGGGTCCAGGAAGCGGGGCTGGGGGTCCAGGAGCTGAGGCTCCGGCTCGGGCGATGGTGGCTCGAGGGCCTGGGCCTCTAGCAGCTGGGCCTCTGGGCAAGTGAGGGAGGCCAGCTCACTAAGGATGTCAGCGTCAGCAAGTTCTGAGTAATCAGTGCTGTCTGGCTCAGGCTCTGGGGGCAGACCCGTGGCCGCAGCCGTGGCTCCAGGACTATGGCCTTGGCCAGGCTGGGGACTGTCCCTAGGCTCAGGCTCAGGCTCGTAGAGGGGGTGGCTGGGCCGCTCCGACTTGGCGTGTGGGGTGGCCCGCTCCTCAGGGCTACGGATGCTGTTGGCCAAACTGGGTGAGGAGAAGAAGCTGTATTGTAGGTCGCCGGGTGGCGGTGCAGGCGGGCGGCTCAGTCGGAGCCCGCCACAGTCCAGGTGTACACCACTGTGCTGCAGGTCCTGGGAGAGGCGTGTCAGGTCCTTCATGATGTCAATCAGCTGCACCACTGGTCGCAGGTTCACCCGCCCGTTGTCCCAGCAGCGTCGGGAGCTGCTGCTGTCTCCGGCCGGTGTGGGGCAGCGGGCCTGTGAGACAGGACGGGCTGCCCGTGGGGGCAGCGGGTCGTCCCCCTTGGCAAGCACTGGTGGGCGCCGGGTGCTGGGGTCCCGGCGTGGGGGTGGGCGTGGGTTCTCGGAGAAGGCGTGGGTGGAGAAGGCCTTGTCGGGTGGGCTGGCAGGGGGCCGGGTGGGAAGCAGGGGCCGGGGGGTGGGGGGGCCGCCGGGGTAGTACTTGGGTTCCCGGAGGTAGTCAGGAGAGCTGCACACGGCACTGGAAGTCACCACCAGGCCCTGGGGCTTCACACGCATCCTGACCTTGTCCTCCGCAGGCCGCCGGGCGGGGCCGGGGCTGACATGAGGGTGCGAGAAGCCGGGACCAGGACCTGCCAGGCAGGAAGAGCAGGAGGTCCCTTACTGAACACCTACATCCTCATCAGCTTCCCATATCCTCGATGAGCTCTTGGACCCCTCCCTCCTGAGGTCTCATCTCCTTACCAAGCTCCCCTCCCCACCCCAAGCCCAATCCCCTTGCTGACTCCCAGCTTTTCTCAAACCACCATGTCTATAGTGAGCCCCTCATGGGCCTAGTTTCACTTTTTTTTTTTTTTTTTTTTTGAAAGAGAGTCTCACTCTGTCGCCCAGGCTAGAGTGAAGCAGCGTGATCTCAGCTCACTGCAACCTCCGCCTCCTAGTGCAAGCGATTCTCAGGTGTCAGCCTCCCAAGTACCTGGGATTACAGGCATGCGCCACCATGCCTGGCTCATTTTTGTATTTTAGTAGAGACGGGGTTTCACCAAGTTGGCCAGGCTGGTCTCGAGCTCCTGACCTCAGATGATCCACCTGCCTCGGCCTCCCAAAGTACTGGGATTACAGGCGTGAGCCACCACGCCCGGCCCAGTTTCACTTATTGACAGCTCATCCCCTTTGGGAATCTGGCTATGCACTCAGGAAGAACAGGACCCCTGCCTTTGAGAGGGAAGCACATCAGCAGGGTGATCAAACTTAAGGAGAAGACCAGGAAGTTCTAACAAGGGCACGGCCTCCCTCCTTCTTACCCCCAAAGGGCTCCAGAAGAACCCCCACCACTCACCCTCGGCTCTGCCGCCTGGGCTGTCACACTGGAGATCTCTGTGGGCAACAAGACGGGCAATAGATCTGAATTCCCCAAATGGTCTGGTGGCCACAGCTCAACCCCTGCCCAACGGCCTGGCCTCCTCCAGGTACCACCCCCGGCTCCCTCAGCGCTCTGTCCAGCGCAGACACCCGGCTGACCTGGAAGAGAGAGGGCCCCCGTGCCTGGGGGCTCTGCCAGTCGCTGGCTGTCAGCTGGGGGTGCTGTGGAGCAACTTCGGCCTGAGCCCAGGCCTCGGGGCGTGGACAGCGCCTGGAAAGGACCATCGCAGCTCAGGTTTAGTGAGCACCTACTGCGCGCCAGGTACTGGGCTGGAAGCTGTCCAGGCATCGTTTCATTTAATTCTTCATACCAATCCTGTGAGGTAGGGGCTATTAATAACCCCATTTTGCAGATGAAGAAATGGAGGCTCAGAGATAAAAGTAACATCATTCATTCATACACTCATTAGTTATAAACTACCTACTTTGGACAAGGACTGGACAGACAGACACTGATCAGATCATTATAAATGACTTAATTACTAGTGGGATAAGAGCTGCAAAGAAAAAGTAAAGATGCCTGAGGTCAGAGCAATCACACCGGGAGTCAACAATAAAAGCCCATAGTCTGGGGACATTTTCTGTTGCCAAACACTGGGCCAAGCACTTTATATAGATTATCTCATCAAATTCCCCAGACAAACATGAGATCAATAGGATTATCCTCCCCAGTCTTACAGAAACTATCCCCTGGAAGATGGTAAACACCATAAAAGCAAGGATATCTGTCCTATTCACCACTATATGTATTTCCCAACACTCAGAACAGCACATGGCCTACAGCAGCGTTTAAAAAAAACAGCTGTTTGGCCAGGCGCAGGGGCTCACACCTGTAATCCCAGCACTTTGGGAGGCTGAGGCAGGAGGATCGCTTGAGTCCAGGAGTTCGAGACCAGCTTGTGTAACATAGCGTGACCCCGTCCCTACAAACATTTAAAAATTAGCTGGGCATGGTGGTGCACACCTGTAGTCCCAGCTACTCAAGAGGCTGAGGTGGGAGGATCACTTGAGCCCAGGAGGTTGAGGCTGGCTGCTCTGAGCTATGATTGTGCCATTGTTCTCCAGCCTGGGCAGCAGAGTGAGATCCTTTCTCCAAAACATTAAATTAAAAAAGTTTGTTGAATGAATGAAAACACACAAATGAGGTACACAGAGCAATCAACTCTGCCTTTTCCCTTGAGGCTCTTTCTTCTTCTCCAGACCCAAGAAGGATGCTGAGGGAGGGACCTAAGAATGTGAAAAGGGACATTCTCTGATCCTTCTTCCACCTTCATCAGAAAAACTGCTGCTCCATCCTACCTCTGGCCTTGTCCTGGTCCCTGCTACATCCTCTCAGAGCCCTATGTATTTCACCTTCATAGTATTTATCGCAACTATAATCAATTACTTGTGTGACTGGCTGTTTAGTGTGTCCCCCACAAGAGTGTGGGCTCCTCAGGAGCAGGGATCACGTCTGTCTTGTTTATCGCTGTATTGCCTGACCCTAGGGCCTGGGCTATGAATGCTACATAAATATTTACCGACTGACTCCCTGAGCTGGTCAGGGCAGAGCTGGGATTTAGATCCAGGCATGTCTGACTCCCAAAGAAGCCTGAGGACTCAGGGCCATGGCTGATCCCAGGAGCCAGGATCTCAGGGAGCAGGGAGCTGAATGGACCCCAACACTGTGAGGGTCTTAAAGACTGACCTTGGCCACTGCCTAATGTTTGGCTCTGATCTAGTACTGGATCCCTGGGACCTGTGTGCCACAGACCCATGTAGATTCTCCCCACCTACCAGTGCTGTCACCCCACAGGAAGACTGCAGAGCTGACTTGGGGACAGGATAAAGTAGAAAGAGACACTTCTCTGCTCCCCTTTGGGGGATGGCGATTTGCAATCTACAAAGCACCTACACATCTATGACCCACTGAATTCTCACAGCAGCCTGGGAGGCATGATTTATTATCCCCATGTTACAGGGGAAACTGGCTCAAGAGTGGATGTGTAACTTGCCTGAAGTCACATAGCTGCTAAGTGGCAGGATTTCTAATTCTGCCTTAAGTCCAAAGCCTCCTTCCACTCCCAGCTCCTGTAACAATCCTTCAGCCACTTCTGAAAATGCTCCTTCTAGCGCCGTGGTCTAATTTAAGGCTGGGAGGAACCTTAAAATTATCTAACCCATTGGCTTCCAAAGCCTGGGCCTGGGGGAGCTGTGTAACATTCCAGATACCCAGGCCCTAGTCCAGGGGAATGTGACTCATAGATGTGAAGGGACATCTGGGAATCTGTATTTTTAACCAGCTACCCCAGTGGGGACACTTTCTAGTGCCATCTCATGTCCCTCCCATTTTACAGATGAGGAAACTGAGACCTGAAGAGGGAAAGAGACTGTGTCCGAGGTCACAAAATGGCACAGGAAGGGGCCCTTTGCTTGCCCACCCAGGTGGAACATCCCTCTATCCACTGTTCCTTCTCTCTCCGCAGGTTCCAGGACTCAGCTGCTCCTCGTTGTCCCACCTACTGGTCCCACCTACTTTGCTCTCTCCCAGGCCCGGCTGTGGACCTGGCCCCTCCCAGGTCAGGATCTCTCTAGTCCAAGAACTTGGAGCACTGTTGCCCTCACAGGGAGGACAGTGGGTGACACCCTCACAAACGAGAAAAGGGGATCAGACTCTGGAACCTCCAAGTCCAATTTCCAACAGTGTGGTTGTGCCGTGGCTCCTGGCACCCACTTGGAGATGCCCACCAGAAGCCCCCTCCTTTCCTCCCTTACTGAGGGTCAAGCTAGCCGAGCCTTCCCCGCTCTGGAGACCTCCCAGCTGGGGCCTGAGGGTGTGATCTTGGCAGAAGAGAAAAACCTCCTCTCCGGTGGTGGCTTCTGTTCAACCCACCCGTGAAGACCTCTGGGCACGTCCTCCTGCCAGGCCTCCTGAGGCTGGCCACTGCTGTCTTTTGCAGCCTCCAGGATCTGAGGGAAGCAGCTGGCTCCCCTCCTCACCACACCCCGGCGGCCATTCTCTTGGACCCCTCCCAAGGGTACCACCTAGCCCTGGTCTGTGGACAAAGTCAAAGGGGTACTTCTGTCTGCCTGTCTGCTGTTGGGTCAGTGTGTCTGAGCTTGCCCATAGGGACACCAGCCGGTTGGGAGGGGGCTGGGGGCCCCAACCTGCTGTGCACAGTGCCGGGAAGCGCCAGCCCACATCCTTGAGTCCCCAGCCCCACCCTCCTCAGCTGTGGCTGTGACCACCCCACCCCTTCCCCAGCCCTCCTTCCCCTCCCCCACCCACTGCCTCCCCAGGGGAGCCAGGCTGCCAGCCCCAGCTCTCACTTCCGGCCTCATGACCCTCTCTCCAGCTTGCACACTCCTCCTCCCCCACCATTTCCCTCCCAGCCTGGTTTGAAGGCCCTGGGATGTCCTCAAATGGAAAACACTGCATCAAAGGGGCCATTACTGCTGCTCTGAGACCTTCCCATTACCTCCCTTTTCCTCCAGGGGCCTTATCTCTCAGGATCTGCCCCTCGGGGACTAGTCATCACCTCTCTCCACCTCCTTCCCTTCAGCCACCTACCTGCCCACACAGTAACACCTGAAGATCTTTCAACCTGATCCCAGGCACAATATCATAATACAAATAACAATGATGGCAATAATAATGGCAGCTGTCACTCATTTGGCATCATTTAAATAGAGGCACAGAGAGGTTAAGTTATGCCCTTAAGGACAAACAGCCATCTCATTCAATTAAGCTGGTGTCTGAATTTAGGTTGGGCTTCTGCAAATCAAACTTCTTTGGTGTCCAGAGATTCAGCCCCCTCCCTTGCAGCCTCCTACAACGGTCCTAGTCCCAACCATCAGTTCTAATTTTTGACTTCTAATCTATCCTCCTCTCAGCTTCTAGTCACCACCTCCCACCAACAGCCATCCAACTAGATGCACTACTCTCCCTCGCCACTAGGTGTCCCCTTGGAGCCACTGATGCCCCCAAGGGGAGCTGGCCCTGCCCCGCCCCCTGGGGCCATCAGGGCCCCCCCACAGCACAGCACAGCACAGCACTGCACACCCCACCCCACCCTACCCTCAGCCACACAGAGCTCCTTTGTGCAACCCTCGCCCACCCTCTTCCTCCCTGGAGCGGGGCACCTGGCAAGCAGGTCTGCCCCAGAACCGCCCCCTGCCAGCCCCCTGCCCTGGGTGCCAGGTGTGCGGGCGCCACCGCCAGCTCTGGCTGGACCCGAGGGTCACCCTGCCGGCGGCCCTCCCTTCCTCCCTCCGAGGTCACCCAGGGACTAAGCTTCCCGCCCTGCTCCGCCCCCCTCCCCTCCTGCCCTTGGCCCTTCCAGACTCCCGTCCTTGTCTTTCCTTCTGTCTCCCGGAGGACTCCCCTCCTCCAGCCCCACTAGGCCCTCCCTGCAGCCTCTCACCCCCGCCCACCTCCTTCCCCAGAGAGCTCCTTGTTCCACGCCCCCCCCTCCCCGCCCAGGTCTGAAGAACTCCTCCTCCTGGAAAGTTGCTGCTGGAAAGGAAGTGACTTCAGCGATTTGGCCACAAGGCTGGGCACTGCTGAGCCCAGCTCAGCTCAAGGCTTGCCCAACCCACCTCCAAAGCACAAATGGAGCCACATGTGCACATCACTCCCACTGTGCACCCAGAACCCTGAGCACACACTTAGCCAGTGTACACACAGATCCCCGTGTGCACACACCATACCATCGCAGCGTATTCAGATCTTGTCTATACACACATCTCTCCAGTGTACACTAGCACCCTTGCACACACGCCATCCAGTGTGGCACACACAGTATCCCCACACCTGCCCAGTACACACCCAGAATCCTGCATATTCATACTTCCGTGTACCACATACACAGCCCTTGAACACTCCCCAGCCCAGTCCACTTACAGAACTCTTGTATATTACCCCATGTGCATGGAAGGACAGAGCCCTCCACACACACCTACTTGCACACAAGCTTGAGTGCCCTGTACATTTATATTCGGATATACACAGCCTCGCATCCTCCCACAGCTGTACCTCCCCACCCTTACAATCCCAGGAGACTCCACCCCCAGACCTCAGGCCCCAGGAATGCTCCTTTGGAAGTTGGGTGGGGTCCCCAGGCAGGCTCAGCTCTAGGGAGCTTCCTGGAGCCGCAGGCTTCATGTGTCAGTTCAGGGAGTTGCCTCTGCAAGGCAGGGCAGCTTCACCTGGCTCTGCAGCTCCTGAGCCTGGGTGGGCTAACCTGGGCCAGGAGTAGGGAGGTGGGTCCTGCCACTGCCCCCGCCCCCTCCCTGTCCTGCAAGGGCACCTTAGCATACCTGGGCTACCCAGGCCCTCCCAGCACCTCACCTTGGCCTCCCAGTTCTCTGCTTCCACAGACTCCGGTAGAGAGGTGTCCTGGGGGGTCAGCAGCTGCACACATCAGGCACTCTGGTTTCCACCTCTGCCCTGAGTCCTGGTCATTGTCACAACCCCTTTCTCCTCCCAGTTCTCTCAGGTCATCAAGGCGCAGGGAAGAGTCCTCAGGCTAGGAGGTAGGACTCACTGTATATCCATGAGCCTCAGTTCCCCTTTCTGGATAATGGGGAGTTTGAGTAAATGTTGGGTTAATATGTTTTGATTCTGTAAAGAAGCTCTTTTTGACCTAAGCTGGGAGGGGATCCCTGTTGGGACTGGGAGGCAAGTTCCCCTGATCCCCACTTCCTGGGGGTGGCCCAGGCCCAAGCCTGACTTCCCTGCACACTGTTACCTGAGCAGGCTGCGCAGATAGGCCGGGCTCAGCACGAAAGGCCTGTCTTCATCAGCATCTCCAGGGTGGTCTCTGCAACAGCCTGAGCGTCGCCCCGCACTCGGGGCCCTCTGCACACGCTCAGCTGGGTGGGCTCTGGGGTCCAGGCCGATGGGTTGACAATCAGGCAAGCTCCCATCTGTGGAAGCAAACATAGCACCACAGAGATGAGCATGGACACAGGGTAAGCCAGCCAGACAGCAGGGTGCAGAGGGACACTGAGCCAGGAAGCTCTCCTACATGGAGTCCCATCCACCTCCAACCTCATCCCATTATCCCACCAGGGAACTGTGAGACTCTTCTCTTTTTTTGAAAAAAAAAAAAAAAAAGAGAGAGAGAGAGAGAGAGAGAGAGACAGGGCCTCATCTCGTTTTGTGGCCCAGGTTGGAGTGCAGTGACATGATCATAGCTCACCGCCACCTTGAATTTCTGGGCTCAAGTGATCCTCCCACCTCAGCCTCCCGAGTAGCTGGGGCTACAGGTGTACACCACCATGCCTGGCTTTTTTTTTTTTTTTTAATTTTTTGTAGGGACAGGGTCTCACCATCTTGCCCAGGCTGGTCTCGAACTCCTGGGCTCAAGCAATCCTCCAGCCTCAGCCTCCCAAAGTGCTGGGATTGCAGGTGTGAGCCACTGCGCCAGCCAAACCCGTTTCTTGAAACCCCAGGCTCCTACTGAGAAGCAATGTTTTTGCACATCTATGGACACACATGCATATACATGCACATACACTATAGTGGAAGGAACCTGACCTTTGGGAGTCAGACAGTCCTTGGCTCAACCTTCATAACTGTGTGACTCTGGGCAAGTCAGTTAACTTTTCTGGCTCTCAGTTTTCTCATCTATAAAATGGGATAAGTGAGATCTTATGAATGGGGAGGAACATCTGGGGAAACTATAATGCAAAGAAGTTATTGACAATGCAGGTGTGAGAGGTGCTGTTCAGAGTGATGGTGGATGCGAATTTCCACAAGGGTGTATATGCAGCTGGCGTTTACTTATCTCCATCAGTAACTAGTTATGTCTCTTGTTTTCTTTAATAACCATGGCCCTCCTCACCACCCCCCTGCTTCCTGCCCATTTGTCTGCCTCCTCGAGGTCTGTACTGGAGCCCAGAGGGGGTCTGGGAACCAGGCCTCACGGACTGCTTACAGGTTCTGGTTGCCTGGGAATTTGTATGTGTGTGATCGAGATTCTGCCTGTGCAAATGCATATCTGTCAAGGCTCAGCTGTCTGGGTAAATATACCTGTATGTGGGTTCCTGGGTCTATTTAGCCTGTTCGTGTGCTTCTCTGTATTTCTGTATGTCCGTGTGGGTACATGTGGGCTTAAGCGTGTCCATGTGTGGGATCACGCGTTTGCTCAGTTGTGGCTGCTGTGGTCAGCTGTGTGTGTGTATGTGTGAGGCCAGCTCAAGTGTGTGCCTGGATTTGGTGTCTTCAGTCATACATATGGGTATGTGCACTTTTCACGTTTCTTTCTATTCGTTTGTGTGTGTGTGTGTGTGTGTCTAGCTAAGCCTGTTTGTGTGTGAGGACACAGGGGCGCATGTGTGCCTGTGTGTAGCCAGGTGAGCCCAGCTGTGGCTGGGTGTGAGCATGCCTGGGTGTGCACACACTCTGCCTGGCTCTCTGCATCTCGCTGTGTCAGGAGCCAAACCGGCTCCTGCCTGTCTCAGAGCTCTCTGGATGTGTGTTTGGCGGGGGGTGGGGGCGTGCGGCTGATCCTCTGCTGTCCCTGCAGGTTTCCAATCTCGAGGCCTGTGACTGCAGGCACTGGTGTCACCATGGATCAGTGTTGCCTCCCTCCCACCTCTGCCTTTCTCTGGGTTTTCAGGGTCATGGTGCGGCAGTGTGACTGGCCACAGTGTCCCTGTGGGTCTTTTTCACCATGGGTCAGTATGTGTGTGTCCATGCATGTGTGGATTTGTGTGACCTTATTGTGTGTCTGTGTACCATGGCGTGTCTCTGTGTATGTCAGTGGGTCCTTGTGCTATGTCATTGTATGTTTGTGCCAGTATGGCCGTGTGTCAGCGTCAACATGTGTGAGCAGGTCTGTGTGCCATAGTGTCTCAGCACAACGGTGCCCCAGTGTTTGTGTAGTACCTTTGTGAAGGGCTCAGTGTGTGAGTGCGTGTGCGCATGCATGTGAGACACCCTTTGTGAGACGGTGTGTGTATGTCTGTGTCACTGTGTTTGTGTGTGCCTGCTTCTCTTTTCCCTCCCTCTCCCTCCCTTCCTCTCTCTCTCTCTCTCTCTCTGTAGGAGCCAGACAACTCCCCAAGCCTGGATTAGGGACAATTTATCCACAGGCAGAGAAGGAGAATTCCAACCTGCCAGAGCCTCCCTCCTCTGATCTGTCCCCCCTTTCCCTGTGGTTGGGTGGGCACAGAAACACAGCCCGGCAGCTCCCAAGCCCTTGAGGAGCCCCCACCTTTGCAGCTCCCCAGAGGCCTAGGAGGAAGGAAAAGATGGAAATCTGGGTGGCCCTAGAGCCCTCCAGTGGGGGTAGATTGGCTGCCCCCCATTCAGGCCCCCACAGCTCGGCTCATCTTGGCCCTGTTTTCCTACATATGGTGGTGGTGGGTGGGGGGAGTCTGCATGGGGTCTGCCTGGCCCTGAGGGTTGGGGGGACTTCAGGAGCAAAGCTGCCCTCAGCCCCTCCACAACCTGATACTCCCCAGCAGATAAGTCAGGCCCCCACCCAGTGTAAATGAACTTCCAACAGTGCCCACACAGGCTGGGGGAGCCGCTGGGAGGCAGAGGACAGTGTGGTGGGGGGAATGCTGCATGGAGGGGTGCAGGGACTGGGCTGGGACTAAGGCTCCCTTCACGGTGCTCCAGGCGCAAGGCAGAATCACATGTTTCCCATTAGCTGCTCTGGCCTCCTTGTTCAGGGGGTGTTGGCTGGGGGAGATTTGTTCTGGTTGCAGACACCAGCCGAGACCACACAAGAGAGAGAGAGGAAAAGACAGAGAGAGAGAGCGTGCCAGAGGGAGAGAGGAAAAGACAGAGAGGAAGAGGGAGAAACATACACAGGGAGACACAGAGACATGGGGAGAGAAACAGAGACAGAGAGACAGAGAAAGACAGAAACTGGGAGATGGGCACGCAAAACACAAAAGCAGAGACGGACTGGTGATGAGGGGCTCATGGAAGAAGGGAGATGGAGAGGAAGGTAGAGAGAGGCGGGTGAGACCTTGTCAGAGGCTAAAGGGAGGGGGTAGCTCAGGCCCAGAGTGAGTCTGAGGCCAGTAAGGACCAAGGAAGAGCCCCAGAAGGGAGAGGGGCACGGGGGAAGCGAGCCAGGCAGAGATGGGAAAGGCAGGAGACAGCAGGGACCAGGGATTTCTGCAGGAGCCTGAGAAAGAGGCAGTGAGGCAGAGGCAGGGTGGGCCGGGGAGAAGGGCCGAGGCGAGGCCTGTGTGGGCAGTAGACAGGCCAGAGCTGGGATGTGTGGGCAGGGGGAGTGGACGCGCCCGAGCTGGCGGGGCGGGGGCGGCCAGCGCGCTGAGGCTCTCGCCTCCTGACCCCCGAGCCTGGGAGAGATAACAGGCCCGAATAGTGCTGACTTGCGGTTCAGAAATCCAATATCCTCCCCGGTGCACTGATCGACTACCTGAGCTCCCGGCCCGCGCAGAGCTGCCCCGATTAATCCTGCGGCTCCACAGCCTTAATTAGTTTAACAGTTTCAGGGGCAGGAGAGACAGGAAATAGGGTCCCCAGGCCCTCAGGGACACAGCCCCCTGCCCCCCATGCAAACCCTGCCTTGGTGCCCCACCTCACAGACACACACCTGTCCTGGCCCTAAAGGCCCTTCTCCACATCATCTGAAGAATGCTGGGTCCCTCCCCCTGGGGAACAGTCCCACGGACTGACATATGGGTGAGGGTAGATCACGCGGGACTGAGCACCCCCCAGTCTCCACTTGTCCCTCTGCTCAGGGCCCCAAGCATTTCCTCTGGCCAGCCCTTTGGGGCTCTGTGGTCTGCATGGGAAGGCCCCGCCAGCTGCCAGCCCCATATCACCAGGCAACATGTCGTCTCTTTAGAGTGAGACACGAGCTCCCAAGTTACTGACAACTTCCCAACAGCATGAGAGAATCACACATGCCACTCCCCACAACAGCCTGCGATGGGCACATGGTGACATCTCACACACACAACAGCCAGAGACAGGCGCACAAGTTGGTGACAATCCTCCTAACGGGATGAACTAAGCACATAACCTGTCGCTTCCTCCAAAGCATGAGATGGGCACACCTGACACACCCTCGACAGCATGGGGCAGGCGTCTGTCACCCCTCACAATGGCATAACTGACACGCAACCAGGCACCCCCACACCTACTAATAGGATGTGAATGCACAGAGAACCTGTTACACAGCTGACCAAGACACACACGCACGCACGCACGCACGCACGCACACACCCATGCAAAGAACCTGTCACACAGCTGACCAAGACACACACACACACACACACACACACGTGGGACAAGTCCTATCTTCCAGGTGTGAGGAAGGCATGGACCCCTCCACCCACCACACAGCATGAGGCAGGGACACAACCTCGCCCCTGCCTGGGAATCCTCCCAGCAGACTGTGGGATGGGTACACAACATGTCACCTCCCTGGCTGCCTTGGACAGGTGACAGCCCACCTCACCCCTCCCCCATCACTGTCACCAGCCTGGGTGGTGCTGTCCCTCTGCCTGCAGAGGCGTCACAGCTCACAGGGCATGAATGTCACCCCAGCACTGCCAGAGCCGGGCACAGCCACACATTGCCCCAGTGACAAACACCACTGGCCCCATAGGAGGTGAAGGCACACAGGGCTCTGGTGTGACCTTGGTCTCTGGACACCAGGAGGGGAGGTGCTGTGGCTTCCCGCCCAGTGGCGGGTGCTGGGGGAGAGGAGTGCCGGGGAGGAAGCTGCCTGGACACACTGACTACCTGGAAATGCCACCTCCCCCAGCCCCCACTCCACTCCATTTCTTATTCACTGTAGTTGTGTATCTAGGGAGGGGGCTGAATGAGTGCTGGAGGGAGGGCTGTCCTGAGGCGCTGTTACTATGAGACTGCTTAGAGATCAGTGGGGAGTAGGGCGGTTAGGGGTTGCTATCACCATGTGCTCAGTGGGGAGGGTATGGGATAATGGCTTGAGACCCCCACAGCTTCCAGGGGAGCCCTTCTTCCTTACAAAAGCCCCCTCTCCAAACTTCAGGCCACAGAGCTGGGGACAAGGAGGCCAAAGTCCAGGGACATGACTCACCCAGGGAACAGGCCCAGCCTGCTGGCCACAGTGGTGAGGGAGGCCAAGAGCCAAGAGGCCCGGGTTCCAGTCTGAGCTCCTCCAGGGCCAAGCTGGGTGACCTTGGAGCAGCAGCTCAGCCTCTTCGGCTTTGGGGAGGCGGGGAAGGGGCCGCAGTGAGAGAAGTGCCAGGGTAAGAAGAAGCTGAAGCTGGAGACCAGCAGGCAGCGAACTTCAGGCCACAGAGGGCTCCAGCCCCGCTCCCCTGCTCCCCTGCTTCCTCACAAGGAACCTCATCTCCCTCATCTGTGAAATAGAGACAAGAGTGCCAGCCTCACGAGACAAGGTAGCATAAAGTGGGCCGCTCCTCAAGACATGGGAAGCTTCTGATTGAAGAGAGGGAGAAATAGACTAAGAGACTTGCCCAAGCCACAGAGCAAATTAGGATCAGCTGAGCTCAGCCTCCATCTCCTGGCTCCCCACCTGGAGCTGTTTCTTTAAGACTGCTTGGAGGTCAAGTTTGGAGGGGGACAGGGGAGATGTTGGGGTGTTGTTGGATGCAGTGCCTCCCTGCCGCCCAATGAAGACCAACGAATCTGACAGGACTCCACCATACCCTACCTTTACCCTAAACCCCACTTGGCCCAAAGCCTGGACAAGAGGAGTGGCTCTCAGGGGAGGGAGGCACCCAACCTCCCACCCCATCATGGCCAGCAGCAGCACCTGGTGCTCGGAAGGACTACAGGATCTGAGATGTCAGTGTCTAGGGCCCCTCGTTTTACAGGAGCCCAGAGAGGGAAAGGCCTAGCCTGAGGTCACACAGCATGACAGCAGAAGAGCCTAGAGTCCTGGCCAGGGACAGCCTCAGAGCAGAGTCCCTCTAGCCCCTGGGGGTGGCTGGAGCTGGGGGGCCCTGGGGGACTGAGTAAAGCGTGGCGACAGATGGCCTGCCGAGGCAGCGGCGATCTGGGCGGCTGGCAGGCATGCTCGCTCCCGCGCAGGGAAGCGGCTAATTTTAGCTGAGGCCTCGATGCCAGCTTTGTTCCCCCCACCCACCCGCCGAGGGGGCCCAGCATGCCTTGCGTGCAACCTGCCTCCCCCAGGCACCCCTACTCCCCCGCCTGGCCCCTTGGTGAGTAGTGCCCAGACCCCAGGATCCTAGAACGGTCTGCCTGACCAGGCCTCACCACACCCAGAGGTGAGGCCTGACTCCCCTACCCCAGGGCCTGTTTGCCCACGACTCCAAGCTCATTCCATGAAGAGGGGCGAGAGAGGAAGGACAGAGGCCACTGCCCAGACTGGGAGGGCGGGCCAGACAGCAGGGGCTGCCAGTCTTGAGGGGAGGCGAGGCACTGTCCTCCACCCAACCCTTAAGGAGACAGGACCCTGATTCCACCCATGCCCTGGACAAACATTCTGTCTGGTGTCCCCCGGCGCTGGTGAGCAAGGGGCGGGAGTCACTCTAGTCTTTCCTTGTTCCTCATAACTTTGAGTTTGTTCCAGGAACTCAAAGCACTTTAAAGAAGTCAGACATGAAGCAAGGATAGTATCCCTATACCATCTGGGGAAACTGAGGCATAGTCTGAAATTGCCATCATTTTAGCAAGGGAAGGGACAAATCCCAAGAATCAGTGAGGCCTGTTCTCTAGAGAGCTTCTTGGGCCAGTTTAGCTCCTGGAACTATCTTCTGTTCCTACCCTGGGCTAGTGGAAGGTAGACTAGATGGATGGAGCCCATCCCCTAAAACCCTGGAAAGGCAGACTCACACTCTTGTTTCCTGGTGCCACACTCTCTGCAGGCTCTTCAACCTTGCACCCTCCATTTCAGGTTCAACCATATAAGCCCAGTGGGGCTTCCAGGACATCTGGCCCCTACTAAAAAGAGGGATCCTTTGGGGTGACTCTGGAGCCCCGCCCCCTGCACCAGCTCCCCAACCTTCACAGGCCTGGGAAGGAAACAACCTGGTAGGAAATAGAGTAAGGAGACCTGAAAGGCCCAGCTCTGAAAGAAAGATATGTATTTAGAAGGAGAAAGTCAGAAGAAAAGACAGGGGGCGGGAGAAATCAAGGCAGAGATTCAGATCCAAGAAGAGAGACAGAAAGACGAAGGACACTGAGGCAAGAGAAACAGGGCAGAAAGAGGCGGAAGGAGAAAAAGATCTGGAGGGAGGGGGCGAGAGCCAGAGACGGAGAGAGAGGGCGACCATGCCAGAGGAAGGAAAACAGCAAAACAGAGACTCAGGAAGAGAGAGAGATGAGGAAGAAAAAGACAAAAGAGAGAGACAGGCAGGATGATGCAGAGACAAAGACACACGCACAGGGGGGAAGAGATGGAGACGGAACCTGAGGAGTCTGTACAGACAGGCGGAGGCACAGAGCACCAGTGACCCGGGAGCCGGAGACAGATAGAGGGACTGACACACCCAGAGCCCCACAGCGACAGTCGGAGGGTGAGACACACTCAGATGGGGTGGGAAGAGGGGGTGACACTAAGTGTTAGAGTGTGGGGGGAACAGCAGGAGGAGGCAGAGGTGAGGAGGGAGGGGGGAGGGGGAGGAGGAGGAGGAGGAGGAGGAGGAGGAGGGATGTCATTGCCAGAACTGGGGGGGGACAGAGGACAGAAATGGAATGTGGGTCTGGGCATGAGGCTCACAGATGCATCGGCTCTGGTTTCAGCTGGGGCAGTTGGCTGCTAGGGTGGGGAGAAGAAGGAGCAGAGCTGTCGAGGGAGGGGGGCCTGTTGCCATGGAGGCGGGCACGGCAGGGGCACAGTCTGCTGGCACTTGGAGCTCTGGGCATGGTAGGGGGCTGACTGAGGGGGAAAGGCAGGGTAAGGAAGAAGCCTCGCCCCTGCCCTCGGGGCTCTACCAGGAAGAAAGTTTCCAGAGAGCCACAGAGATGCTGGGAGTGGAGCACGGCTCTGGGCCCTGCCCAATCCTAGGGAGGCTGTGGAGGGTGCACTGCTCTCCAGGCCATCTGTGGGCATCCCAGCTTCCTGCGTGCGCCTCAGGCTGGCCCTGGGGACCCTCCTCCTCTCTGTCCCCTCCAGTCTAGCTGAAGATCCTGCATGCTGCTGCTTGCTGCCACTGCTGCTTGCAGGGAAGCAGCAAGATTGTGAATTCAGGATCTGTAATCCTAACGCAGAGCCCAGGCCTACCGGGCTCCAGTTGCCAAGGCGACGGCGGGTCAGAGGGCAGCGCGGGGCGCCCGCTCCTCCAAGTCAGAATCCCAATTGTTAAAGCCCAAGAATAAACAGCTGAAGCGGCCGTCGGGGGGCCGGGAGGGGGGCTGAGGTCTGCATCGGCTCAGTGTGGTGTTGTCAAGCGAGATGTCACTAATTGTCTGAAGGAACAGGCTGAGGCAGCTCTTAACTGCTTCCGTGCCACCGGAGACACCTTGGCTGCCTGGCCCCATCCCTGGGGCCTCCCAGCATTCCACCAGGCCAGGCTGTTGGTGGGGGCAGTGCTGGCCCAGCATAATCCCGGCCTCCCTCGCACTGCACTGAACCCCACATACTTGTGGCTCCTAACCCTCCTCTTTGCTCAACTTGGAACCTCCCACCTGCAAGCTAAATCATTATGTCCCCAACACAAGCACCCTGAAATCACTGGGCCCACAATACTCCTTGTAGCCCAGAACTGCCCCTTTGGCTTGCAAAAGCCCTCCCAGCTCCCCCAACATCTCTCCCTCTTCCCAGAAGTTGGGGTTCTCATCCAGATTTGTGGATTGCAGAGGAAGGTAGGCCTAGGGCTCTTCCAATCTGTGGGGAGGGACAGGGAAGGGCAGAGGCCTCCTATGGGGAAAGGTGAGGCCTAAAGCAAGTCTCTGTGCAACTCCCTGCTCTTAGTCACACACCTGAACCAAAGGCCTGAAGAAAGCTGGGAAACCTGGTTTCCAGCTTTGATGCTCCTATCTCCTTGCTCTGTGTGACTCTGGATGCAGTGGTGGCTATTCTGAGGCGGGCCCGTGTCTGTAACGCCTGACCAGAGGCACACCCAACCCTGTGGGTGAGAAGGGCCCGATAGTACAAGGTGGACAGCCCGCAGAAATGCAGCCGGTAAGCCGTTCCATGGAGCAGTGTGGGGTACACTGAGCAAACTGCTCAGTGGATGGCAGCCAGCGCTGGCAGTAGTGCTGGTACTGCCCTTAACTACAGAGGGCCCTAGAGGGTGCAGGTAATCAGAAAAGATCGGAGGGTAGGTTCTGGGAAGGCTTCCTGCAGAAAGTGGTACTTGGCAAGATCTTGGGGCAGGTGGGCAGGAAGGTGGAGCACTCCAGGAGAGAGGTCTTGTGAGGAGCTTCACGGGAGCAAAGCAGCTCGGTCTCAGGTCGCTCGCGTGTTCAGCCTCTCCCAGACTTGGAAGGGCGAGGCCTTCAACGGTCTCCCCGCCCCTTAGGCCGGCCCTGCCTTTTCCTCCACCTCCCGCCGACTCCACCCACTGCGCGTCCCGAACACCAGGAGCGGTGCCGGCGAGGGGGCGGGCCGCGCGGGCCGGGCTCCCGGAGATTGGTAGCACCTGGAGTGATGTCGATAGGGGCGGGGTCGGGGCTTCGGACACGCCCTCTTCCCCGGGCCCTCTTCCCCGGACCCTTTCCCCCGGCCACGGCGCGGGTCCCCGGGAGGGGGCGCTCCGTTCGCTGCGCCCCTCAGGTGGGGGCTTGCGGCGGGGCGGGCCGGGCGGGGGCGCTCTCCGTGGGCGGGGAGCTGGGCGCGGAAACAGGGGATCCCCCAGAGAGCGCCCAGCCCAGCCTGGGGCTGGACGCGTACAAAAGGCGACTTGTTCTTTCTCGGGATGCCTGCGCCTTCTCAAACATACCTACAGCCGCACTCCAGGGACAGCTACACCCACATAGCCGCACAAAGCCTGCCAGGGTGGGGCGCGGGGGGCTGGCGAAAGCCCCAGAAGTCGGCCATAAGAAGAGCCCTGCCCCGAACCCCCCCCCACTTGCCACATACTCAAAGCCCCCTCACCCCATCCCACCCCAAATCATCTGGATACTACCCCCCCCATCACCCAGTGCGCAGCCCTGGGGACACTGACACAGTCACATTCTGGAAACTGCCTTCTCCCTCATATGGTCTATAGCTCACCAACCCCTGCTCTGGAGTCAGACTGCCAGCTGCAATCCTGGCTCCACACTGTGTGTGACCTTGGCATCCAATAAGGCTTGTTAAGGTTACTTTTTACTGAGCACTTACTCTCTGCCAATCCTCATCATCACCCTACGTGGTGAGTACTATTAGTCTTATTTTGTAGACGGGGGAACTGAGGCTCGGGTAAAATAGCCTGCCTAAGACGGGCAAGGATTTGAACCCCATGTTCTTCCATGTCGCATCATCTCAGCCTTCCATCACACCACCTTACACCCTAGCACCCCACCACACACACAACCGCAGACAGCAAAGCCATCTATCTCAGAGTTGAGGTGTAATTCTCCACCCCAAACATATCTCGCTGTCACAGTCTAGTACCAGGCGGGTTCTCTCACTACTCAGTGTGTTTGGGGAAGGGAGGAGCGTCTCCTACCTCTAAGCTTCCCCAGCCCTGATGCTGGCCGTCAGGAGTCAAAAATGGGGCAGCGTGACAGCAGGGCCAGAACAGGCTACCTCTAACCTTTCCAGCAGGCTCACCTCCACCTCCCCTGACCCCCGGATGACAAAGCACTGCCATCTTGGTTGGGGCACCTGGCCTGTAGCTCTCTCTCTGACCCCACAGGCCTGGACCCTCCCCTAGCCCCCAACCCCTGCTGAGAACAAGTAGAAACAAACTCCTTCCTGGGGATGTCAAAGCACCTTTCCTGGGGGAGGCGGCACTGTGATGCCCTGAGTCTGGCTAGGGAGAAGGATCGGGTTACTCTTTCCCCAGCTGTGCCTAGACTCCCTGGAGCTGACCTTTCACCTCAGTCAGGCCAGGACCCAAAGGGGGCTGGAGTCCAGCCTTCACCTCCTGTTAACCCTCTGCATTCCTCATCTTTCCATTCCTGGGCCCCCAGCGGGTCTCAGGAAGCCCAGCCGGGCATGCCAACCTTTCCCTACCCTCCCATCCTAGGGTCTGGTTTCTCAGAGAGCTTTACAGAATGCTCCTCCCTGCCCCCTGCCCAAGCTGCCCTGCCGGGATCAGATACCTCCGCCCAAGCAGCTGAAAATGACCTGGGCTATTTTCGCTCTGGGATCACGTTGCAAACTCCCCCTTGAGCTGGCAGCTTCCCACACCCCTCCAGACCATCGCCCCCCACCCCTCATCCCTCACCCAGGGCTACTGACTAACAGGACAGGAGGGCTTTTAGAGACCACTGGCCTAAACCCTTCAAATGGGGATACTGAGGCCATGAGGAGTCAGGCACAGGGCTGGGCAAAGAACCAAGTTTCCTGGGTCCCCGCCCAGGTCTCTTTCTACTGTCTAGCACAGCCTGATCCATACCCTAGATCTCAAATCCTCTGACCCAGCCAAAAACCTAGCCAACCTCCCCTAAGCACCAGAAAGTCACACTGCAGGCTACCAACAAGTCCCTGAGCTGCCCTGCATGTCAGAAACTGCCTTGGCCACACTCTTCTCTTTGTTTAGAACTGGGACCAGGTCTGTACCTGTGTCACAGGCATGTGCACCACTGGAAGGTTTTAGGGGGTGCAAACTGGGAGGAAAGATAGGGAGATTGAAGCCTAGAGGAATGAGGAGATGGACTCAAGCTTCATGTATCTTAATACTTCCCAGCAGCCCCTTGCCCCAGCTTCTTGGCCCCCCCTTTCCATTCCTGCAAACCCAGCCCCCTCCAGGCCCCTGCCCCTGCCCCTCTGCCTCAAGCCTCAGCCCTCCTGGGCAGGAATGTGACTGGTCAGGTCTGAGCTGACCACATGAGTGGCTATAAGGTGACAGACCCCCCCTACTCTCCCATCCCCCCAGCCTGGGGGAGCTCACATACCAAGGCAAGGGGTGGGAGAGCTCCTTTAACCCTTTGCAGCCTGACTTTCAGGAAGAAAAGGCAGGGTAGGGTACTCTACTTCCTGTGGCCAGACCCAGTGTGGGCTGCCAGGTGGAGGGAGTGTAGGAAGAATCTCCTTTAGCGAGCGGGGGTGGAATGAGGGTATCCAGAGAGTCCCCACTAGTATTCTCTGCCACCCCAAATGTCCCATCTCATCTCCCATGCCATTTGGAAAAATAGTCATGAGCTGGTGCTGAGGGTGGAGAAGGAACCCCAACCTCAGGAACCCCTAGTCCAATGGGAGAAATACAACCCTGCCCTGGGGAGTCTGATGGCGGAGACCAGGCACAGAGGCAGGTTGGGACAAAGAGCCTGGAGCAGAGCAGAACCCTGAGCTGCAGCAGGAGGAGGAAGAAGCCAGGGCAGGAGCAGAACAAGTCAGGTGGGGTCAGACCGGACAGGCTTCCCGGAGGCCCCCTCGGCTCACAGCCCTCCCCCCAGGCTCTGGAATCTCGGGGGTCAGGGCTGAGGGACAGCCCCACCCCCTGCTCCCCTCAGGCTCAGGAATTCCACCAGCCAAGGAGAGGGGGGTGGCTGCTTCGGCCTCAGTCCAAGTTGGCTCCCACTGGACCGGGAACAGCAGCTCCTCCTCGGCCCCCTACTTCACCCAAGCCCTGGGGCTGGCCCCCAGCCCCCTCCCCTCCCCCTCCCAGGCTGGCATGGTGTGTGCCAGGCGCTGGCAGAAAACAAACCCGCCGGGGTGGGTTTGCAGGGAGCGGGGTAACCTTGACACAGTTGCGGCAGTCGCTAATGGCAGACACACACTCCGCCTGTTCTGGGGGGACTGTTGCCGTTGCTAGGAAACCAGCAGCCGCGTGAATGGAAATGGGTCAGTAAACCTGGGGAGAGATAGTGTGACACTCGAACCACTGCAGCTGCTCCAGCCCACACCGAAATCCCTCCTCTTCAATATTTATCACTCCCGCCTGGGCCCTCAGCTCCTGCCAGACCCTGCACCAGCCTGGCCTTCAGCCCCCCAACTCAAGGCCCGACAGGGGTGGGGGAGAAAAGAAATGGAGGGGGTTGCTTATCCATTTTGGGGGGTGGTCCAGACGGGGTGGAATTGGTTCTGGAGGAGATTGAACAGGAAACAGAGTCTAATCCCGTGGTGGGGAAGGGGTTAAAAGGTCAATTCACGCCTGTTCCTGACTTAGGCACCGTGGTAAAATTACCGAGTGAGGGGGCTTGAGGCTGCCTGCCTGCTTACCTGTGGAGGGACTGATTAAGACAGGAGACCTCCCTCCAGGTGTCCTGGGGCCCCCCCTCTGTACAAAGATAGAGGGGAAGAGGTACCCAAAACATGGCCAGGATTCACTCACAGCCTGAAAACACCACCGGATGGTCCCAGTACAACCTGACATCTGATAGCAGCCCAAATGGCCAGGAGCTGCCTACTGCCTTACAACACTGTTCTGGACAGCTACGCATCGTACCCCAGCCAGCCACACATGCACTGTTCAGAGGCCCTGACAACACCCCTACAGATACCCCCACAACAGTACATGACAACTCCAATTCCGAACAGTGCCACTCAGCTCAACATCCATAAACAACTGACAAACCCAGGCGCAGGCGAAACCACGCAGTGTGGGACTGTGCTGACTCCAGCCGCTTCCCCAGGAGGCTGGAGCCTCCCTGAGGAGCCTCTCCTGACCCAAAGCCCGGCTCTCTGCTTCATGGATGTTTCTTCCTCCCTCCCACTGCCAGCCTCCTTGTCCTGCACACACCTCAACACACTGCCCCTGCGATCACTCTTCTGGAGACACCATCCCACAGCTAGCTGCCTTGTGTGCCGCACCCCCATTCCCTGGAGGCTGACTGGTCACTGACACACACATTCCCTTCCCCTAGAAGCACACTGTCTCATAGCCCCGCCTGACACAAGCTCTTGTTCCTATTCACAGGCCTCTCCACAGACAACAGAGACCAAGGGAAGCAGCGGTGCCACTGGCTTGGGTGATATGCCCCCTCCATCCACCACAACCTCCACCAGTATCCCTGAAGGGTGTGTCTCAGGAAGGGAGGCATTCCAGCCTTCTGGGGGTGGGGTGGGGATACCTTGACAGGAATCTCCGAGCTGACTTGGTTCTCTGTGTGCACCTATCTCCTAGGATACATCAGTCAACACAGGCTTGGAGCCTGTCAGAGCTAGAAGGTGCCTTAGGGAGCCACTAATCCAACCTCCTTCGCTATGCAGGAGGAAGGAAACCAAGGCCCAGAGAGGGGAAGCAGCCTGCCTAACATCACACAGCCCAACTGCTGGTTGCCAGCCCCTTTTTCTTTCATAGTTTCCCAATGGGAGCCCTCTATGGGTGGGAGAGACACTGGGGAGTAGGGTACAGTTAGCCCAGGAAGGCTTTTCTGAGGCAGAGGGAGGTGGGACTGGACTAGTTGGGAGGGGAATCTGTAGTCCTAGAGAGGAGTTTATGAGAACTGCCCAGCAGTGCATCCAAAGCCGTGAGCACCTCACAGCCCTGGAATCTGGGCCACATAAATTTGGTGGGATCCAGGCTTTGCCAAAAAGAGCTGGTGGATGCTCATTCCTGCTCCACTTCCTATCCCAGGGCCCCAGAGAGCTGTCTCCCCAAACCAAAGGCAAGGGAAGGTTACACAGTTCCCTATACCTGGCCTTGAATGCAAGTTCCCTCTGTGGTCCAGGGCATCCCTGCCTTTTATTATTTACATAGATCTCTGCCAGGAAGCCTCTGCGATGCATGAGTAAAGAGGTGTTCTGCCAGGTAGTTTTTATTTCAACTCCATTTTGCAGAAAAGCAAACTGAGGCTCACAAGAGGTAGGGTAATTTGCTCAAGTTCACACAGACAACAAATGGGGCCTTGAGCTCCTTCCAGTACACCAGGGTCTTTCCCAGTGGACATGGAAGGCCAATCAAACAGGAAACAGGGAGAACTGGGGATAGGAGAGGTTGGGAGTTGACACAGGCCCAGGCCCAGCATCCTGGGCTAAGGAGGAGCCCCCAGGCATCTGAATTTGAATCTGGGTATCTGGCAGTGATAGAGTGAAAGGTCAGCAAGGAGATGAGAGGAAGAGGAAAGCAGAATTCCACCAGCCTCACAGCCTGCCTGGACCATCCCCTGGGGAGCCAGCCTGGAGCTCTCTGCCAGCCCCCACCCCACCCCCAGTGGAAGGCAAAAGGAGTACTGTGAGGAGACTACTGTGACAGAGACCTTAGGAAGTGAAATCTCACAGGCTTGGTGCAGGCGAAGGGAATTCAAATGTTTTGGGGGCTACCTCTATTCCTCAGGATGGGGCTGGATGTCACACAGGTGCCCTTCATTTCCCACCCTTACTATGTGCAGATGCTATGCTAATTGATTGAAATGTTGTGCAACTTTAAGCCCCACCACAAGGCCATGGCCTATCTAGTGTTATCTAGTTTTTCATGTGAGGAAAGGGAAACTCAGGAGTAAAAGGACTTGTTCAAGGTCACACAGCCAGCGAGTGGCAACCGTGGCACAGGTGAAGGGCGCCTATCCCGACTGCTTTTGTTTACCACGGTGAGAGTATGCTAGGTGGGGGCAGGAAACAGAACTGAACAGGGGCCACTGGCAGGGGGAGAAGGGTCCACCATCAGATGGGGAAGATGCCTGCTGAGTTGCCAAAAGGTTCATCAGTTTGCAGAGCACCAAATGGTGCTGGAAGGGAACAAAGTTGTGGGAAAGCGCCCCTTCCCCTCCCCAACAAAGGGCAGGGTAGACCTCTTTCCTTCCCCAACCCATAGTGCCAAGAGTGAGCCCTGAGAGGTCACATACCTACTCCTGGATTCTCAGGGCTCTTGTAAAAGAACGCCCCTCTCACCCCGGGGCTCTTCTCTGGACTCTGGGGCCTGCAAGGTGCAGAAATGCCCTCAAAGAAAGCTACTGTCGCCGTCGGGAAAATTATCCAGGATTTTCCCAGCACGTCTGCCCCCACGTCGGCTCCGCAGTTGGGAGGCGGGGCGGGGGTGCTGCATGCTGGGAGAAGACTGCCTTGCCTCCCTCCTAGCAGCCCTCAGATTCCTCTGGCTCGAGCAAGAAGCTCCAGTCCGCAGGCCCAGCACTTCTCAGGGCCCGAACAGCCCGCCTCCGAGTTTTCCCGCCGCCGCCGCCTCTGGGGCTACCTGGCAGGCTAAGCTGCCCACTGATCCCTGCCACCTCCGCCCCCCTCCCAGATGAGGCCGCAGAGTTTCTGGCTCCTGGAGGAGGTGACGGGCCGAGAGGGAAACCAGGCGGCTGGGGGAGGGGCGTTGCCTGCACCTGGCCCTTCTCCGCCGCGCAGGCCGGGAGGGGCGGGACTGGACCCCCGCCAGACCCGAAAAGAGAGGCCGAGGAGGCGAGGGGTGCTGTCTCCATCCCGCAGTCTGGGGCCGGGCGGCGAGGTCTGCCCCCACCACCCTCGCCGCGGAGGCGCCCCCTAGGGTCGGGCGCCAGGCGCCCCTGTCCGAGCTGCGCGCTTAGCTCGCTCCCCCGGCCGGCCGCGCTCTCCAGCTGCAGGAAATTCCAGAAGCTCTCCATCATCCCCGCGCAGCGCGCAGTCCGGGCTGCCAAGGCTCCCCGAAGGAGAGCCACATGCCGGCCGGCCGCGCGGCCCGCCCTCGGCCCCCACCCGGTCCAACCCGGCCGGGTAGCCACGTCTGGCCGGGCGGGGGCCAAGCCGGCCGCCCCTTCCCGCGCCCCGCGGAATGCGTGGCAGCCCAGACCGGGGGCTATTTTGAGCGGGAGAGGAGCGGCCGGGCCTCGGTGTTTTCGGCTTTTTCCTGGCCCCCGGCCCGCCAGGCCGGGCCCTCGGCTGCCCGCTGAATGGGGGCGGGGGGGGGGGTCACGTGGCGGGGGGAAGGGAGGGCCGTCGCGATCCGGGTCGGGCTCGGGCTCTGCCCCGGCCCAGGGACTGGAGACGCCCGGCAGCGGTCCGGACCTGCGCTCTCGGACGGGGCTGAGTAGCGGGGTTATTAATAGCGCGCCTGGCTCGGGCAGTGGCTCCAGGGCGCCCGCTACCTGCACGCCCCTCCTCCAGAGAGCACTGGCGGCCCGGCGCTCCCTCCGCAGCGGCGGACTGAGGCCTAACTGGATAGCGCCACCGTGAACCGGCGGCCAATCACAGGCCTCGATTTCCTTACCTGTAAACTGGGGATGAGCTACCCGGCTTTATAGGGTAGGTGCCATATAAAGGTTTTGTTTGCTGTGTGCCTCTCCTTGGGCAAAACGCTGTCACAATTGGGGGCCTCCGTTTTCCTTATTAAAATGAAGGGGTCTGAAAAGGCCCTCTGGAGGGAAAGCGTCCGGACATCTGAACAATGCGTTTTCACTGACCACCTATTTGTGCCTAACGACTACCCAATGGTCACTGCCAACATAGGGCACCTGCCCTGCATTATTAGCACGCGTTAACTCAATTATAAGGCCTCCATAAAGTAGGTAATATTATCCCCTTTTTGTTAATGAGAAAGCTGAAGTTCACGAAGGTTAAGTGACCCACCAAAGGTCACACAATGTCAGAGCCTAAAGTCAGAAAAACTCTGGTTCCAGAACCCGTTAACCACTGAACACAGTGTTCACCCTGACACAGGACAAGCATTGCTGCTTCCCTCCTCCCTTCCAGGCAGTCCCTGGGGACCCCTTCTGCTCTGGTCCCAGTTCCAGGCATGAGGGGCTGTTCTCAACAGCTCCACTGGGGCCATTCCCACCTCCATCTACCCATAGGGACGTGGGGGGATCACACCAGTGTCACCCTTACAACAGTGGAGGCTGCTTTTGGGCATGTGGTGACCCGTGACCCTGGCCCTGTCTAGGCACTGGCCATCCTAAGTCTAGCACCTCACACACACACATATATACAGTGCATCCCAGTGCTCACCGCCTGCCCACGCCCCCCAACGCCAGCACCCACAGTCATGACATGAACACAGAGACCAGTACCCTACCTTGCACTGGTGACAGCGCCCCTGTCACAAAGCCAGCAGCTTCAGACAGCATCCCTCAGCATTCTTCCTGGCTACTCTGTCCCTGTCCCTCACTCCCTCTCCAGTAGCTCGCAGTCCAAATCCCACAATGGATGGGGAAACTTAGGCCCAAGAGGAAGGGATGGGAGGACACAGTCATCCCTCCTGAGACCCGGGGATAGGATCATAAATGAGGAAAGAAAATTGCCTTTGGCTAGTTAATGACAGATGTGGGCATCCAATACAAACCATTCAGCTCCTGGTCGGTTGCCCCACTGCAGCCCTCTGAAATCTGTTCAGCTCCTGCCGTGCAGCAGCTAGAGGGGCCCCCAGGACAGGATTCTAGAAATGGGCACCAAGCTGGGACCAGAGTCCTAAGGACCACTCTCTGTTCCCAAGTGTCAGTCCCAGACTACTGGGCCCCTAGGTTTCACTAATCCATCAAATTCTAGACTCAGCCTAGCCTCAGAGCCATGGGGGCAGGGGCATCTGGGGGTGAGGGGAGATGGCATACAGGGGGAACAGCCTAGGACAGGGCTTGGAGCTGCTTCCTGCTCCCCCCACTCCCAAGCAAGGAAGCACAAAGGCTGGCAGGCCCCCCACTCCGCCCCGGAAACCTGGCAGTTTATTTCTGTCTCTGGGCCCCCTGTTTCCACAGAGTCAGTCCAGGAAGGCTGGCAGCAGCTGGCTTGGAGGGGTGGAGCTCCTGCTCTCTCAAGGGTCCAGCTGCCACCCTGCTCCCCTCCCCCTGACCTGCCAGGCCAGACGAGACCGAGGTGACACTGGGATAAGGGACAAGAACTGCGGGCCAGTGCTCAGAGGTGATACTGAATACCCTGAGAGGCCAGAGCCCCAACAGAGGTTCCACCTGAGGCCAGGAAGTCAAGACTCCAGGGGAGGGAACCCCTGACTCCCCAGCCCACAGCCCAGATGTTCTCCCAGGCAGTCAGACTACACCCAGTTCAAGTCTGCTAAGGGTGTAACCTCTGGCGAGTACAACCCTACTTGTTCCAGATTATTCTGGCTCATAACTCCTCTGGACCCTGGTCCCAAAGAAAAGCCTGTTTCTAAACCTGTGCTGTCCAACATGGTAGCCACTAGCCACATGTGACTGTGGCTAGTCAGAACTGGAATGCGCTGTAAGTACAAAATATACACCAGATTCTGAAGTCTTCATGTATTTTTTAAATGTAAAATACCTCATTAATAATTTTTATAATGCTTATACATTGAAATGATAGTACTTTGGATATATTGGGTTATATAAGATAAATTGTTGGTCCAGGCACAGTGGCTCATGCCTGTAATCCCACACTTTGGGAGGCCGAGGTGGGTGGATCACCTGAGGTCAGGAGTTCGAGACCAGCCTGGCCAACACGGTGAAACCCCGTCTCTACAAAAAATACAAAAAATTAGCTGGGCGTGGTGGCGGGCACCTGTAATCCCAGCTACTTGGGAGGCTGAGGCAGGAGAATCATTTCAACTCGGGAGGTGGAGGTTGCAGTGAGCTGAGATTGTGCCACTGCACTCCAGCGAGGGCAACAGAGCAAGACTCCCTCTCAAAAAAAAAAAAAAAAAAAGAAAGATAAATTGTTAAAATTAATTCCACTTACTTCCTTTTATGTCTTTTTACTATGTTTAACGTGGCTACTTGAAAATTTTAAATTACATATGTGGCTTCTCTTTTTTTTTTTTTGACATGGAGTCTTACACTGTCGCCCAGGCTGGAGTGAAATGGCACGATCTCAGCTCACTGCAACCTCCACCTCCCAGGTTCAAGCGATTCTCCTGCCTCAGACTCCTGAGTAGCTGGCATTATAGGTGCCCGCCACCATGCCCAGCTAATTTTTTGTATTTTTAGTAGAGACGGGGTTTTACTATGTTGGCCAGGCTGGTCTTGAACTCCTGACGTTGTGATCCACCTGCCTCAGCCTCCCAAAGTGCTGGGATTACAGGCGTGAGTCACCACACCTGGACACATATATGGTTTCTATTACGTGTCTACTGGATAGTCCTGTTCTAAAGCTTTTTTTTTTTTTTTTTTTTTAGACAGTGTCTGGCTTTGTCACTCAGGCTAGAGTGCAGTGGTATAATCACAGCTCACTGCAGCCTCAATCTTCTGGGCTCAAGCAATCCTCCCACCTCAGCCTCTTGCATAGCTGGGACTACATGCTACCATGCCCAACTAACTTTTTAACGTTTTTGTAGAGACAGGGCCTCACTACGTCGCCCAGGCTGGTGTTCTAGGTCTTGTGGGTTCTGGCTTTGGACTAAAGCTTTGCCTTCTCTGGATCAATATCTGTGTGACTTTAGCCCACTCACTTTCTCATATCTAGACCACAGCCTTATGTGTTAGTCTAAATCTCACCACCCCACACCACCCCACCCCAGTTTTCCGTGAATCTAGGTTCAGCCAGAGATGATGGCTTAGTCTGCTTTATACACACTATTTAGTGCATTTCTTGTTCATCAATCCCCAATATCTAGATCCCAGCAAGAGTGTGACTATAGATCACCTTTCATGTTAACTTGCCATGGATCTAGGTTCCAGCCTGACATGCCAACATTGTTTGCTTAGATCACTGTCTAATTAGTTTTAAAATCTACACACCCCTCAGGAGGAATAAGGTTCTAGATCAGAGGTTGGCAAACTATGGTCCATGGGCCAAATGTGGCCTGTTGTCTGTTTTTATAATTCAAGTTTGGAACACAGCCATGCTCATTCGCTTATGCACTGTCTATGACTGCTTTTAAGGTGCAATGGCAGAGGTAAGTACTACTCATGACAGAGACTGAATGCTTACAAAGTCTAAAATTTTTACTTTCCAGAATGGCCATTTTAGATGAGCAACAAATCCAACCCACTATAAATTTAGATTCCAGCCCAAGACCATGGCCTAGTCTAGTCTAGATCACCTCCTGCTGTGGTTCTAGACAGTGCTGCCCGCTAGGATCTAAAACCAGAGCCTAACATTGGTTCCTTGGTGCTTGGGTTCCAAATCCTACTCTGATCTCAGCAGATGGGCCCCAGGACTCCTCTCTGGGATGGAAAGGGTGTCTCTACTTCTTAACTCCCCTAGAAAGATCAAGGCCCATGGGCCCTTCTTGATGGCCTTGGGATGTGGGAAGGAGGGTAGATTCCAGAGACAGCACTGGAGGCTGAGTCAAAGAGTTAGGGGTAAGCCCTTCCAGAACAAGGGGGCAAAATATAATGAGGCCAAGAGATAGAGTAGCCCCACCTCCACCCCTTCCCAGCAGGCTCCAGAGCAGGTCACTTAGCTGGGGGTTATGTGGGACAGATACTAAGCCCTCTGGAAGCCAGGCCAGGGAGCTCTAAATGAAATCCGCATCTCCAGCCCCTTACCTCCAACTACCTGATGCGTCTCCCCTCAGAGCTGAGCTGGCACCACTACCCCTCTTCCCTTTTCTCCTGCTCTGCTATCTCCACAGCTTTCTTTGAAAACCCTCCCATACCTGTCCCCTTCCCTGCCATTTCTTCTTCCTGAATCCTAGAATCCTTGGCTAACCTTTGTGGTTAAGATCTCAGGGTCTGGATCTGACAAGTCCAGGCTTAACTTCCAACCCTGACTCTGGGCAAGCCACTTCATCTCTCTAGGCCTCCTCAGTTTTCTCATCTGTAAAATGGCAAATAACAATGGTAACTATTTCACAGGTTGTTGTATAGCCTTAACAAGATCATGAGGTATATGGCTCTGCCCAGTGCCTGGCACATAATAAGCATTTAATGCTAGCTGCTATTTTTATTACTATTGATCATCTAGCTTAGTTCCGTAGATGGACTTATAAACCTCACAAAATTTTAACCAACCAAAAACTTGGGTTTTTTTTTTTTTTTGAGATGGAGTCTTGCTCTGTCGCCAGGCTGGAGTGCAGCGGTGCGATCTCAGCTCATTGTAACCTCCGCCTCCCGGGTTCAAGCGATTCTCCTGCCTCAGACTCCCAAGTAGCTAGGATTACAGGTGCATGCCACCATGCCCAGCTAATTTTTGTATTTTTAGTAGAGATGAGGTTTCACCATGTTAGCCAGGCTGATCTTGAGCTTCTGACCTCAGATGATCTGTCCACCTCGGCCTCCCAAAATGCTGGGATTACAGGTGTAAGCCACCACGTCCAGCCTGTTTTTGTTTTTGAGACAGGGTCTCGCTCTGTATCCCAGGGTGGAGTGTAGTGGCGTGATCATAGCTCACTGTAGCTTCAACCTCCTGGGCCCAAGCAATCCTCCCACCTCAGCCTCCCAAGTAGCTGGGACCACAGGCATGTGCCATCACACCTGGCTACTTAATTTTTTATGTTGCCCAGGCTCAAAACTTTAAAAAAAAATTTTTTTTTTAAATTTTTCTGGAGAGAAAGCCCCTAGGTCTCATCATCTTCTCAAAATGGGTCCTTAGCCAAAATGGTAACCAAGAAAAAAAAAAAAAAAAAAAAAAGGCAGGCATGCCTTTAGTTCAATCCAAATGGGAAAATAGAGGTGTGTAATAAAGAAGGGACCCTCAGAAAATCTGGGCAGATCCAAGGCCAGAACCCAGGGGTATCCTCTCCCAGGCCCTACTCCTTCCACCAGTCCAAGTGGTCTCTCTGATCTGACCTCATCATGTCTCACCTACTTGGCCGTGACAGCTTCCCAGTGGGCTCCCCATCTCCAGTTGCCTCCACTGAATCTCCTCCACCTCGAGCTGGCTACATCTTCCTCAAATCCCATTCTCACGACACTGTGTCACTGCCCTGAAACCTTTAACAGCTCCCTACTGCTGATGACAACATCAAGGCTGAGGTCTTTAGCCTGACATTCAAGGGCCTTCAGAGCCAGCTTCGGCCCCACCAACCTCCGGGCTGTTCTCTCTCATCTGGTCAGCGGGGCTGACTTCTTCCTCTTCTCTCTTCCCCTCCCCTGAGTCTTAACACCACTCACACACTCAATCCGTTCTGGACAGATTCTGCCCCTTTGCTCAATCACACAGTGTCTCAGGCCTCCCCTGCTATACCCTTGGGATTGCCTCTGGGTCCAGCCAACCTCTGAACTCACCCTGATTCCACCAGACCAGCAGAAGCTGGCCAGGCTTGGCTCCAGGAAACAGGCCTCTGCCCCTGCTCTCTTCAGCGCAGCTCCATCCCTGGACATTGACCCACCTTGGCACTGCCCACACCCCTCCAATTCCCATCTCTTTTCATCTATCCTCTAGACTTTCAGGAACAGAACAGCGAATCCCATAGGGAGTTAGCAGGTATAGCACTGTCCTCAAAGTCATGACTCTTGACTCAGTCAGATTGTTGTCTTCAAGCCACAGTGTCCTTATCTATAAAATGGGGATGGCAATACCTGTATCTCACTTGATTCTCATGAGGAATAACTGCCTTGTAAACTGGAAGGTGCTTTTTCTACTAAAACCTGCTATACAAATAAGAGTAACAACAGCCTCCATCTGTACATTGATTTAAAACTGCAGTAACTCTGTAACGTGGGCATGCCCCTTCTCTGATTCATTCTCCTCCTTGGTACATATCACCATCTAACGACCATTTATTCCACTTGTTTTTACATTAACTGTCTGTTTTACCCTCTAAATGTAAGCTCCTTGAGGGCAGGGATTTGTGTCTGTTTTGTTCACTGCTGTGTGTCCTAGAAAAGTGCCTGACATCAAGTGTGCACTTGATGGTTAAGGAATGAATGCATGAGTCAAGTGCTTACTGCGTGCCAGGCACTGTGCTAAGCACTCCTCACAGAGCATCTCATCGGAGGGGTCAGGTACTTTGATGACCCCGCGTTTTGGAGATGCGATGTTCAGTTGCCTTGCCCTGGTCACGTGGTGGGACACAACTTCGCTAGGATTGGACTGCAGAGCCTGTCTTCTTGATCACTATACTGTAGTTTCTGTCCAGATGGGGGTTTATTTCTATTTCTCTTTTTTTTGAGACGGAGTCTTCTTCTGTCGCCCAGGCTGCAGTGCAGTAGCGCACTCTCGGCTCACTGCAACCTCTGCCTCCCGGGTTCAAGTGACTCCCGAGTAGCTGGGATTACAGGTGCCTGCCACCACGTGGGGTTTCACCACGTTGGCCAGGCTGGTTTCGAACTTCTGACCTCAGGTAATCCGCCCACCTGGACCTCCCAAAGTGCTGGGATTACAGGCATGAGCCACCATGCTTGGCCGTTTATTTCTATTTCTACATTAGCTAAGCCTCTCGAATCTGTCACCCTCCCTATGTCCTTGAGGCCACCAGCCCTCCCAATCCTCATCCTGATCTCACTCAGCAATTTCCTCCCACTTCTGAGCCTAAGCCGCTGTTCATTCTCACCTCAGGGCCTTTGCTGGTGCCCTGCACCCTTCCTGGAATGCTCTGGCTCCCCCATCTCTTTCAACTACCCATTTCTCAAGATTCACCTCTTCTGGGAAGCCCTCCCTCCAGACTTCACTTGTTCCCTTCCCTGAGCTCATGTCTTGTTGTTTATTGCTGAGAAAACCCACTTGGGGAGCGTATGTTGATTTGGTTCATTCTCTAATTGTTTCCTGAAGTTGAAGGCCTTGCCCACCTCTGTCCTTCCTTTCTATTCCCCCTGTCCCTCTCCTGGCCAGGTCTCTCCCTCCTTCCTCTGCTGGATCAATGCCCTCACCCCTAACCCATCTCTTAATCAGGTTTAAAGCTTTGTGACTAATAGTATGGCTTTTGAGTCTCTCACACTGCAGCTCCACCCTCTCCCTATTAGCTGTGTTTCCTTGAGCATGTTACTGTACCTCTCTGAGCCCGATTCCTATCTGTGAAATAAGGATAATACGAGCCCCTGCTTCATGAGCAAATGTGCCTGGCACATAGTAAGCACTAAGTATCAGCCCTTTATTATTTCTATAGCATCTTATCATGTCACTTATCTCCATTCTAAAGGCTTCAGCCTCCTCTCTGCCTCCTTCCCAAGCAGTTGTCCCCTCTTTCCAGATTATGGTGATAATAATAAGATTGCCAACATGACCCCTTATGATCTGCAGTGACTGGAAACATGTCTGGCACCCAGCAGGTGCTTCATATTAGTTGTTGAATAAATTAATTAGCTAATTTAATCCTCACAACACCCTATGGAGGAGAGGAGAACCAGTATTATACTCATTTTACAGACAAGGAAATCAAGGCCCAGAGAGGGAAAGCAGCTCCCAGGGGGCTGGGATTTAAACCCAAGCAGTCTCACTCCAAAGCTGGGACGCTCACTGCCCATTCCATCCTCATCATTCCCATCTTTATCTGCTCTGATGCCAACCCTAGGGAGGGACCCTTTCTTTCTCCAGGTATTGGATCTTAGCATCTAGATGGATGCTCACTGAGCCCCTGCTCCAAAGCTAAACTTTCATGTTTTATCTCATTTGAGCCTCACAAAACCCTATAGCATCAATGCCATTATTATTTCCCCTCCACAGGTGAGGAAACTGAGGCTCAGAGAGAAGTCAAGTAACTAAGGACACACAGGATTCAAAGCCCAAATTCTTTAAATGACATGATGTTTTTTGCAATGTTTTTCTCTTATTGTTTTATCCCACTGTTGAGAACTGACCACACATATCAGCCTTGTTTTTCCAGTTAGTTGGGCAGCAAGCTCTCTGAGGCCAACCCTTCCACCTCTCCCATTGGTGGCCAGCGCTGTAGCGGGGTGAGCTGTGTTCTATAGAGGCTTCTGAACCACTGATCTGCACACTCCTAGCGAGGCACAGCCTGACACTCTGCCTGTTTCCCCCATAGCACTCTGCCTTATCACCCCATCAAACTTAGTGTTGGGAAGGGCAGGGCTAGGTCTCCCCTTCGGCCTAGACTAGACGCTCCCCAGAGATGCCTTATCTCCCAGGAATTCAGGGCTCCCATCTCCTACTTAGGGCATCAAGGGGGCAGGCCAGGCCAGGCGTGGTGGCTCACGCCTGTAATCCCAGCACTTTGGGATGCTGAGGTGGGTGGATCACCTGAGGTCAGGAGTTCGAGACCAGCCTAGCCAACATGGTGAAACCCTGTCTCTACTAAAAATACAGAAATTAGCCGGGTGTGGTGGCAGGCACCTGTAATCCCAGCTACTCAGTCTGGGCAACATGGCAAAACCTCGTCTCTACTAAAAACACAAAAAATCAGGCAGGTGTGGTGGCACACACCTGTAGTCCCAGCTACTTGAGAAGAGAATCACCTGACCCTGGGAAGTCGAGGCTGCAGTGAGCCGTGACTGCTCCACTGCACTCCAACCCGGGCAATAGGAGTAAGACCCTGTCTCAAAAAAAAGAAGGAACAAATGAACAAACAAGGACTCTGGATCCTAGCCTTCCAAGTTCAAAGGGCGGCTCCACCACATACTGACTGTGTGACCCTGGGCAAGTCACTTTACCTTTTTATGCCTCAGTTTTCTGATATATGAAACAAAGACACTAATAAAAGGGCTGCAATAATAATTAAGTGAAGATCTATTTATAAAGTTGGAATGGTATCTGGGACATGGTAAACACTATATACGTGTTTGTTAAATATATAAAAGTTGAGCTCCACCTAGCTCTGGAAAGGTCCCTGTGGTAGGGTACAGAGCTAGTGACAAAGCCCCTGTTCCAAACAGATAACTGAAGACACACAAGGAAACGGGAAGAGGTAGTAGAGACCGCACACCTTCGAGAAGCCCCTTGTGGGAGGGACCCCCTCCTCCTCCCCATATCCTCCAGAGGCAGAGGACCCCATTTCCTGGCCTAATCAGTCTTCTGACCTAATCCCCCCACCCTAGTCCTCAAGCCACTTCCCCTCCCCTCCCTCCAACTGTTAACTCTTTCCATGCAATCAGACTGTGGCCAGAATTCAGGCCCTGCTGCTTAGTTGCTGTGTGACCCTGGGCAAGTTACTTAGCCTCTCTGAGCCTCAGCGAGCTCCTCTATACAAGGGGTTAATCCCCCTGGAGGTCTGTCCTAGGGATTAATGAATAACTGAAATCATACCCCCGAATACGTCCATAGATACTAAGACATGCTGGTGTCCCACAGGCCTGACAATGTGGATGGGCATGCTGTTTGGGCACTGGGGTGGGGGAGAGGGGAAAGGGGCTGCCGTTAAAAACTGACCCCCAACTTCAAAAGTTTCCCCAAGGGTGCCTAAGCACCATCCAAGGCAAGTTCCCCATCCTTCCAACCACCATCCTATGCATCAAAATACTGTTTCTTGAGAGACAGGCAGGGGCCTCAGGTCAGGCCCCTCATTGCCACAGTCACTACTTCCAAGGCCCTGAAGCAGACCTGGGCGGAAAGAGGGAGGGAAAGGAGGAGCCACAGGTGAGACGGGAGGAGAGGACCCCTGGTGGGGAGGACCCCTGGGATGAGAGGGGCAGAAGGGGAGAGGGACAGGCCTCCAAGGACCTCCCTCTCCCCCACAGCTAACCCGGCAATCACCTGGCCCAGCCTTCCACCCATTTGAAAAGGAAGAGCCAGCGGCAGTAGGTTATGATAGGCGATTACCCGTCATTAATTAATTAAAATAAACAGCAGATTAAATACAGCAAAATTAAAATAGCACAGGAAATTAATTCTCTCCTAGCCCCACCTCACAGGTGAGATGCTTAAAGGGGCCCTTGAAGCCAGGATCCAGGGCAGCTTGGGCTGGGGGCGTGTGTCGCCAAAACCCGCCTTACACCACAACTCCCGGCAACCCCAAATATCAACGGCAGAGCCCAGCTACCCATAGGCATCCACCTGGCTCTGCCACCCCAAGACTGGCCTCCTGGTTCCTTATCCCCAGGACACTCCAAGCCCTGCTCCCCAGTCAGTGGGCAGGAAGGGTCCTGACACCCTCTAGGTCAGGGGGTTGGACACTGGGCCACATCTACCACCACACGGGTCAGGGCAGAAGAAAAGAGGCACCCTGGCCCTCTCTTCTGGGTCCCTTCTGGGGCTTGGAGTCAGGTCTCAGCAACACCCCCCTCTTCTGTGCTGAGTCCCTGGCCCCTCATTTGGAGTGCCCTAAAATCCATCTCTGAGGACCCCTCACTTTCCTCCACTTTTGGCTTAGGATGCTCTGGAAGAAAGCACTGCTGAGGCCCAGAATCCCAAGCCAGAAAAATGCCCGACCCAGTTGGCTAGACCAACCAACCCCTAGGACGTGATGCCAGAATTCCCTCCTACACAAGACTAATCGGCTCATTGCACAGATGGGGAAACTGAGGCTGGGGAGGACAAGGCATTTTGTTTGTGGTCACCCAGTGACCTAGTAGGAGAGCCTGAAGCTGACTCTCTAAGGGGTACATTCCACGTCACGCTACAACATTGGATTTTCAGAGGGCAGCTCAGTTCCACGCTGCCCCCTCCCAGCCTAGCCACTGAGGCCTTGCCTCCGTAGGCCCATTCCACAACTTTTCCTTCTGTCCTACGCAGCAACTGGTTAGACCTCAACCAACCTCAGTTCCTGCCCTTGGGCTTGCTGTTCACATAGCTCGCTTGGAAGCTCCTTCCCCAACTTCTCCCTGCCCAAATCCTACCAGCCAGCTCAATACCAGTTCCTCCGTGAGCCACCCAGAACCCTGACAACTTCCTTTAAGCTTCTGGGGTGGAGGTGAAGGTGAAGACTCCCTCTCTGCTGTCTGTGTGATAATGGTTATCAGGTGAGCTTTCTGTAGACTAAGAAAAGAGTCTGGGCCCCAGCAGCTGGCACAGTACCCAGCCCTCAGAAGATGCTCAGTAAATCTCTTCATCTGATGTTCCCCCATGTCCAAGTGATAACTGACAATAATGGCTATTATTTATTGAGCAGCTACTACAAGCCCAACACCTGTACTGCCCCATCCTTGCACGATGAACCTTGCTCATAGAGGTTGTATGACTTGCCTAAGGTCACTCAGCTCAGGAACTGGAACCCCACTGATCCTTAACCCTAATTGAATCTCCTCTCCATCCTACTCACCACTTCTAGGTTAGACCATCATCTCCCACCTGCACTTCCAAAGCCCCTCAGCTAGCCTTCCTGCCTCCAGTCTCTCCCTCCCCTGGTCCTGCCAGCAAAGATTTCCCATAACCCCTTGTAGCCCACTGGATAAAACTGAAGCCCCAGAGAATGGCATCTACACGCTGTGACATCTGCCTTCGGGCCTCTTTGCAGTGTCTCCTCTGGTCTGTGAACGTCCCTCCGTTTTCTCAGCATAACACACTTGATTCACTTCCAGGCTTTGCATATGCTATTCCCACTGCCTGGAACACCCTTCCACGCTTCCTCTTATGAATTCCTACACATCTCTCAACATCCAAGATCAAAGGTTACTTTACAATGGAGTTGGAAGAGACAGGCAACAAATAGGCTGGTCACAAAACTGAGAGCCCTGTGAGGGAAGGGCTCATGTCCATCTTCGTCACCACAGTATCCCCAGGGCTTAACCCATCATCAATGCTCAATCAATATTTGTTGAATGAATCAGTGAATGCTCTGTATAGACCTGCTGACTAAACAGAGAAATGACAAAAGAATACAAGGCCACAGTAGGCAGGGCCGGAGGTAGACGGGGAGAGACTGAGGCCAGGAAGGGCAAGGACATGGTGAAGAGCAGTAACAAACACCGTCAGGGCTAATCTGCAGCGGGCCACACTCTTGGCAGAGAGAGTGTTTATGAGAGACAGAGGAAGGAAAATGATGGTGTGAGGGAGGCTCTCAGTGTGTGTGTGTGCACATGGGCAAGAGGAGGTGAGGACGCATGTGTGTGCTGCATTTGTGAACTGGCCTGTGTGAGAAGGCAGGGAAGTATGCAAACATGTACGTGTGTGTTTGTAGGGGGGCTGTGTACGCATGCATGGCTTGGGTATGTATGAGTGTGTGTGTGAGGAAGGCTGTGTGTGTGCACAGGATGCCGTGTGTGTACATGATGGAGGTTGTGCACTTCTGCTAGGAGGGAGTGATTGAGAAAGACAAGAGGGGACACACGAAGGAAGGGCGACTGAGTGAGAAACTATGTATGGGGGGGCTGTTGTGAACATGTGCATGAGGAGATGGTGTCCCTGTGAGTGTGACCGGTGGGGAACGTAGGTAAGAGGTTTCAGGGCTCTGCTGAGGGTGTGGCTGCCATGGCCTCGACCACAGGCCTGGTGCCAGAGGTAGGGGCTGGCCCTGGGCCCAGGGTGGGGGGTTCTGACAGAGCAGAAGATTCCTCAGAGTCCTCCCTGGAGCCACAGGCGCCAGATTACCATGTCCCTAGGCAGGGAGGTCGAGGAGGAGGCCCAGATGTGCGTGTGCCTCTACATCTGTCCACAGTAAAACCTCTGGGCATTTCTTTGTCTTTGTCTGTGTCCAGGTGTGCACGCCTGTGCTCGTGTACTACCGGCTGTGTGTCTGTGCCTGTCTTTGTCTCTATATGTTTCTGGGCCTTTGTCTCAGTGTGTGTGGCTGGTGATCTATGCCTGTCTGCATGGCAGTGTCTGGTTTTGTGGGTGTCTATGTGTGTCCTAGACTCCACGCATGTCTAAGTAGAGGGTGCCAGCATCCTGCTGGACTACTGTTTGCATTTGTGGGTCCATGCGGCCTCGGTGTGAGTGAGGGCACATTGTGCTTTTGAGACTGTGGGTCTAGGCCTCGGTGTATCTAAGTGTGTGCTTGTGCTTCTGTATGGGAGACTATGCCACGTGTTGTAGTATGAAGATGCTTATCTATGTCTGTGTGATGTTTGTGAGACCACGGATATGTGTGTGTGTCTGTGTGTTGGGTGTGAGGGGTTTGTCACAGACTGGTGAGCAAGTTAATCTCAGACTCCGTGACACGTGGAATAAAATCACGCTCCCATAATGGGATCATTCGTCTTCCTGTCCAAGGAGAGAACCAACTCTTCACCCTCCGCCCTGGGGGAGCCAGTGGGGCCAGGGCCAGGCACCGGCCCCCACCCAGGCCGCCTTCTGGCCTCAGCACCCCCACCCCCTCCTCTGTTGCACCAGGCTCATTCTGCCTCCAGAGTGCCCTAGTGCCCACTGTGGGCTGGGCAGGGCTCCAGGACATGTGACTGGGCCTTAGAGGCCTGTCCTGGGCCCCCTGCCCCACCCACTGCTGAGGAGGGCCCTGCCCTGAGATGAGAGCTGGGGGTACAGGAAGGACTCTTCGGGCCCCTCCTTCTCCTGGAGGGGAGGGATGAGCTGCAGGCCGGGCCGGGATTTTCCATCTCTCAGCAACAAGATTCCTGGTGAGCAGGCTGCGGGGTTTGGCAGGGCGCCTGCCGGAGACCCGCCCTCACCCGCCAGGATGCCTGGGTCCCTGGGGCCAGGCAGCAGCGGGTTCCCTGGGGAGCTGGGGGGGGGGCCCACAACTCCAACCTACTGTTTGCCTGGGCCTGTGGGAAAGCCAGACCCTTCCAGGCCCGCACCTCCCAACCAAAGATGGCTCCCCAGCACCCCCAGGCAAACTACTACCCTTCCTCCGGCCTCCCCTAAGCCGCAGCCTTAGCTTAAGAAAGTGTTCCCAGGCCAGCCACCCAGCACCGCCCGCCCCCACCAACCCTCAGCACACACTCAGCCTGGGTTCTGCACCTCACCTCCAAGTCCGAGGGCTCTCAGGGTGAGGGTTTTGCTTCTCTCAGACTTGGGGGGTCTGAGGACAAGGCTGTGTGTCCTGCATCTGTTAAATCCCTCTTGGTCTTAGCTCTCCTTCCTGGCTGGGCTGAGAGGCACCAGGAGAGGATTTACGGTCCAAAGCTGGGGAAACTGAGGCAGTGAAGCCCTCCGCCCTACTCAACACAATGAGTCAGAGGCAAAATCCAGTCATCTGGACTTGTCTTAATGCTGCCTAGCAATAGTGGCTGCAGCTCTTTCTTTCCCGTGGGAGGGTGCAATTTCCGGAGGGGATGAGCATCAGCTGGAGGGAGTGGGGAATAGGCAGGTGGGCTCCCTCAACCCCCAGCACCTTGGATGAGCAGTTGGAGAGCAGGTTTGCTAGGAGATTAAGGTTGAGGAGGAGAAACGAGATGCTCCATGATTTATGGGCCTAATTCTTCTCCCTTAAATTCCCCTCCAACCCCCACCCCCCAGCCCCAGCCTGGTCCCTCCAGGGCCATGCTGTGGCCCCAGGCCAATGTCAAAGCCCTAACCCATCCATCAGCTGTTGCCAGGGAGTTTCCACCCCAATGTGTTCCAAAGGGAGGGGCACAACTGACACTAGGGGCTCAGATTGATGGGGACAGGGCATGACCCTAAGGAGTCTGCCAACAGACCCCTGCACCCTCCTAGAAGCTGGGTGCTCACAACATCCAGGGAGGAAACTAGGCTGGTAGGTGGGGCCCAGGAGGAGGTAGCCTCCCTGCTCTGGCACCACACCCAGCCCTGCCCTTTCAGGAGGCCAGGAGACCTGGGATCCCACGGGGCCCTACAGCTCACAGGGTGTGTGACCTTGGGTGGTGACTGCTCCTCTCTGGGCTTCAGCCTTCCCACTGCACAATGCAGAAAGTGGCTCAGATATCCCAGGTGACCCCCTTTCAGCTCACCCCCCTTAGCATTAAGCCCTGCCCTCTGTCCAGAATCTGGCCCAGATGGGGTAAGGTCACAGCAGCTACCTGGAGGAGTCCTCACAGCCACCCAAGTCAGAGCTGAAGAGTTTATGGTGATCACTCCTCCACCACATGCCCATTTTCCAGTCCCTGAGAGAGGATCTGGAGTCTGCACCAAGACCTGAGTTTTACTGGTGGGGTGGTTAAGAGCACACGTTCTAGGGACATACAGACCCGGATTAATGTTCTAGCTGCACCAGTAACTTGTTATATGAAGTCCTGTGCCTTTTCTCAGCCTCAGATTCCCCATCTGTAAAATGGGGTAATAGTGCCTCCCTCCTAGGACTGTTGAGTTGAAATGAGAAAATGCATGCAAAGGCTTTGGCACAGTGCCTGACACATAATAAGTGCTTGAACAATGGTAGCGATCATAATTGTGGTTAGCATTAACATAAATCCAGTGGCCAGGGAGAAGGGGGAAGAGGGATCCCCAACCTGGCTGGAGGCGATCCAGCTTCATCCTTGAGCCAGGTCGGGACCCCCAGGGTCTCAGCCCAGAAGGGCCAGCCGAATTCCTCGAAGCCCCCCAGCTGTCTCCCCTATTTGTTACAAGGCCTCTCATTAGTGAGCCTGGGCACCTGCCCCTCCACGAGTAATAAGCCTCATTAGTATCTTAGCCCCAAGCTCTGAGCCCAGAGTCTATGTGTGTGCACACGCATGAGGGTAGGGGGCTGCAACAGGCCACCAGCCAGGAGACAGCATCCTCGCCAACCACACCCCCTGCCTGTCATCCGCAGAGCCCGTCACCACCCAGCTTGTCACCTGCCTGCCTCGCACCCGCACCACCTGTCACCCACCCAGCTCGTCACCCACCCAGCCCATCACCTGCACCACCTGTCACCCACCCAGCCTGTCACCAGAGCCGCCTGACAGACATCTGGGTGGGGGACAGGAGATGGGGAGGAGAAGACCACAGGGGTGCGGAGCTGGGGGCCCCAGAGACCCTGTGGGACCCCCACTTCAGCTCGGCATCCTGCAGCATCGCCATGGCAACCTCTCAGCCGCAACCACTTTTCCAAACATCCCCCGCCCTCCCCCCCCCAGGCCCTGCTCTTAGCTGAGCTGAGGCTGAGAAGAGCCTGAGTGACAGCAGAATGGGGCAGGAAGGAGGGGGCTCCCCAGCTGGCTGGACTTGACCACCCTTGCGCCCCTCTGGACTCGGTTACTCCATCTGCAAAATGGAGGGGCCGGAACGCAGGAGGCCCGGTAGACAGGCCATCCCTCTCCAGCCTGGATTGGCTGAGCCGGCTGCCGGTTAACCTGTGAGGGCTGGGGGTGGGACAAAAGGACCAGGGTTTCTGGGTTCTTCCACACTTCTCTACCTCGGGCCCAGCTCAGAGAGGCTGGGCCCCTGGCCCAAGCTCACACAGCAGACGAGGAGGCGCAGGCTGGACAGGAGAGGGGCTCTGCCAAAGGACTGCCAGCTGGAGGTGCCATACTGGGTGACCCAAGGTGACCAGGGGCAGAGCTGGCCCCACCTCCGAGCTGCATTATTTATAAAACCCAGAGCAAGGAGCTGAGCAACAGCTGCGGTGCTGCCCCTCCAGGGGGCACAGGCCTCGGTGGAACGGAGAAGATACGGTGCCTCCTCAGGGAAGGCCCCTAGGGTCCCGGGCTCCCTCCAGGGCTGGCTGGGGCAGGGGCTGAGGTGGGGAAGGGGGAGCAGCTCCGTCCCTCCCCTCCCCCTCCACTCCTCCAGGCAGGCAGCGATAGGATTACTTCTGCATGACTGCCCGCTCCACAGGGTTCCAGAGACCCTCCTGCCTGCAGCAATCTTTAAAATTCCTCCAGCCCAACCTCTCTCCCTCTCTCCCTGCAGTGAATGCTCCAGAGTCTACCGCAGTGTACCCACTGCTGCCACCACCGCCGCCACCACTACCCCCAGGCAGGCTGGGACCCAGGTCCCTGGTGTCCATGGGCAAAGATGGACCCATTCTCAGGGTGTAGCCCTGTGTCCCTCAGAACCCTCTAAGACCCAGGCCCTGGCCCATTCCCTCTGGCCCTTGGTGCTGCCCCAGTCCCACAGCCATGGCTCCAGCTGGGGTCAGGCATGCCAGCTGTGCCAGGGCGGATGGGCACATATGTGCAAACACCCCCGGTGGGTCTTGGCATGCCTGCCCATGGGCTTTGCTGCCAGAACCTGGCTACCCCACCTCTGCTCTGAACCCCTCCCTATCTCACCAATCCCTGCTATCCCCCCAGGGTGGGCAGACAGCTGGGCTAAGCCAGTGCCTGTGGCTCCCTAGGGCACAAGAGGCAGGCAGGAGATCGATTCACTGAATTTTTTAAGGCCCTAATGGAGCCTGCATCCCAGGACTTGCTGGACTGGGACACAGGCGATGTCTTGGGGACCCTTCCCACAGCACTGCAGTTGCTTCCTCTTTCGGGTCTTGGGGATCAGTGGAGCCCTTCTGTGAGCCTTCCCTCAGCAAGAGAGGAGGCACGAGGGACTCCTAGGAAAGAGAAGGGATTTGGGGGCTGTGAGCAGTACCCAGAGCCCCCCTATCTCCCCAGTCCTAATGCAGGCAGAAGCAGCTCAGCCTCTAAATCACTCCCCTCATGCTGCCCTCTGAGGCGGATTCTGTGCATCTGTAATTAGGGGGTGGAACAGATGGTGGAGATTCCGTTTAAAATCATGCATCTAGTAAAGTAACCTTCACTGTCGGAACTGACTCCCAGGGAGACCAAGCCCCGCAGCACGGATTTGGGGGTGGGGGGGAGTATGTCAATCCAGCACCTTCCCCATCCCTCTCCCTGAAGCCCCAGGCCCCATGTCCCTCTCAGGTGAGCCAAGGGGTTGGGGGAGAGGGGCAGTGATTTGGCAAGCACTTGAAAAAGTGTAGGCTGGGGGCAACTCCCCCTGTCCCTCTCTCCCACATACATGCCAGAGCCAGGGCAGGGCTGGGTACTGAGAGTTCCTGGCTGAAAGACCAGGGTGACCAGGTGCCAAGGGGCTCTGCCCCCACCCCAAAGGGGCCCCAAACCTTTAAGCCCAGGCCAGGGCGCCCAGAGCACAGGGTCTTGGGTGGGGCAGCTTTGAACCAGATGTCCAGCCTCACTGTCCAGGAATGAAAGGCCTGGGGCGGTGAAGGGGTGGAGATGCCTCCCCAGGCAGAGGAGGCTCTGGGAAGAGGGGGAGGCCTGGGCAGCAGAGAGAAAGAGAGAGAGAGCGAGAGCACACAAGAGTGAGCAATGTGTGTGACAGGCTGAGGCTGTCTAGGGGAACAAGGTGGGGGAGAGGGTGTGCTGGAATGTGCCAACGGTGGGAGTGAGGGCTGCAGAAGAATTAGGCGGGGTATGTGACAGGGTGCCATGGGGTGCAGGCGGAGCACAGAATGGGTGCAGGGTTGTGACTAGCTGAGGCTGTATGTCTTTGTGTACAGGTGTGGTATTGGGGTGTTTGGAGAGGTGTAGGGGTGTCCTTGGGCCCTTAGGTGGCTGAGGAAAAGTACCGGAGCTGAGACTGTCTGGGAAGCGGTGGGGCCGGGCCATTAGGACTGCCTGTTGAGGAGGTGCCAGGATCCAGGAGGCAGTGTGCATATGTGCACGTGCAAGCTTCGGGAGGTATTAGAAGCTTCGGGACCTGATCTGTTAGAGATATACTAGAACCGAAGCCATGTCTGTGTGTTTGAGGCAAATGTTGTGGCTACAGAGGGTGTTCTTGTTTGAGTGGGTGTTTGAAGCAGTGAGTGTATGTGTGTTGTAGGGGGAGGTTGTATGTTTGGAAAGGTATAGGGGACGATACCTTTGTTTGGGGAAGCGCTGAGCTACAGCTGGGAGAAACGCTGGGGGCTGTGGGCAGAGTATGTGTGTCTGGGGAGGTGTCAGGGCTTTGAGGGTATGAGTCAGTGGGAAGGTAGCAGGGCTGTAGCTGGGTCCTGGGTGTATCTGGCAAAGTGTTGGGGTTGGATAGGGGGTTGATATGCTGAGGGTGCGATAGCTCTGTGTGTGTGTGTGTGTGTGTGTGTGTGTGTGTGTGTGTGTTGGGGTGTTTAGGGATGTATTGGGGGGTCATAAAAATGTGGGTTTTGGTTAAGTACTAGGGCTGTGAACATGTGCCTGGAAAGGTGTTGTGGTTGGTGGAGGATGCACTGTGGTTTTGGGGAGGAGCTGGGGAGTGTCTCTGGAAAGGTTATTGGGATTTTAACTGGATACCTGCAAGGGTCTGGGGAGGCGTTAGAGACCTGAGGTCCCTCCATAAGTGGGAAGGGAAGAATGGGTCTCTGATATCAGAGATGTGCCACAGGCTATCGTCCATGCATGCACAGGTATGAGGGCTGTAACCAGGTTCCTGGTGTCAGGGAGGTGTTGCAGGTGTGTGGGTAAGCATGTGGTGGTTGTGTGTTTGGGGGTATGTGCATGTGAGGTAGCTGGATGTCGGGGGATATCTGTATGTAGAGTGTGTGTGTTTGTGGAAGTGTGTGGGCTGGGTGTTGTAGGTGGAGCAGTTGTGTTTTAGAGGTGTTAGAGCTGTGAGTGTGTATGTGGGGCAGTTGTCTATTTAGAAGGTGTTGGGAGCTGTAATTGAGTCCCTGTGCCCCAGAGAGGTGATGGGGCTGCAGGGTGTATGTGTGTTAGGGGGGATGCCCCTCTGGGAGAATGAAGGGCAGCATCCTGGCCTTTGCTCTGGGGCCTAACTGGGGGCTACCCGCTAGAACCCCTGTGGTATGGGGTGCCTGTGCGGGGGTGTTGAGGCAGTCCATCTGTCTCAGCCTGTGCCCAGGCCCAAGGAGCAGAGCTGCCTCCTCGCTCCCTGGGGGGCAGTAGCAGATCCAAGCCCACCCATCTGCCTTCAGATGGTCGAGGCAGGAGCCTCCACAAAGCTGCCTGGAGGGCAGCACTGTGTTTGAAGAGACACAGGCTGGGGGTGGGGGAACTGCACAGCAAACAGTCCTTACGGAGGCTCCTTTAAAAACCACTGACGCCAGAAGAGAGGAAGAGGGAGGACAGGGGCGGGTACGTCTGTCCTTGTGCATCTGTGTGGGTCAGTGCCCAACTTCCAGGCCGGGGGCCCCTTCCCACATGCTTGTGCTGGATGTTCCTGTTCAGGTAGCACTCAGGCCTTGGAAAACACTGCTCCAATCCAGGCAACAGGCTCCCAGCCTCACACCTGAACTACACCCTCATATCTGCATAGTCCCTACACTCACACGCACTCATACACCTTCCCACATGCATGCCTGCCACTGCACGCTCACACATGCAGTTCGCCCCATGCCCTTAAACCTTCGTATATGTACCCCCATCACACATACCCCACCCTGCAAAACCCACAGTTACACACACCCATCTTACACACACACCTATCACATAAACGTGCATCCACACATACATACCTGACAAGTCACTCTCACACATACACCCACACACTCCACACACCTTGGAGCTCCCTGTCACACCCGTATCCTATCTCACATACACACAGTCTCTCTCACACTCCATGATGACACTCGCCATCCCTTCTACCTGCACATGCAAGCACATGTTTATACACACATGCCTCACCACCTTTGAGACAGCTCCCCACTACCCAACCCACTGGGCATTTCTCTGTGTCCAGGCCAGGCCCTGAAGCTTCCCAGAAGGGCTCTCACCAACTGAGAGGACCTTCTGCCTCCCCACCTTGCCAGCTGGGTTAGAGTATGGGGGTGGGGGGCAGGTGGCAGAGGGAGGTTCTCTGTGCTCTGGTGTGACTGCCACTGTATGTGGGAGGGTGTGATAACATGTCCTGAGACCCATGACAGGGCCTGTGAGTCAACACCTGTACAGGGAAGGAAGCACAGGTGCGTGTTCACCAGTTATGTTTATGAGATGCAGAATGAGTGTGAGGGTGGAGATTTACATGTCACAAATTGTGTGTGTGTGTGTGTGACAGTGTGAGAGTGTGTGTGTGTGAGAGAAAGAGAGAGAGACGCAGGGCCTGTGTAGACAGGTGTGACCATGGGGGCTGCGTTTATACGAGGGACATCCCCCGGCTGAGTGTGAGGGGGTGTTTCCCAAGACAGGAGAGGTGCGCATCTGCATCTGGTGCAGGGGTCAGGGCTGCAGGCCTCTCAGCAACCCCCTCCCCCTACGAAAAGAGGAGCAGGGAGCAAGGGGCTCTGGGCGGCTTCTCTCTCTTGCTCTTTCTCCCTGACCTCTTTAGCAGCTGGAAACTGAGCCGGGGGTGGAAGGAATGGAGACTTGGCTGGCCTGGGGGTTTGGGGAGGGAAGAGGGAGAAAACACCTTCCAGATTCTCATCAAATCCCTGTTTGTGGTTTGTAGCCTGCAGTCTCTCCTCCCTCCCTCTCCCTCCCTCTCTCTGTCTGTCTGTCTGGGTTTCCCCCTTTCTTTATCTCTTCCTGTCTCTCAGCCTCCCCATCTCTCTCCTTCTCCATCTCAGTCACCCTGTCTCCTTTCTTTTCTCTAAGTCTCTGTCTTCCATTTTTCTGCCTCCTCCTCTCTCTGCCAGCACCTCTGTCTGTCCGTCTCTCCCTGTCCCAGTCCATCTGTCCGTCTCTCTCCGTCTGTCTGTGTGTGGGTGTCTCTGTCCATCTGTTCCACCACCCATCTGTCTGGCTGTCTGTGTTAGTCCTTCCAAGGGTGCCCACTCGCTCCCCAAGGCACCCTCCCCCAGGTCAGCAAGGCCTCTCCTGGCTCAGGGGGTGGGGAGGGGGTGCAGAGCTGCAGCTTCTGGAAGCTTCAGTAGCAGCTGGGCTGAATTCAGAGTTCGGGGCCAGCCAGCTGCAGAAGCAGCCCCTCCCCTGGGCTCCCAGGCCAAGGACCCCAGAGCAGAAGAGGAGAGAAAACAGGGCCTCATTGCAGTTGGGTTTGTGTGTGTGGTGGAGGGGGCTGGAAGGGGGCTGGAGGGAGGCAGGGCCTCACTTTACTCTCACTTCACCATTGCCCCCGAAGCCAGGCCCTGCAGGAGAGGGATCCTTGATACCCACCTTCCTCATCCCCTGGCCAATGGAAGAGATGCTGGGATCCAGGAGGGAGGGGCCAAGAGAGGCCAGGCCCTGGGGGAAGGAGGGGCTGGGAGCCAGGGCTTCCTGTCAGCTGGGCTGGAGGGGGGCTCCTTCCCTCCTCCTTTCCAGGCAGTCCCTGGGGAACCCTCCTGCTCTGGTCCTAGTTCCAGGCATGAGGGGTTGTTCTTGCCAACTGCACTGGGGCCATTCCCACCTCCATTTACCCATAGGGACATGGGGGGATCACACCAGTGTCACCCCCACAACAGTGGAGGCTGCTTTTGGCCATGTAGTGACCCTGGCCCTGTCTAGGCACTGGCCATCCTGAGTCTAGCACCTCACACACACATATATACAGTGCATCCCAGTGCTTACCGCCTGCCCACGCCCCCCAACAGCAGCATCCACTGTCATGACATGAACGCAGAGACCAGCACCCTACCTTGCACTGGTGACAGCGCCCCCGTCACAAAGCCAGCAGCTTCAGACAGCATCCCTTAACATTCTTCCTGGCTACTCTGTCCCTGTCCCCCACTCCCTCTCCAATAGCTCACAGTCCAAATCCCACAATGGATGGGGAAACTGAGGCCCAAGAGGAAGGGATGGGAAGACAGAGTCATCCCTCCTGAGACCCTGGGGTAGGATCATAAATGAGGAAAGAAGAAAGAGATGCTGCAGGGACAGAATCAGGCTCCTTCCTGACCTACCACGGGCAGAGTCCATATTGGCTACACCCTCCACACAGCCTTACCACAGGGCCAGGGCCAGGGCCAGGGGCTGGCTCCCTCCCTCTCGAGCTCTCCTTGCCCCTGGTTGGGCCCCCTCCCTCTCCTCCCTTCTGAGCAGCCCTCCCTGCCCTCTCCCTCCCAGCTCTGGCTCTCTCATCCTCAGCTCTTGGAAGCCTGACTCACTGTTTCCCCTCCTCTCTCGCCTCCCTCCCTCTCTCTCCCGGCAGCAGCGGCGCCTCCCCCTCCCCTGGGGGGGCTCTGGCCACAAGGGTGCCCGCCTGCTTCTCTCCCCAGGCTCCAGCCCCCTCCACTCCCAGGAGGCCCCCTGCAGCTGTTCCAATTCTCTAACTACAGTGAGGTGGAGTGCAAACAGCCCAGGTCCCAGCCTGGCCTTGCCAAAGGTATCTGTGACCCTGAGCAAGTGGCTCCTCTCCCTAGACTTGGCTTTCTCTTGTCAAACAAGTGGGGGGCGTCCAACTGGATGACGCTCCTGGCATCTCTGGGACCCTAATGTTTCCCGCTTTTATAACCTGGGTGTCTTTTGGCACAGAGAACCTGACAACCTGTAGGGTGCAGTACCTGCCGCAGGCCACGCCCCCCGGTCCCAAGAAAAGCTCAGCTCTGTTCCAGGCGTTTGGGGAGGGCAGAAGGGAGATGCTACCCTGGGACCAGAAACATTTGTCGAAAACCCTGGAATCCCTCTGTCTCCCCATTCTCCCTCCTCCTGTGAGAGTCTCTCTCTCTCTCTCTCTCTCTCCCACCTGTCCTCCTCCCTTTTCCCAAACATCTGCTTGTCTCTCCTCCAAAAACAACCCCAGAATCTGATCTTGGGTGAGAGGCCCTCAGTGCTGCCTCCTCTCTGGCTCCAGGGAGGGGAGTGGTATATTCCTAGGCCTTCTTGGTCCCTGGCCCCCACCTCCAGGGGCTGTAATCCCAGCTCTTGTTGCCTGTTTTCTCTTTCACTCTCATCACTGGCTTTGGTCTCCATCTTTCTCTCTCTTCACCATGCATGTGGCTGTGGGTCTCTCTCCTACCCACGCCCCCGCCCCCCTCCCTGGGGGGCCTATCTGCAGGCATTAGCAACAGTGTTACCCTTGCTTCCTTCCATAGTCCCCAGCTCCACTCCATCCTGGCTTCTGTCTCCCCACTCTGTCCCAAGAGACCCAGGGGACCCAGAGACAGAGCTGGGCTCCATCCCATAATAGTGAGTCTGCTTGACCTCACCAAGCCAGACCAGAAGGGCCTGGGCATCTGGTACACAGGCATGGCACCCCCTGGTCTTGGGTGGCTGGCATGAGACACAGAGCTCTGTGTTCTACAAACCAAAAAAAAAAAAAAAAATTGAAGTTGACCTGGGGGTGGGACAGAAGAGGGGAAGGGGGAAATGAGGGAGATCAGGTTTGCCTGGAGGAAGCCCCTGTCCAATGGGGAACAGAAGCATAGAGGTGGGAGTGGTTCAAAGTCAGTGCTCCAGGCTGATTGGAGAACAACAATGTCCCTCTGGGACTCTGCCAGTCCAGAACAGCTCCCCCTACCCAAATGTCTTCTGCCAGGGGCAGTCTGCCCCTCAAGCCTCCAGCACAACCACAGCAATCAGGTGGAGACCCCATCTTTTAATCTTCTTTTGAATCCAAGTCCAACTTCCCTACTGTACACCTCCACTTAGCTCAGCAGGGGGTTCCAGAAGCCTCCCAGCCAAGATCTAAGCCCATGCAGTGGGGGTAACAAAGTCCCCTAGCTCCCAAACCCCTTCCCCAAAGGCCCCATCAAGGGCTGGGGAGCAATGCAAAATAACCCCAGAACCCTCACGCATTGAAACTGAGAAGCTATGCTGTCCATTCACAGCGCCTGAGGGTGGTAGGGGCTCCCTGCCCCCACGACCCTGTTCCAGACCCCCCAGCCCAGCAACAATAATAAACAGCAAGCTCTTTTCCTTTATGACACCAAATTTCTCCAAGCCCAACAGCTCCTTCCATCACTACCTCAGCCATAGATCACATTAAAAACTCACAGAGGGCAACTTAAACACATCACATTTGTTTCTCTCTATATTATTTCAAAAGTAACGGCATTAAAAATGGATTTTACTACAGAAAATAAATATCGGCACGTGGGCTGGGAGCCCAGGCGGAGGAGAGCGCCCACCAGGGGAACGTCCCTGAGGGCTTGGGCACAGTTAGGTACTGACCAGACTGGAAAGGCTGTGGGGGATTCCTGAGGAGGGGGCAATGCCCGCCCACCTGGGCATCTGCCCCAAAGCCGGATGAAGAAGGACAAGTCACTGGTTTGGGCTGGTGGCCACTGGTCCCCCAAAGCTTATGCCCTCACTGGTCTTTGCAACCCCTGAAGAGTGGGAGCTCTGGGGCCAGAAGTTCACCAGTCTCTGGGGATTACTCCAACTATTGACACAGCAGGAGAAAAAAATGAATTCAACTTACTATCCAGTTTGATTTTCCATTACTATAAAAATAAATATACATCTGCTCAAAGGAAGGAGATGGCAAGCAGCATGCACATGCCACCTGGGGGGTCCCCCCACAACCCAGCCTGTCTGCCCCCCCCACCCCAGGTTGGGGGACAGACTGGTAATCTTTCACTTACAGCCCCAGCTCACACAGTCACACACACCGGGCCACACGGAACAGGAACAAGCCAACAATAGAAACACCCCAAATGCCCCTGGCAGGACTCTGCCCAGGCCCGGGCACATGCCCCCGCCCAGCCGGCGGCGACAGCAGCAGCGGACAAAATGTGGCCACCCTGACCCGGAGGCAAAGCTTGTCCTCACACCCTGAGCTCTGCCCAGGGAGCTGGGGCCAAGTCCCGCCTGACACCAACTGGTCCGGCGGGAAACGCCTGCCCAGCCAGACAGGCACAGGCCCCCCAAGGGTCCCTCCTTGTGCTCAGGGACCAGGCTGGTGCAGTCCGGCCCTGCCTCCCAGGGTGACGCCTGGGCCCAAATTCAGCTGGCCCTGCCAGTCAGGCACTGGTGCAGAACTGAGGGCACCAGGCTCAGCCCCTCCCAGCCCAGCCCCAGGGCCCCCAAGCTGGGAGGGAGGGGAGACTCCCCACCCCTCCACATCTGGCCCTGGCCCCCAGGGTCTGCGGTAGAGAATTCCCGCCCCCGCTTCTCTCTCTCTCCCTCCTCCCGCTCTGTGCCCGCTGCCCGCCTCAGGGACAGCCCCAGCTCCCGCCTCCGGCCAGCAAGGCCCACATCCTTCCTCCCTCAGCTGGCCCCTTCGCCTGGCAGGAGGCTGGGGGGTCAGGCTGCTGGGGAACCCCCCCAAGCTCCCATCAGTCCTCATCCCCAGCCCCCAAACTCTGGGTTGCTGTCCCTTTTCCTGTAGAACAGGAAACAAGGTTATTTCCTAGACTCAGAGCCAGCCCCCTGCCCCTCTGGCTCTGCCCGGGGACCCAGACCCAGCAGGGGAAGGCGCCCTCAACCAGCGAGCAGAGATTCAGCAATTCACCCCAGCTCCCTGCCTAGGGGGCTGACAGCTGTCACTCAGCACCCCACCCCCTGGGGAAGAGGGGGCCGATTCAATCAGAGCCCCAGAGGAAACGCATTGATAGGCGATTATTTATTTATTTATGCAAAAGTGAGCCGACTTTGTTCGCCAGGTAACCGGGCACGCGGCCCAACCCCTCCAGCCCTAGCCGCCCCCAAATCCCTCCTCCGCCCCACACCCCCTCCGGGTCATTAGGTCCCCGCCCCTCAACTCCCCGAGAGCCAGTGGATCCTAGAGATTTGGGGGTTGGAGGGGAGGGGCTCCTCCCTCCGCAGTCTCCCCTTTTCCCAGCGCCGATCCTAAAATCCAGCCTTGTTCTCCGCTCCCACGGTCCCCCCTTCATTTCCCTCCCCCCCCCCACATTCTCAGCAAGCTGGAGAGCAAATTGCAGTTTTAAATCCAAAGGCGGAGGGAGGGGGAAGGAGGAGGGGGCGCGCGGCAGCGCTGGGCGCGCACCTCGCCCCCGAGCCGGGGGAGCCGCGGGGCGGCCAGGAAACCCGAGAACCCCCCCTCCCCGCCCCCCCTCCCCGTCCACCTCCCCCTCCCCCTTCCCGGCGCTGCCTGCCAGGCTTCGAGCCGAGCCCAGCCGAGCCGCGGGCCCCGGTGGAAACAAAGACCGATCGCACCGCGGGCACCGCAGCCACCGGGTCCAGCGGACCGGACCGGGGGACGCGGGCCCCCCCCGTGCGCTGCACAAAAGAGCCCGGCCGGCCGGTCCCCAGCGGGGGGTCTGGGGCTGGGGAGAAGGCGCCACTCACCGGAGTGCTGGGCTGCCGGCTCCGTGGGTCCGAGCCAGGCGAGGGGTTTTGGGGGACGTCTGTCTTCCGGCGGTGGCAGCGACGCGGGCGCCCGGCTGCTGAGAAGAGGAGTCGTGGAGGAGCCCTGAGCCGCCCGCCGTCGCTGACAGCATGGCTCGCGCCTCGGCTCACATTCTCCGCCGCTAACTCCGCTGGACACGGCCCCCGGCTCCCGCGGCGCCCCCCCACCTCGATCACTCCTTCGCTCTCTCTGCACCCCCCTCGCCCTCCCGCCGCGCACACACTCTCCCAGCCCTGGACACCCCCGCCCCCACCCCCCCAATTGCAAACCTGGGAGGGAACGCGCCCCGCGTAGTCCTCCTGCTCCTCCTCCTCCGCCCTCCTCCCTCCCGCTCTCTCTGGCTGTCTGTCTGTCTCTCAGACTGTCTCTATTTCTCGCTCTCTCTGCCTTTCTCTGCTCTCCAAGCTGGGTGGGAAAAGGAAATGAGGACAGAAAGCAGACGCTGGCTTTGGGTGGTGGTAGCTGGATTCCCTCTCTCCCTCCCTCCCCCTCCTCCCCTCCCTCCTCCTGCCTTCTGCTCTCTCCGCTGCGAGCGGGGCTGAGCGCAGCCTGGCGGGTGGCTCGCTCTGCCCGCCCGCCCGCCTGTCTGTCTGTCTGGTCCGCCTCGCTCGCTCCCTCCCTCCGTCTCTCGCCCTCGCCCTGCCTGCCTGCCTCTCTCCGTCTCCGCCGCCGCCGCCGCTGCCTCTGCGAGCTCGCCTTACCTTCGCCGCTCACCATCCGGAACCCCAGGGGGGAGCGCGCGCGCGGCACGCCGGGACTTGTAGTCCCCGCCCTGGCCGCTCCGCGCGCGGGGAGGGCGGGGCCGCGCCGGCTGCTCCGACGGCGCGGCCAGGAGCCCCGCGGACTCCGCGCCTGGGGCACTTCTGGCTGGAGCGCGTCCTCGTTTACCAACGGGCGAAGATCCTCCCCAAGGGTTAAGAATGGTCCCCGTGTTCCTTGTCTCCACCGGGGGGCTCTGGATCCGGCGGAGGTTGCTGGTGGGAGTGAAGGGGCGGGGTCTGAGAGTGGAATGGGAGTGGAATAGGGAACCAGGGGATTAGCCAAAAGGGCTGCGACTTTCTGGGGCGTCCCAATTAAATGGGAGGGGGAGAGGACAGAAGAGAGGACCGGCTCTCTCAATCTGGGGACGTTATCCTTTTCTGAAAAGGTTTCTTATTGAGTAAAGCGCAAGTATTTATGGCGGGAGGGCTGCTGGGGCGGGGGAGCGGGGGAGACCCAGCCAGCGCTGCCTCCTCACTCAGTGACCCCTCCTCTCAAACTCCGAGCTCTGGGTTTCGCCCTTGCAACTGCCAGCTTTCCTATATGTCCAAGGGCGGCGAGGGCCCAAAAGTCCTGGATAATCCACAGATAGAACACACACACCCTTTTCCGAATTCTGCTGAGCATTTGCGTTGTGTCAGGAAGCAGGATTCAGATTGAACGGTGCTGACCTCCTGCCGCGGCCGGGGGCTGGGCTCAGCACTTTCACCTACCTCCTCTTCAGGTCACATCTGTTCTCCAGCCCCTGGCTCCTGGGCCCCCTGCCTAGCCTATCCCACAGATGGGAATGTGCGCTGCTTGAGGGCCTTGTTACCGCCACCGGAGATGGCTGAACTGCTGCGGTAAAATAGTGCTGTTATTTCCATTTTAGAGATGAGGGCACTGAGGTCCAGGTTCTCCAGTTAGCAAGTGGCTGAGCCCAGCTGGGTTTGAAGCAGGGTCTGACTAACTCCAAACCCCACAAGCTTAACCCCTAGGCTATGACAAGGAGTTGTGACTCCCTCCATTTCTGTAACTGACCTTCTCTCCCTGTGTCTGTGTGTCCTTTCTTGGCACTTCAACAAATGTTAACTGAAGTATGCAGGGCTTGCAGGGGACACGGAGATGAATAATGCATAGTGGCTGTCGTGTCCTGTGTCCTAGGTGTCTACCAACGCCGGCCCTGACTGGCCCTGCAGCGGTCCCATCTCATTGGACCACCTCATCTGTGTATCTGACATTCCACACCCTGTGTCTGCTGGCCTTGTCTATCTTGCTCCAGGTCTGAAGTTCCTAGAGCAGTGCCTTTGTCTCTGGCCTACCTGTTTCTGACTCTTCCTTTGGCCTTGCAGGGTGATGGCCAGTGTGTGACAAAGGCAGCTGGTGACATTTTGCCAACTGCAACTGCCTGGTCACTATCTTCCCCACACCTTCACTCCTTCCAAGCTCCTTCTCTATGGCAGTCCAGTACCCCCAGAGGACAAAAGAGGGGATCTGGGGAGCACTCTCTATTGGCCCTTGGCAGAGGGTGTGTGCAGCAGTAATAGGAGAGGTCTAGGGCTCTAAACGGGACACTATTGATTTGGCATCATGGGTCTGCCATGACTGGCTGGAGAGGCCCTCATCTTGGAGCAGCTTCTCCTTGCAGACAAGTTAGGACTTGGGTTCAAAGATTTATTCATTGAATGGGAAATATAAGGTCAGATGCTCATAAAAGTAGTGGCTAAAGTCATTAGAGATTCTGCAGCTCCAAAGCCTGGGCCTGAAGTGATCGCAAATAGATGAGGCTTTGGCATCTTGCCCTAGCTGGCCCCCATAGGACAGACAGACTTTGGCGTTGGGGAGGGTGAAAGAGACCCAGATTCCTCCTCCTTTCTCTCCCTTCCCGCATTACCCATTAGATTCTGCCTGTAGTCATGAAGACTCTACTCAGTTTGAATCAAGTTTTAGGAGGGAGTTGGGTGGGATAATATAGGATGGTTTCTGGGGTGTGGAGAGCCCCAGTAGGTTGAGATGAAGGGGAGTTTGGGAAAAGCATGGGAGGGGGAGGTTAAGTAATGGGATGCAGAGGGCAAGATTAGTAGGGCCCATGGCTCTATAAGTTAGAGGGTAATAGAAGTTAGGTAGGGTTTCCCGAGCATGCGCCTCCCACCCCAGGCTCCTTCAGCGGCCCCTTTCCCCTGTGAGGGTGAATTCCATTGGCCCTTAAAGTGTTGATGATCACTGGAAACCAAGCATTGCAGGTTTCCCTGTTATTTTGGGGCTGGTCTTTTTCGTGGAGCCTCTCCAAATTGTGTTGAGTTGTGGGGGGGGGGGTCTCCCCAAACTCAAGCTGTCTTCCCGTGGGCTGCTGCTGCCACCTAGTGTCTAATCTTCATTTCTGCTTCAGCAGTTGTCAGCGAGCAGGAGGGAAAGGAGGCTTGAGGCAGAGGACACAGGTTCTGGAAGAGCCTGCATCATCCCTCTCTGGGCTCATCTCCCTCCAGCTGCTTTTGTTTCAGTGTAAGCAGAAGGTGGTGTAGCTAGACCCTGGAAAATAAAGATGAGAGTCTGGAATGGGGCCTTGGGTTTGAGAAGCCATGTGGAGTAGGAGCCAGACAGGCCTGGTCCTGATCTTGATTTTACTTGTGTGTCCTCAGTCTGTGTGAGTCTCAGTTTTCCCATGTGTAAAATAGAAGCAGAGCTGTTGAGAAGATTAACTGAGCACATAGATGTAAAAGCACTGTGAAAACTGGCAAGGGCATGGTGAGAGAGGTGATGAGTCACACTAATAATGACAATAACTGACAGGTCCCAGCAGCCTGGAGCCAGGCCCCTGGACCTCATGGAAAGGGCAGGATGAAGCGAGTCTTGGGTAGGGACTAGCGCGGCCCTCCCTGAATATGGAAGTTCTGGGGCTGGCCCTACTCCTGGGGTTGCTTCAGGAGAGGTGTGGACTGCTAGAGGGTGGTTCCGCCCAGTATGCAGAAGGGGAGACTGAGGCTTAGAGAGGTTGTGGGCCTATCCTAAGCTATTGAGCTGCAGATCCAGGAACAAGAGGCCCATTGGACTCGAGCCATTATGGCCCTGGTTTTCCCCTTCTTTAGATGGGAACAGCTCAAAGCTGGAGCCCAAGAGACCATGCAAGCAGGAAGCCTCCCTCATTGTGGTACAGTGGGGACTAAGGCCCCCAGGCTCTGTTAGCCCTCCTCCTGGGCCAGCCCCTTTCCCCTCCCCCGTGCAAGTCCTCCCACATTCCTCTAGGCCGCAGGAAACCCCAGCTGCAGCCCAGACTTCAAACAGCTCCTCCCTCTGGGGCAGGGGGTGTGGGAGGAGAGGCCAGAGGCCAGAGGGCAAAGGTCAGCTTTGTTCCTGCCGGAGGTGGTGAGGGACCTGGGGGAGACAGAGGGGGAGCCGGGTCGGGCCCTTGACAGCCACACTGAGTGTGTGTGAATTCCTGTGGCCATCAGCGTTGTGTGGTTCCCGCTGTGTGCCTGTGTCTGGGGGGTAACTGTGTGTCCTCGGTTTGCTTTCGCTTGCAGGCCTGACTTCTGTGTCTGAGTGTGAAACAGTACATGTTTGTCTGTGGGTGCTCAGCCTGGGATCCCACTGACATGTCTGTAGGTGCCATTACTTGTATCACTGTCTGGTTCATAGGCGCGGTCAAAGCTATGTGTCCTTCTATGAGTGCGACCTGGTATGGTTCTTTGTATTCAAGAGGGGTGTCCCTCTCCTTCCTCTTCCCCTCGCATCTTTCCTCTCCATTGTCACCAAAGGGTTCCTTCTGAAAAGTGAATCTGGCTGAGGGCAGTGGCTCGTGCCTGTAATCCCAGCAGTTTGGGAGGCTGAGGCGGGCGGATCACTTGAGGTCAGGAGTTCGAGACAACCCTGGCCAACATGGCAAAACCCCGTGTCTACTAAAAATACAAAAATAGGCTGGGCGTGGTGGCTCCTGCCTGTAGTCCCAGCTACTTGGGAGGCTGAGGCAGGAGAATCACTTGAACCCAGGAGGCGGAGGTTGCAGTGAGCTGAGATGGCACCACTGTGCTCCAGCTTGGGCAACAGTGAGACTCCGTCTAAAAAAAAAAAAAAAAAAAAAAAGTGAATCTGACCGACTCAAAACCCTTCAGTGGCTCCCCATTGTCCAAGGCTTAGAATCCCAGCTTGAGTGCATGGCAGACAAGACCCATGCCTGCCTTTGCCATCTTCATCTTTAGCCACTAACCCCTCTGAAATTTCACACTCCTAGCACACCTAATTGTAACTCCCTGAGCAGTCTCATTTCTTGCCTTTGAGCTCACTTAATTCTGTCCAGTCTGGAATGTCCTTCTGTTGCTTCTTTCTTTACCTAGCAAACTCTTACTCTGGTTTCTGATGAATCAACACCTCTGAGAAGCCCCCCAGACTTCCCCCTGCCCAGGTGAGTTAGGACTCTCCCCTATTCTCCCACATAGCTTTATTGTCATTTTCTGCCCGCATCTGTCCCGTTAGCACCCGTCACCATTAAACTGTGACCTCTTTGAGAGCGGGAACTGTGCCGTATCTCCTGTCCTGTGGAGGGAATTTTCTGAAGAGACCTGGTTCTCCCATCCCCAGGGGAAAGTTTCTTGTAGTTTTCGATGTAGTACTCAGAATCACCACTAGAGAGAGTATGAACATCACTGCAGGACCATCCAGGCTCTGTGTGTGTGTGTGTGTGTGTGTGTGTGTGTGTGTGTGTGTGTGTGTGTGTGTGTGTGTGTGTGTGTGTGTGTGTGTGTGTGTGTGTGTGTGTGTGTGTGTGTGTGTGTCTTCGACCAGGCTCTGTGTGTGTGTGTGTGTGTGTGTGTGTGTGTGTGTGTGTGTGTGTGTGTGTCTTCGATACTGTACCTGGTGGAGTGGAGAGAGGATCCACTCAGCTGAGTCCCGGAGTGGAGAGAGGATCAGCTCAGTCCCGGAGCAGTGGGATCCAGACTAGACTCCATTCCCCACAATGAGTCCTGGGTCCCCCAGATTTCTTCTTTCTTTTCCCCACAACTCAGAGCCCATACCCCTTGCTTTTCCCCCTCCTACTTCTTGCCTCTGACTCTCCATCCCTCATCTTCCATGCCTCATCTGCACCCTCAGCCCTCCCATGCCTAATTATTGGCACTTGCCTGGCCTGAATGGGCCTTACTCTACCATACCTCAGGGCCTTTGCACATGCTGTTCCCTCTGCTGGAGATGACCTCACCCTCTGGCTGCTTCATCAGGCAGACTTTTATTTCACAGACTCCAAGAAATCTCCCAGACTTGGCTCCCAGACTGACCTTGCCCCTAAGTGTTGTCATTGTTTACTGTTCTGCCTCCTAGACAGGACCAGCCTACAGGAGACATAAGTAGATGTGTGTGAAATTAATAAATGACTTAGTTCTTTTACGAGTACAATCTTCAGCATGTAGGGAGCTACCCCTGAGCCCTGTGTGCACCAGGCCCTTCCTGGACCTGACTCTGGGTCAATATGACACTTTCCCATGCTGCTCCTTCAAATAAAGAAATGTGACCCGGGGAACACATGAGACTTTGAGTTCAAATCCTGGCTCTACCATCCACCTGTATGACCTTGAGCCAGTGTTGTAGCCTCTCAGAGTCTTGTTTCCTCTTTTGTAAAATGGGGATAATCACACATCTGCGCTGCCTTGTGGTGAAGATCAAATTAGACCATGCATGTGAAATACCCAGCATTAGTCAATTAGGTGTCCTCCTCCCCCACCATGAACTTGGAAATAAAATTGCCCTCTGAGTCTTAAACCAGTAAAATCCACGCATCACGGAGGAGAAGAGCCAGGTGGGGGAGTGAATGAGGCAAGAGATGGTTTTGTAAACGACTGAAGAGTTTTGTGAATGGTGCAAACCGCAATCAAGGTGACCTGCCTGTAATCTCAGGGAGGCAGGGTGAGGATGTGATTGAAATTGAGAAAGCAGAAGCCTAATCAATTGCATTGTGCTCTATCTGAAGGGAACAGAAGGCTGCACAGAAAACGGGGTGCAAGGGAGAATTCATCTAGCTGTTTCAGAGGGAGAGACAAGGAAGGCACCAGTAGACACAGGGATTCCAGGCTCAGGAGGCTCTGGTCTCTCCTGAGGAGCAGCGAGGGGCCTGGTGAACTCCAGGTGGTTCACTGCCCTGCTGGGCTTTCGTTGAAACCAAATGGGCATCCCGGTACCAGACAGAGCCCTGTAGGGCAGACAAGAATATTCTGGTCCAATAAAAGGCTATGGAGACTGAGAGCACTGATTTTGGAGTCAGAAGACTTGGTGTAAGCCCCTGCTGTGCCCCTTCTGTCCTGCTGATTCACTTCACTGTGCCTCAGTTTCCTCATTAGCAACATGAAGATACAACAAACTCCTCCTCATAGGGATCTGCGAGGATAAAATCGCAGCATGCATGCACTTAGCAGGATGCCTGGCACACAGTCAACAATTCGCAAATGGTAGTGACAAAGAGAGCTAACATGAATTGATCATTTGATTACTATTTCACAGGTGAGGAAATTGAGGCTTGGAGAGGTGAAAAACTTGCACTAAACCACACAGCCAGTGAGTGGTGGAGGCAGGATTCACACCAGGCACTACAGCTCCAGAACCGTGCTCTTCTCTGCTTATTTCGTGGCAGGTAGAATCACTGGCCTCTGGCTTATACATCAGGCTCTTGTGAGTTTGGTCAGCCACAAACTGTGGCCCTTGGGAAGCCTTGGCCCCTGAGACTTTTTCTGTGGAGCTAAGGCTCCCACCCCTATGACAACCCCTCTGAGCAGCCATTTGGCTTCTCTCCGTCTTATTGCTCTCATTCAGCAACCCCCAGCACAGGGCAGGACACAGGGAATTCTCAATCTGCATTGATTGCCTTATCTTTCTTTCCTTTAGGTCACCAAGCATAGGAGGATTTCCAGGGAATCTTTCTACCAATAACTAGAGGAGGAAGGATCACACACACACACACACACACACACACACACACACACACACACACACACACACACTCCACAGAGGCTCTCTTCCCAAAGCCTAGAGGCAATGAAGTCTAGTGAAAAGACCATGAGCTTTGGTGTAAGATCTAGGTTCAAATCCTAGCTCTGTCACATACACTGCCTGCCCTTGGTACATCATGTAACCCCTGAGCCTCAGTTTTCTCACCTACAAATGGGGCTAATCACAGAACCAGGCTCAGGACTGGATTAAATTGAAAAGATGGCTGTAAATACATCTGACATTCAGAAGACACTTAATAAGTGAGTTATTATTATTACAGTTTTCCTCCTCTGCTTGACTATGAACTCCTCCTCCAGGGCAGGGACAGGTCTTATTCATGTTTGTGTTCCCAGGGTCCTCCTTAGCAAAGAGTCAATGCTTTGCAGAGTCAATGCTCGGTAATGATTTGCCAGTTGCTGCAGTGATTCCCAGCTCCCAGATTCCTTCTCTGTCCATTCCCTTAGTAAGTCAGATGGTCAACAAACATTTTCTGATGGGAGAGGAAGGAATCTTTACTCCCTGCTCCCCTTGTTTCCACACGGAGGCATGTCAGCTTCCAGAGTTTCTCTAAGGGGAATGAGGGAGTGGGAAGATTCATCATCACGCAGGTGCACTGCAGGTTGTTCAGCATCCCTGATCCCTACCTGTAGGATCCAAACAAACCACACTGCCTCCAAACCTCTCCAAAATCTCCCCTGGGGGCAAAACTCCCCTAATGAGATCCAGTGAGTTAGACTAACCCTCAGGACTCTTCTGTCTCCTCCCCTCTCTTCTGTCCTCTTTTGGAGAGTCTGACAGCTCCAGAGGGTCCACTGTGTTCTTCCTCCCTGCACTGGCAAAGGAGGCCTAAGGTTGTCCCATTGCACCTGTGATGAATGGCAAATCCGATGAACTCAGATAAAGAATTAGCAAACCTATTATACACAGATTGAAGGCCATATCAGCAACGAAGGGGACATTTTAATGTATCTTCAGTTGCTTGTCTTCTAAACTCACGTGTAGATGAGCAGTGGGACTCTGGGTGTTCTAAAATTCCACACCTTGGATGCCCCATGCTTGGTAGGCATTAGGGCCCTCTCCAGCTTCCCCTGCTGCTGCCTGTAGCCAAATCTGTCTGTTCATCCCCCATTGACCACCCTCCCTCCCAAAGGAAGGTTCAAGGGTATTTCATGGTTTGAGGATTCATATTGTCATTTTACTTATTTACAGAATCAATAAACCAACACTTACACACTATTCAGAGAGGTGGGAAGTGCTCTGCAACCTTCTCCCTCAAACCTGGGCCCAGACCCCAGTCCTGGACCACTGCATCCACCCAACAGGAAAGGGGTCCAGCCAAGACTTTTCCTGACTTTGTAACTTACAGACCCAAGAGAATAGAGGGTAGAAGGGAAATTCTTGGCACCTGGACTGGAGTGAAATAAAAGGAGAGTAGGAAAGCAGTGATAGGAGAGAAGTAAGGGAGGTACATACAGTTTTATAAATAACTAGACAAGGTCTGAGCACTTTGGGTGGGGGTGGAGTGAGAAAGGCTAGAGGCATGTAGGGGCCTAAGTGGAAAAGGAAGAAATAGTGCTTGGGGCCAGAGCGGATGAGAGATCAGCTCTGGGCCTCCTTTTGCCCCATCTGTAAAACAAGTAGGTTGCCCTAAGTGGTGTCAGAGCAGCCACCTCCTTGGAGATGCTAGGACTCTATGGGGTTCTAAGCCAGCCTGGGGGTTTTGGAAGAACAGCTCTGGGGATTGGCAAGGACTGGTGGCCACCGCCAGAGAGGTGGTTGATGCCCGGACAGGCTATGTCTGATCCCCGGGCTGGTACTGTGGTTCAGCAGAGGTGAAGTAGTCCTCCAGGAAGGACTGCAGGTACTCGAAGGTAGGCCTCTCCTCCGGGTCCAGACGCCAGGTCTGTTCCATGGCTTCGTACAGGGATGCTGGGCAGCCTGGAGGGCACGGCATGTGGTAGCCCTGCTCCACCTGTTCCAACACTTCCCGTTTATTCATGCCTGAAGGATGGGGCTCTGTCAGTCAAAGGGACAGCCAGGAGGAAGCCCTTCCCCATAACCATCCCCCACCCCAACTCTACCCTTGGCGAGGCAAACCTGGGTAGGGGATTCGGCCCTTGGTGATGAGTTCAGTGAGCAGGATCCCAAAGGACCACACATCTGACTTGACGGTGAATCTGCCAAAGAGAGCAGCTTCTGGGGCTGTCCACTTGATGGGGAACTTGGACCCTGGAGAGGATGGGGGAGCAGGGAAAGTTAGTGAGGGGGTCCCTGGAAACAGCTGGATTAAGAGAATGGGGTCTGGGCGCAGTGGCTCACGTCTGTAATCCCAGCACTTTGGGAGGCCAAGGCAGTCGGATCAGTTGAGGTCAGGAGTTTGAGACCAGCCTGGCCAACATGGCGAAACCCCATCTCCACTAAAAATACAAAAATTAGCCGGGCATGGTGGCGGGTGCCTGTAATCCCAGCTACTAGGGAGGTTGCGGCAGGAGAATTGCTTGAACCTGGGAGGCTTCAATAACCTGAGATCGCACCACTGCACTTCAGCCTGGATGACAGTGAGACTCCATCTCAAAAAAAAAAAAAAAAAAAAAAAGAGAGAGAGAGAGAGAATGGGGACTCTAGGGATGAGGATTTTGGGGATCCTGAGCACAAGGGTCTCTGGGCATAGTAGAAAGGACATGGTATCTAGTCAACACCTACTATGTGTCTAGTATAGTGATGGGCACTTTCCAAAAATTGCAATGATTCTCATCCTAATAACAGCCAATACTTGGCTAGCCTTTCCTGTGTGCCAGACACTGTTTTAAGTGATATGCATGCATTAACTCATTTAACCCTCACAAAACCCCCATGAGATAGAGACTCATTCTAAAGATGAGGAAAAGGAGGCACTGAGTAGTTAGGTAACTTGCCCACATCACAGAGTTAATACCTGGCTAGGATTCATACTCAGGCATTCTGGCTACAGAATTCCCACTGTTACACACCATTGTCTTTCATTTAAGAATTATAGCTGTGCCTGTCACGTAGCAGATGCCTGGTAAACATCTGCTGATTTGCTGTTATCTGAATATTTTCACTTTACATAAGAGAAACGGCAGCTCCCAGAGGTTAGGTGACTTGCCCAAGGCCACATGGCTGGTAAGTGGCCGACGTGGGATTTGAGCCCAGAATTGCCTCTCATACTACATCAGGATGGGGTGACTCGGGCGACCTGGGGTGAAGAAGGGTTCCTGGGTGCGTGGGGCCCCATGGAAGTCCCTTGTTGCATAGGGAGCTCTTGGAAGGTGGGGTGAAGCAGGGCACCTTGGCAGGGGTTGTACTCATCGTCCTTGATGAGACGCGCCAAGCCAAAGTCTGCGATCTTGCACGCCAGCCGCTCCCCAACCAGGATGTTGGCTGCCCTCAGGTCGCGGTGAATGTAGTTCATGCGTTCCATGTAGGCCATGCCCTCAGCTACCTGGGGGACCAAGGTGTGGAGAGATGGGAGCTCATGTGGACTCACAACACCGTGGCCTGTGTGAGGGGTGAGGGACCATTTGAAAAACCCACTTTCCAGAGGGGGAGACTGAGGCCCAGAAAGACAGGCAGTACCTCTCAGGCACAGCTGGAGGCACAGCTGATGCAGGGGGCGGGGCCGCCCTCCCAGGCGTTTGAAGGGACAGAGAATTTGTGAACAGTTAATAGGTGGGAGGTCCGGGAGGTAAAGGCTGCTGGCCCAGTTACCTGGGCTGCCATGTCCACCAATTGGGGCAGCCTCAAATCCTGGCCCTCCGGGTTCTTGAGAAAATCCAGCAAGCTCCCTGGGAAGAAGAAGCCAGAACGTCAGCGCCAAGGCCCTACCCCGGGCCCCAGCCCCTCCTCCTCTCGCTTGGCCCCGCCCCTCAGCCCCTCCCACCTGGACCCGCCCCGACTTAGGACCCCGCGGGTGCCTCAACCCCTCACTTGTCTCGCCCTGGCCCAGCTGCCAGACACGGACTCTGCCCACATCTCGTTTCTTCTGTTCCTTGGTGTCCCGGACAAGACCCACCCAGACTCCGCCCCAGACCTTCCCTCACTCCCGATTCTGCCTTCCTTAGCCCAAGCCCTACCAGCCTAACACCGGAGGCACCGCCCCCCGCCCCAGCTCCCTAGTGGTCTCACTCGGCCCGGCTCCCACCCTAGCCCTCCAGTCGTTTTACACACCTGGTCCCTTAGTGGGACTCTGCCCATTGTCCCTCGTCCCTCACAGATCGCGTCCCAGGTCCCACGCCTGAAAACTCCCTTCTTAACTTCACCCCGAATCCCGCCCGACCAGGCTCCGCCTCCTGACCGTGACACATGAACTCGGTCACGATGTAGATGGGCTCCTCCGACACCACGGCGTACAGCTGCACCAGCTTGTCGTGCCGCAGCAGCTTCATGACCTGCGCCTCCTCCAGGAAGGCCTTCGGGGACATGGTGCCCGGCTTCAGCGTCTTCACCGCCACCTTAGTGCTGCCGTTCCACGTGCCTGCTCGGAGGCTGTCTTTGTCAGGACCCTCTCCCCCGAGCCCAGGCCCTCGCCCCGGCCCCCGGGAGCTCCGTACCCAGCCACACATCCCCGAAGCAGCCGGTGCCCAGCCGGCGCTCCAGCGTGATGGAGCTGCGGCTGATCTCCCAGGCGTCCTTGGCCAGGCCCAGCGTCTGCGGCTTCATGATGGTGCAGGGCGCGATGAGCAGGTTGCACAGCCCGTCATTCACCTCTAGGGGGGGGGTCATGAAGTAGAGTCACAGGTGGGCCAGGACACCCTCCTCCACTCCTTATCCTATCCCAGCCTGGTGCCAGACCCTAAGATCAGTTATAAGGAACTAGGCCCCAAGTGAGGTCCCAGGCCAGGAAGAAAGGCAACCCTACCCACTAAATAGGGGAGCATGTTGGTGTCCAAGGAAGGGGGTGGCACCCAGAGGGAGAGATGATACCTGTAAGCCTTCTGTAAGGACTGGGGGCCTTCCCATAGGAGGTAGCCTCCAGCTGGGCCTTGAAGGATAAGGTGGGATTCTCACAGGTGGAAATGGGGTTGGGGATTCCAGGCAAAGGTGTGGACATGAGGCCCATGGTCTTCCGTGGACCTCATCCTTGGCATAACCAATCAAGGCAGAAACGTGGGCATTGAATCCTGCCTTCTCTTCACCCCCACAGCCAATTCTCCACCAAGTCAGGCCCATTCTGCCTCCTACCCAGCTTCAGAATCGTCTGCTTCATCTTTACTCCGCTGCCACCGATTTAGTCTAGCTTCCACCACCTCTCACCTGGACAACGACCACTGCCTTCTAATGGACCCCTCACTCTGCCTTGTCCCCTGGCATCCAAGCTCCACCAGCAGCCAGAGTTTCTCACAAAAGTGAGACCAGCCTCTGTCACCCCTTGCTCAGGGCCCTGTGATGATGGCTCCCTGTCTGCCCACGGGGCAGTCCTGGTGCCTTGGTGGGGCATTCAGGCGGCACAAACACTCCATCAAGTTTCCACAAATTGAGGCCTTGAGGCAAGAAACTGGCCAATGCCTTGCTCAGTCATTAGGGGGTGCTGCTTGGTGATGGATTGCTTTCCCCCGGAAGCTCACAGAGCTGGATCCTGGGCTGGGAGACCCCATCCTTGGGTTCTGGTTTCCGTCTGGCCAATACTGCTTGGTAGACCCTTCCCTCAGGCCCTCTGGGCCTCAGTCTCCCCATCTGGACAATGCTTCAGTGGGTTGGTTCAGGGATCTGAGGCCCCTGCCCTCACCCATGTAGTGCTGCACCAGCTCCTGCACCGAGCTGAACTGAACCCGTGTGGTGATATAGTAGCCGCCCATGTCCAGTTTGCGGATCTTGTAATGCTTCACATGATTGCCTCTGGTCTGATCCCAGTCCCGGATGGACAGGGAGTAGGCACCTGTGGAGAAGGATCACTTTTGATCTGCTGTTCTTCTCTCCTCTAGTCTGGGAGCTGGGAGAGGCCAGACAGCAGCATCCCTAGGACCTGGTCCCGGTCTTGGCCTTGACCCAAGCAGCCTACAGCTCCTAGCCCTACCCCAATGGCTGGGCCTCCCAGTCGCCTTGGCGAGTGGCACCATCCCTACCTTTGGTGGTCTCGCTTTCCCGAATGAGAAAGGCCCCCTGGGGGTTGCCTGGTGAGAGCAGCTGCCTCTCTGCATCCTTTCTCCCAATCTTTCCAAAGTACCACCTGTTGGGAAAGGCAGGCAAGAGTCAGGGACGCTTTGCTCAAACCTCACCTCAGCCTCCTGCGCAGTCACCTCACAAGTCAAGACTCCATTTTCCCCATGTGTACAATGGGGCTGGTACACCTGCTTCACATCCTGGCTGGGAGGATCACAGAGAAGGGGAGTGTAAAATGCCTGGCCCACAGTAGGTGCCCAGCAAAGGTTAGCATCTCTTCTCGTTAGGTTTCTCTTGAATTAAAATCGCTACAATCCCAGTCATCAGGGTGCCATGGACCCTCAGTTCATCTCACTATAGCCCCTCTGTGCACTCATTTTACAGATGAGCAAGTTGAGGCTCAGAGAGGGAAAGTGACCTGTCCACAGGCTGGCCAATGAGCTCTACCTAAAATCCTCTGCCGCTCACCCTAGTTCTTTTTTCACCACTGCAGTAATCAGATCACTCAGATCCTTCTCCCACCTCCACCTCCAAACCCTTTCCTCCTTTGGCCTCCAGAGCAGCACAGTCTGCTGCTTCTCTTCTCTCTGGCTGCTCCCGCCCCAGCTACTGCTCTTCCTGCACTCTCTTAGACTTGGATGTTGTCCTAAGTCTAAACTTCAACCTCAGGCCTCAATTACTCCTCTCCCTTGGGGATTCTTTCTGGGATTGAACCGTAGCCCTAAACCAACTGTACAGGTACAATGGGGGAGCTGAAGTGACCACAGGTGCCATAGGAGACTCAGATGATCATGAAACTGGCCTGTGGCCATCTTGGGTTGAATTAAAGGAGCCTCGTGTTTTCAAACCAAGGGTGGTGGAAGTCTCAGTGGACCCTGGGAAGGTCAGTCCGCCCCTGGGTACTAGGCACAGTTCAGGAAACAGGGGAAGGCATTGGCAAGTGATGTGTCCAGGAGGGCAGGCAGGAGGGGGACGGAGGAAGTGTTGAAGGACTGTATAGACAGGACACATTGTCAAGTTTTTTTCAAAGCCCTCCCCCCTCCCACACGCATGACATTAGCTACTTCCTTAATAATCACTATAATAATAACACATACATTTCGTGTTAGGGTCTGCCTTAATACATGTATGTATTCACTTAATTCTCCTAACAATGTTGTGAGATAGCTACTATTGTTAACCCCCATTAGACAGTCAGGGCTGCAGCTGCTAGAACAGGAACCCAGGCTGTCTGCTTTAGGGCCTGTGCTCCTAACCACACTACCCGTAACCACAACACTGCACTGAGCACCTCTCAGTGCTTGGTGACACTGGCTCCAAGATGTGGACACAAGCATGAAGCTCCCCACAAACCTCCTGTCCTCTGCATCATTGTTCCTCCTCTCCTTCATGCCTCCTACCACCTCCCCAGACTTGGGCCTCACCGCGCCTGACCTCTGAACCTCGCCTACCCGCTCCTGCTCAGTGATACCCACTTCCTGCCAGCAGCCTCCACCTGCATGCAGCCTCTCTATTCCAACAACCTCCAGACATGCCCACATTTCTCCCTTCCCCAAAGGAAACTATTCTAAGTTCTATCTCGCCATCAACATTCTGCTGTATCTTCTCACCTTCCCTTCACTTGAAAAAGTGCTTCACACTTGGGTCTCCACTTCCTCACCTCCCACTCCCTCCCAGGCTCTGCTGTCTGGCCTCTGCCTCCCACCCTCGCACAGAGAAATCTCTCACCAAGGTCACCCCCACTGCCAAATCCAGTGGTAGCCTCTGACATGCCCTCTCTTGTTTCCTGAAGCTTCTCTGCTCTCTCGGTTGTTCTGACTTGGCCTGGTCTGGATTTCCTCACTTCTCCAATGGCTCCTTCTCCTTCGAGGGCAGCTTTCCCCAAAGTGGGGTCCTAGGGCCAAACTTTTGCACTCTCCACTCTCTTCCTTAACTGTCTATATAGCTTTTCCAGAAATTTTTAATTAATTAATTTTTTTGAGACGGAGTCTCGCTCTGTCACCCACGCTGGAGTGCGGTGGCTCGATCTCGGCTCACTGCAACCTCCACTTCCCAGGTTCAAGTGATTCTCTTGCCTCAGCCTTCTGAGTAGCTGGGACTACAGATGCCTGCCACTACACCCGGCTAATTTTTTTATTTTTAGTAGAGATAATGTTTCACCACGTTGGCCAGGCTGGTCTTGAACTCCTGACCTCATGTGATCCGCCCGCTTCAGCCTCCCAAAGTGCTGGGATTACATGCATGTGTCACCGCCCCCGGCCCCCTCCTGTATAGCCTTAATGATCATCTTTACTCTCATGAGTCCCAAATTTCTGCCCTAGCCCATTGTGCCCTCTGCAAGGGCCACAGCAAACAAACTGAGGAGTTTTAGTGGCAATTAAGAAAAGTTGTCCCTTCCTCTGGACTGATTCAGGGGCATGGATTAGCATGGGCTGGTCGCCTGCCATACAAAGCACAACCTAATTGAATTGCTGGCAGCCTCATCCACCTGGATGTTCCTCTCCACAAACCACAATCCAACAAGCGCCCCCTAGAACTCATGAACCTATACCTGCTCCTGTGTTCCCCGCCTTAGCAAATGGTGCCGTCATCCACCCAGCTCCTTAAGGAGACTTTGAGTCACCCTTGATTCCTCCCACTCCCCATAACCCAAATCAGTCACGGAGTCCTGGATTCTCACTCTGCAAAGTCTCTTCAATCCCTTCTTTTCTCATATATGTATGACATTTGTGAGAATAGATTTTTAAAAGCTTTTTGAGCCTCAGTTTCCTCATCTGTAAAATGGGAACAATAATAATATCAAGGGGCCGGACACGGTGGCTCATGCCTGTAATTTCAGCACTTCGGGAGTCTGAGGCAGGAAGATCACTTGAGGTCAGGAGTTTGAGACCAGCCTGGCCAACATGGTGAAACCCCGTCTCTACTAAAATTATAAAAATTAGCCAGGTGTGGTGGCATGCACCTGTAGTCCCAGGTACTTGGAAGGCTGAGGCAGGAGAATTGCTTGAACTCAGGAGGTGGAGGTTGCAGTGAGCCAAGATTACGCCACTGCCCTCCAGCCTGGGCAACAGAGCAAGACTCTGTCTAAAATAATAATATCAGGGCCAGGCATGGTGACTCATGCCTGAAATCCCAGCACTTTGGGAGGCCAAGGTGAGAGGATTGCTTGAGCTCAGAAGTTTGAGACCAGCCTGAGCAGCATAGCAAGATTCTGCTTCTATAAAAAAATATATAAAAATTAGCCAGGCATGGTGGCACACACCAGTAGTATCAGCTACTCAGGAGGCTGAGGTGGGAGGATCACTTGAGCTCATGAGTTTGAGGCTGTAGTGAGCTAAAATCATGTCACTGTACCCCAGCCTGGGCATCAGAGCATGCCCCTGTCTCTTAAAAAACTAATAATATTAACAGTGTTATTGTGAGCATTAAGTGAACCAAGGCGGTAAATACTTGCTGTAGTATACTTGCTCAAGTATATAAAGGTATTCAATGAATGATAAATTCCTGCCTCTTGGGCCAGGCCTTGGTGGCTCATGCCTGTAATCCCTGAACTTTGGGAGGCCAAGATGGGCAGATGGCTTGAGCTCAGGAGTTCAAGACCAGCCTGGGCAATATGGCGAAACACCATCTCTACTACAAAAAAAAAAAATATTAGCCAGGCATGGTGAAAGAATCATCTGAGCCAGGGAGGTCAAAGCTGCAGTGAGCTGAGATTGTGCTACTACACTACACTCTAGCCTAGGCAACAGAGTAGGACCCTGTCTCAAAAAAAAAAAAAAAAAAAAAAGAAAAAAGAAAAAGTAAAAGGAAAGAAAAGAAAAAGAAAAAGAAAAATTCTTGTCTCCTTAATAGAATTAATTCTTAGTAATGCTCCTTTGCACCTTTTCAGCACTTTACAATTTTTTAAAGCTCATACACTGTTGCTTTACGGGGAGGCAATATGTGTAATGCTTAGCAAATGCAGCCCAACTATCTGGGTTCATACATCAGCTCCACCACTCACTAGCCATGTGAACTTGCCCAGGATATTTACTTTCTCTGTGTCTCAACTTCCTCATTTGTAAAATAGGATAGTAGTAGTTTCTAACCCCATTAATACACAGACAGTACTTTGAATAGTGGCCAGAACATAATACATGCTCTATAAGTATTATCTACTATTATTATTATCAGTACAATCTTCTTTTGTTCTCACAATGACCTTACAAAATTATTAGATAAGGAGACAGGCTCAGACTGGAGTAATGACTTGTCCCAGAGGTGGCCGTGGAGTCTGGACTCCAGGGTCCTGTCCATAGGGCTGGTCTTGCCCCAATCCCCACTTACTCTTCAGCCTGGATGGAGTCAACAGGGGCCACATAGTTGCTCGGAATGTAGCCAGTTTGTCCGGAGCTGAGAGACCGAGCCTCCCACCAGTCACCTTCACTGCAGGCACAGAACAGGGCATGGTCAGCAGCACCCCTAGCCCCCAAGGCACCCTGGGGCCAGGTGGAGCCACACAGGTCTGCAGAGATGAATCCTGCCACAGCCTCATCTTGGACACCCCCCACCACTGGGGCTTTTGTCTGCTCTGCCCCAGCCACTGCAGCTTCCCTGGGAGGGCTTGTCCCTGCAGAAGGAATAAGCTCGGGGGCACTTGGGGCTCTTAGCTTCTTCCTCGGGCTCCCCAGCTGGGCTGGGGATTGGGAATACAGTGGACAGCTGACTAGGTCACTTCCCCACAGAAAATGGCTACAGATTTCCTTCTGGATAAAATCTAGACTTCTCAATGTGGCTTAAAAAGCCTGACAGAGGCCAGGTGTGGTGGCTCATGCCTGTAATTCCAGCACTTTGGGAGGCCAAGGCAAGCAGATCTCCTGAGGTCAGGAGTTCGAGACCAGCCTGGCCAACATGGTGAAACCCCATCTTTACTAAAAATACAAAAAATTAGCCAGGTGTGGTGGCTCTTGCCTGTAGTCCCAGGATCACTTGAACCCAGGAGGTGGGGGTGACAGTGAGCCAAGACTGCACCACTGCACTCCAGCCTGGGAGACAGAGCGAGACTCCAACTCAAAAAAAAAAAAAAAAAAAAAAAGCCTGGCAGAATCTGCCTCTGCCTACCTCTCTAGCCTCTGTTCTCTCCCATTCTGCATCCCATATTTTATGAACCACCTAAGGTGAACCACTTTGTGGTTTTCAGAAGTCATCATTTATTCTCATTCTCTCTCACTCTCTTCCTCTTTTCTTACCTCTTCCTTCACTGTCTATTCATTTTTATTTTTCATTTTTTAATTACTTATTTATTTTGTTGAGATGGAGTCTTGCTCTGTTGCCTAGGCTGGAGTGCAGTGGCGCAATCTCAGCTCACTGCAACCTCCGCCTCCCAGGTTCAAGTGATTCTCCTGCTTCAGCCTCTCAGGTAGCTGGGATTACAGACATGCGCCACCACGCCTGGCTAATTTTTGTATTTTTAGTACAGACAGGGTTTCACCATGTTGGCCAGGCTGGTCTCAAACTCCTGACCTCAGGTGGTCCACCCGCCTTGGCCTCCCAAAGTGCTGGGATTACAGGCATGAGCCACTGCACCCAGCCGTCTATTTCATTTTTATAGCCTCAGCTTAAAAATCACCTCCTCCAGGCCGGTGCAGTGGCCCAACACCAACGCCCCCAACCAGCACACAGTTGCAATCACCCAGGGTTTTTATTGTTATGTATATGTGTTCCCAACTAGGCTGGAGCATTCTGAGGCTAGGGACCAGGTGCGATTCCTGTCTGTGTCCTGCTCCCAGCCCAGGCAATGTTCTGACTAGGTGGCCTGGTCACTTACGTGTTGTTCAGGATGTGGAACTTCTCGCCCTTGGTGAAGGTGAGGTCATCCTCAGTTCGAGCCTCATAGTCATACAGGGCAATGAACAGGGTCACCCCAATCCCTGCAGAGTCAGGGCTACTCAGCAGGGTAGGGCATGGGGCAGAAGCACCAAGGGGGCTGCACCCCAAATTCCTGTTCCCCAGCCAGGTGCTGCACCTCCCCACTCCTTTAGTGCTCCGGTTCCCAAAGGCCTTTGGAGTCCAAAGAATTTCTGATTTGGTCTGCACAGCTTAGGACACACAACTTCAAGCCCATTCCTCCCACCATGGAGGATCCCCTTGTTGCCCACTCCTCCTCTTCCCCACCAAGAAGACTTCCCATCTGGGAAGTGGCACCTAAAAGGGCAAGAAGTTTCTCTTTGTCACTTGCATCTGTCACAGCATCCTGCCCCTCTCAGACTGGGAGTAGAGCTTCTTGACCCTGTCCTGCAGACTGTGGTTTCTGATGGTAGGACTGTACAGACTCCCTCAGCCCATGTGATCTTGAAAGCGGGGTTGTATCTGCCACATCCTACTGGAGGCTCCTAAGGGCAAGTCCGCAGCTCCTCTTCTTCCCTCACTTTCTCCCAGGATCCAGGCAGCACCTGCCTCCGGCCCCTTGGACTCACCTGACACACCCCTGATGGTGCCACTATCAAGGAACCCAGGGTTGATGGCCTGAGAGGAGAAGTTGCTGTAGTTGGAGATGTGGGCAAATGAGGATGCAGGCTGGGCCTTAGTGGGGTCAGGCCCATAGTGGTCTGCTGCCCCGTAGCTTCTGAAGTCCCCTTCCAGGCCAGCATCCTCCTTGGCCGTGGCCACTGGCTCCAATTTCTTGCAGAACACACAGCCCATTCCAGGTTCCCTGCTACAGAATGGGGCATGCCTCACTCAAGGGCCCCTGCCAGGTGCACCACCCTGTGCACACACACACGTGCACATGCTCATACACTCATACAGGCACGTGGCTTTCCCTCTTGGGCCTAGATTGGGGTCCTCCCTGTAAGGGATAAAGGCGGAACCGGGCCACCTACTGTACCGTTCAGTCTGCCTCACAGTATGTCCCCCCTCAGTGCTTCTCTTCCCATTGGATCATGTCTATATCTCTGGGGCTGGCTTTCTACATTGGGATATTGCTGTGCTTATTTGCATATTTTTGCCTCCTATTGCTTTGCTTTTTTTGTTTTGAGACAAGATCTCACTCTATTGCCCAGGCTGGAGTGCAGTGGCACAATCATAGCTTGCTGCAGCCTTGATCTCCTGGGCTCAAGTGACTCTCTGGTCTCAGCCTCCAAAGAACTGGGACTACAGGTGCGTGCCACCACCCCTGGCTAATTTGTTTGACTTTTAGTAGAGACAAGGTCTTGCTATATTGCTCAGGTTGGATCCTATTGCTTTGATATATTGTGTTTCTGTGACTCTTTCAGTGTGCTTGTACATGTGCATCCGTGTGTCTCTAAGTATGGGTGAGTTTGCCTGTGTGGGTATGCGTGTGTATGCAGCTCTTTGTGGATGTCTGTGTGTCTGTGTGTGCAGGTTTGTGTGTATATGAGAGTGTATAAAAGTCTCTGTGTATGTGTTTGGCTGCATGTGTATGTGTCTGTAAGACCGTGTTTGTGTGCATGTGTTTCTGTGTGAGTATGTGTGTGCCTGTCTGTGTGAGTGGGTGTCTGTGTGTCTGTGTGTCTATGAATGTGCACCTATCTGTGTGTGGGAGCAGTGTGCTGTCTCTGGATGTGTGTCTGTCTGCATGTGTGTCTGTATATCTGTGCGTGTGTGTGTGTGTGTGTGTGAGGCTGTGTGTCTGCACCTGGAGAGTCACTGCAGAGAGGGATCAAGGCCATTTCCTGTCATGGGTCCAGCCTCCAGCCTCTCAAGCTGCCTCATTCTGGCTCCCCCATCTGTTACCTAGCAACAGGGTCCTTGTAGGAGAAAGGGGCTGTAAGGAGTTGTGGGGTTCAGGAAGGCCACCCCCACCCTGTTTCCTGACCCTGAAAGCCCTCAGTCTAGCCCACTCACCCCTTAGGCCCCTACTCCTGGGTCAGTGGGGCTGCGGCATGATCCTTGGGAGGGGTCAGAGACCTGAGGGTGAGACAGAAGGACGAGGAAGATGAAGTCTCTGCCAATGTTTCTGTCAGCAGCTGCCCAGCTCCTGCCCTCTTCAGGAAGCCAGAAGGCCTGGGCTCTGCCCCAGCATGACTTCTGCCTTCACTTCCCTTCCTATCACCCCTGGCACACTTACACAACCCCCGTCACATAGGGCAAACCACCCACACCAGCTCTCTTTCACACTCATACTCACTTGACCCACCAGCACAGTCACACAACAACACTCACAGCATATATTTGCATGAGTGTGCGTGCCAACCCCATCACATGCCAATACAGGCTCTAACAAGCCCAAGCTCACAATAGCACACACACATACACATGCACATATACATGTGGTGCCTGCCAGGTTAACAGACGAACACACTCGGACACGCATGATTTTGTACATTATAATCATCTCTCTAACAGGATTTCTATCAAGCCATGCTCAGCTCCCTCACAGTCCCCAGTCACCATCTCCTAAAAACCAGTTCTTCCGGCCGGGCGCGGTGGCTCACGCCTGTAATCCTGGCACTTTGGGAGACCGAGGTGGGTGGATCACAAGGTCAGAAGTTCGAGACCAGCCTGGTCAATATGGTGAAACCCCGTCTCTACTAAAAATACAAAAATTAGCCAGATGTGGCGGTGGGCGCCTGTAGTCCCAGCTACACGGGAGGCTGAGGCAGCAGAATCACTTGAATCTGGGAGGTGGAGCTTGCAGTGAGCTGAGATCGCACCACTGTACTCCAGCCTGGGTGACAGAGCGAGACTCCATCTCAAAAAACAAACAAACAAACAAACAAATAAACAAAAAAACAGTCCTTCCTTTGAACCCTGCTGTGTTCCCAGCCACCCTAGGGTTCCATGTGGTGGCTGAGTGATAGTAGATACCTGCCTCTGGAGCTCTCCACCTATCCCCATACTAGAGAAAGGACCAGGTCAGAAGCTGGGGCCACCAGAGTACCTTGGGAAGCCCCACAATGAGCCAACCCTTTTCTGGCAGCAGTATCCTCTGAGCAACAGGGCAGGTCATTGAGTAAGGGTCCCCCACACCCTGCCAGAAACTCTGCCATTGCAACACTCAGAGAGGAACTGACTGGTGAGAGGGCTTGGTTTCCTAAGATGTGAGAAGACTGGAGAGTTTAGGGTGGGGCCAACCTTGTGAATCCTGATTTGCCCCAGAGGAGCCCCAAGGTCCTAGAAGCAAGGGCCCCCAGCTTCTCTCTCTCAATCCCCACTTCAGTCACCCTTACAGATATTCTCTTCCTCTTCTCTCTGGGTCCTATCCTTCCTACCTAGCACCACTCACCTCTTCCAGGAAGTCTTCCTGGATCCACCAGGTCCAGTTGCCTGGCCGATGTTTCCGTCACATCAGTGCTTTGGTCTCCACCCTAGCCCCACCTGCCCCTCTCACCCTTTGCTGTAAGTGATCTCTCATGTGTGTGTTGGGTGGGGGTGGGGGCATCACACCCATGTGGTGAACTGTGGGGCGGGCTGTGGTGAGAAGCCTGCCCTAAAATAGCCCCTGTTCACTGGGCCCTGCCTGAGACCTTTGCCCCGGGACCCCTCCCTGGGATGAAACCACTGTGTCTAAAAGGCCCCAGGATGCTACAGGGCTAGTTAGAGCCAGGGCAGAAAACAGAGGTGGAGGACTGGAAGCCATCCAGGGCCCAGTGGGAGGGATTTCAGGGACTGGTGAAAAGAGAGATGGGGCTGATACAAAAACAAGGGTGAGGCCGGGCACAGTGGCTCACACCTGCTGTCCCAGGACTTTGGTAGGCCGAGGCAGGATGATTGCTTGAGCCCAGGAGCTTGAGATCAGCCTGAGCAACATAGGGACACCCTGTCTCTACAAAAAAAAAAAAATTTAAATTAGCCAGTCCTGATGGCACCCTCATTACACAGTCATACACCAAACACCTGCACATCCCCAAACCATGTCCACACACCTACACCCTCATCCTTCCCACAGTCCCCCTGTGCACTCCCTGTGCAGTCCCAGCTACTCGGGAGGCTGAGGTGGGAGGATTGCTTAAGCCTAGGAGTTTGAGGCTGCAGGAGCTGTGATTGCACCGCTGCACTCCAGCCTGGGAGACAGAGTAAGACCCTGTCTCTATTTTAAAAAGAAAACAGAAAAACCAAGGGTGAGAATAAAGCCTTCTCACAGGAAGACACACATACGCACCTCAAATGGTGCACCGTGCTGATACCCAGATCCATACAGCCCTTCAGACCTCTTCTCAGATGGCACATTACCTCAGCTGCCTCATGCACAGGCTCCAGGCTCCTCTGCACAGATTCTCAGCACAAACATCTTCTAGTGTACACACACCCCATATACACACACCTCCAGCCCTCATCCGTCTGCACATAGATGCGCATGCACACACACACACACACACACACACACATCCTCTATACATGAATAGCAAATACAAAATTTATAGCACTTACTATGTGCTGGCCACTGCATTAAGCACTTTATCTATATTATCTCATTTTATCCACACAATCCTATGATTTAAGTATTATTATTCTTATTATTAATTTATTTATTTTGAGAGGGAATTTCACTTTTGTCACCCAGGCTGGAGTGCAATGGCATGATCTTGGCTCATTGCAACCTCTGCCTCCTGGGTTCAAGCCATTCTCCTGCCTCAGCCTCCTGAGTAGTTGGGATTACAGGCGCCCACCACCATGCCGGGCTAATTTCTGTATTTTTAGTAGAGATGGCTTTTCACCATGTTGGCCAGGCTGGTCTTGAACTCCTGACCTCAAGTGATCCACCTGCCTTGGCCTCCCAAAGTGTTGGGATTACAGGCATTAGCCACTGTACCCGGCCTAAGTATTATTATTATTGATGAGGCAACTGAGGCACAGAGAGGTTTGGAAACCTGCCCAGGGTTGGCCAGTCACAGTGGCTCATATCTGTAATCCCAGAACTTTGGGAGGCCAAGGCAAGAGGATTGCTTGGGCCCAGGAATTCGAGATCAGCCTGGGCAATATGGCAAATCCCATCTCTACAAAAAATACAAAAATTGGCCAGGCACGGTGGCTTATGCCTGTCACTGCACTCCAGCCTGAGTGACAGTGAAGCTCTGTCTCAAAAAAAAACCACAAAAAAACCAACCAAAAAAACTCCGAAAATCAGCTTGGCATGGTGGCACGTGCCTCGAGAGGCTGAGGCAGGAGGACCACTTAAGACCAGGAGATAGAGGCTGCAGTGAGCTATGATCATGCCACTGTACTCCAGCCTGGGCAACATAGTGAAACTCTGTCTCAAAAAAGAAGGCCACAGACATGATGTATCCTGGTGTTTGGCTCCAGAATCTGAGCTTTCAAGCACTTCTCTCCATTGCCTACCACTGATACAGACAGATGCAGCCATTCCTGCTAGCATGCACAAATGCAGATGCCCCCGCACTGTCCCCCCGCCTCCCATGTAAGGACACACACACTCACACAGATATACACAGCCCTCTCCGGTGACACAGACCCACATAGGGCTCTCCTCTATAGGAGAACATAGACTTTTACAATCTCTCACGTTCATACACAGATACAATGTTGCCACTTCCAATAATACCCACGTATATATTGCCACAACATATCTATATCAGACAGAGGGGATCCCTGAATTCTACATGCCCAGTATGGCTGGAAGGGAGAGACTATCAGCATCTGAGAAGGAAGCTCTGTGGGCTCAGGAACAGCCCTGGCAGGGCTGACAGTGTCGTCAGCAGGCAGAGGTAGGCAGCTCTTGGGTCTTATCACTTCCAAACTTGATGCAGACCAAAGCCCTGGCCAGGCCTGGCTCTCTGGGGACCAGTATGCTGAGGGGTCAGGGGATGTAGGCACAGGGTATGGCATCTGCATGGCCCAAGGCAGGGAGGGGCCGCACTGCATGTAGCCATGTTCATGCTGTTTTGTCAGAGGAAAGAAAGAGATGGGGAAAGACAGAAAAAGAAGAGGTAGAAAGAGAGAGAGAGAGGCAGAGTTTGAGAGATACAGGGAGATAAAGAGAAAGAGCCAAAGACAGCTAGAGAGACACAAAGACAGAGAGGTAGAAGGAAGAGACAGAGACAGAGAAACACAGCATGGTATGCTGATAAACTGACTCTCAAAAAAAAAAAAAGAAAGAAAAAGCCCGATTTGTCACATTTTCTGATTTCCATGGTGTAAATATTCCCACAATGGCTGATTTAAAGCTACCAAAGTGACTTCCGGAAAGCTGAGGTGGAAGAGACACACAGAATGAACTCCCCTGAGCCAGTAACTAGCTGGCTCCAGCACACACTGCCAGAAAGAAACAGAGACAAAGAGACAGAGGCAGAAATGAGACTTAAGGAGAAAGAGTAACCGAGAGACAGAAAGAGATAGAAACAGAGAGAGGCAGAGATAAAGAGAGAGAGAGAGAGCTAAAGAGACAAGGAGGGAAAAAGACAGAAGGAGAGCAGATTGGGTTCACTCTGCTCAGGTATCTGCATGAAAATAGCCCTAGGACTCTTCATCCTCCTCTTGCTCTGATCTCTATGTGCCACCAATTCTTTGGAGAGTAATTTGACTTCCTAGAAATCCGGGTGGCAGTAAAAATGAGCTGATTTATAAACAGTTACACAGTGACTAGCATCTTGCCAAGTAATTCCCGGTCATGGTCTTATTTGTTGAACCTATGAGGTGGGTTTATGACTACCCTTATTTTACAGATGAAGAAACTGAGGCACAGAGATGTTAAGTAACTTGCCCAAGATTACATTGTGAGTAAAGGATGCTAAAATGCAATGCTGATCAACTTGTTGCCAAAAACCACTGTAACCACTAGTCCATTCTGTAATCCTAGTAGAAGCAATAATGCAAGCTTATCCAACCATGGCCCATGGGCCATATGCAGCCCAGGACAGCTTTGAATGTGGCCCAACACATATTAGTAAACTTTCTGAAAACATTATGAGATTTTTTTTGTGATTTTTTTTGAGACGGGGTCTCACTCTGTTGCCCAGGCTGGAGTGCAGTGGCACAATCTTGGCTCACTGCAACCTCCGCCTCCTGGGTTCAAGTGATTCTTCTGCCTCAGCCTCCTGAGTAGCTGGGACTACAGGCGTGCTGCCAAAACGCCTGGCTAATTTTTTGTATTTTGACTAGAAACGGGGTTTCACCATGTTAGCCCAGATGGTCTCAATCTCCTGACCTCGTGATCTGCCCGCCTCGGCCTCCCAAAGTGCTGGGATTACAGGCATGAGCCACCGCACCCGGCATTTTTTGCAATTTTTTAAAGCTCATCAGCTATCATTAGTGTTAGTGTATTTTATGTGAGGCTCAAGACAATTTTTCTTCTTCCAATGTGGACCAGGGAAGCCAAAAGATTGGACACCCCTGCAATAACGTGTGTCTCTTAAGGAGCACCTAGTGTTCTGAGTCCTGTGCCTCATGCTCTAAATCCTTGATACAGCAGGCAGGGCGCAGGTGGGGGGAGGGAGGGGCGCAGGAGAGAGAGAGAGAGAGCCATATCTGCCCAGATTTTCTCAGGAAGTCACTGAATTTGAAGAAGCCAGGTCTCTCTTTTCTCAGCACTGAACTTCGCTGCCTGCTAATACTAGAAAGGGGGCAGCTCAGAGAGTAGCCACAGCATCATTCTGGGCACTTAGTTCTGTTTATAAATATGTCTCTTGAACATCTGGTTTACAGGAGTCGGCTCCGAGATCCCCATCAGGGTCAAAATCAGGTTACAAGTATCAAACTGAGGTCCAATCCTGGACCACAGTGCTCCCCACTTCAACATCTGCCCTGTGGCCCTCCCCAGCTCCATTCTTCAGTAGCTCTATGACCTTGGATCTTTGACATAAGCCTCTGAGCCTTAGTTGTTGCATCTGCACCTTCTGAGTAGTTGCTGTGAGGGCTTCATAACATGTGGCTCTTGCCTGATGTGCAGTGGCCAAGTGTGACCAATAACCAAAACCAGAATGGCCCCCAGGGACCATTTACCACTCCACCTTCTCTTTTGCATAGGGGGAAGTTACTTTCCCAGGATCACACAGCCAGACAAGGGATTCAAAGTCAGGACTATTAATTCAAGTCCAGAGTTCTGTTCCCTCCGCATTGCTGTGTTCTCCAAAGCCTGAGCAAGAGATCATGCTGTTCCTAACTAGTGAATGTCATACTTCCGGTCGAACACACCACCCCTGTCATATGGCAGCTGGTCACCCAGCAGGGAGGGACCCTGCCTCCCACTCACCCCTACTGCTGGACATAGGAACCCCAGGTCCACCCATCCTTTTTTGAGGCCTACACTTCCCAAAGCTATGCCAGTTCTTTCATGTAGACACAGGATGTCCTGTCCCCGCAACCCTCACCAAGTATCTGTGGGATCTAGAGGCAGATTTAGGCTCAAATTCTAGTCTGCCTGACAACTAGCTTAAGGCATTGGGCAAGTCAGTTCATCTCCCTGAGCGGCAGCATCTTTGCCTATAAAATAAGAATACAAATGTCCACCTCCTGGGTTTGCTTCTCAGCATCAAATGGGGTCACATCACTGAAAGCATCAGACATACAGTAAGTGCCCAGTGAACTTTCACTTCCCTCCTTTCTCTTGAGGAAGGTCCTCCGTGGCAGTGACGGTGTGGGACCAGAGGGTACAGGACTGGGCAGGGCTGAGAAGAAAGAGAAGTTCCCAGGGTGAGGTGAGAGGGCTGAGCTGGCCCAGCCGCCTGGGGGATTTCATCAAAAGGGAACTCGGACTTTGGGCAGGGGCAGGAAACCACCATCCTGCAAGAGTTCCGGCTTCTCCTCCAGGCTCTGGGCTGGCCAGGGGACAGGCCAGGGCTGCAGGGGCAGGGAGCAAGGCTGAGGTCTGCAGGTGACTCCCATCCCACTGTGCCGCATCTCTCACTAGGCTCTGTCCGGGCGGGCTTCCATCCCTCATCCCCAGTCCTCTCACCAAGACCCTCCACCCGGCTGAATGCCAGTGCCTTTGCTGAGGCCCCCACTGCTCATTAACTCCCTTTCTTTCTTTCTTCTTCTTCTTCTTTTTTTTGAAACAGTGTCTCATTCTGTCACCAAGGCTGGAATGCGATGGTTTGATCTCGGCTCACTGCAACCTCGCCTCCCAGGTTCAAGCAATTCTCCTGCCTCAGCCTCCTGAGTAGCTGGGATTACAGGCGTCTACCACCATGCCCAACTACATTTTTGTATTTTTAGTAGAGACGGGGTTTAGTCATGTTGGCCAGGCTGTTCTTGAACTTCTGACCTCAGGTGATCCACCCACCTCGGCCTCCTAAAGTGCTGGGATTACAGGCGTGAGCCACCGTGCCCGGCCTTCATTAACCCCCTTTCATCTTACACCATCCTTTCTTGAGGCCTCGAAACTGCCTTCTGAAGAAGTCATGCCCACCCAAGCCCATCTGACTCCACCACCACCGTGGTGAGGCCAGGCGTGTGCGGGATCGGGGGTGGCCTTTACCCTCCATGTGGTCCCGAGGCCGTCAGCAGTTTTTTCCACTTCTTGTGGGTAAAAGTGGTTTTCCACCTGTTGCTGAAAACCACCCAGCAGCCTCTAAAACACGGCTCTTTAGGTGCCATCTGGCCTGGGACTCAAGATTTTCAGGAGATGGGAGCCATGGGGAGGGGGGTCCAGGGGCAGCCAAGGGATGGGAGTCTAGATTTCACAGTGTGGCCAGGAAGCCCCCTCCCTGGTCCCTCAGGGGAGGGGGGCGGTGAGGGGGACATCCTGCCTTTTCCCACCTTAGGTCAGCCCAGTCTGCTCTGCGTGGGAAGAGCCCTGGCCCCTACTTCCCCAGCTCTGGGGTTCCCTACCCAGCCTCCTGAGGTCTGGCCACTTCCTTTGCCACATCAGCCCCAGGTGGCTGCAGAGAACACCCAAACATCCACTCATATGCTCAAGTTCATGCTCATTCACTCAGAGCCCAAAACATACAAACACTCACACCCTCACTGGAGGAGGGCATGAGAGCACCTACTCACTGGAACAGGAAGTAGTCATGAAGCCCCCCAAACCCCACACCCTCCTCCCTGGAGGGTACATGAAACTTGGTAGGGATGAGGTAAGGATTCAGGCCTCAGCTCAGGCTACATCAGAGACGAGATGTCCTGGACTTCTGGTCCCTACTGTTGGCCCTGCAGGTTGCCAACTCCCAAACCTCCATCTTCCCATCTGTGAAGTGGGAACAGGGTCCTGCTCTCCCATCATCACCACAGTCAGAAGGATGCCAAGGACATCAGGAACCCTGAGAGTACACACCCGAGGGGCAGCCAACTGGGTGCGGCACCAGAGAGGGTGTGAGACAGATTTCAACTCTGCTGACCTCCCCAGTATGGGCTCTCATCAGAGCCATAAACTATTTAGACGTCAACTGTGTGCTGGTCCCTGGAGGCCCTGTCAGTGAGAGCCGGGCAGTCTGGTCCCTCTCCATGCTTTTTGTTGTTGTTGTTTTTTACAGACAAAATCTCACTCTCTCACCCAGGAGCTCTCGCTGCAGCCTTGAACTCGTGGGCTCCAGCGATCCTCCGGCCTCAGCCTCTGGAGTAGCTGGGACTACAGGCAGGTGCCACCACTTCCCGCCTTCTGGCTAACTATATTTTTTTGTAGAGACAGGACGGGGGTCTCCCTGTGCTGCCCAGGCTGGTCTCCTCTGCATGCTTTTGAGAAGGTGAAGGGGAGGCTCGCTGAGTCAGGGATAGCCCTTAACCCTTCAGGACACTCAGCAAAAACTGCTTTCTGCACCTGATTCTCGTGGGGGAAGGGTGGACACAAGGATAATTTCTCCCCATAGTTCAGATGAGGAAAATGAGGCCCAGAGAAGCCCTGTAACTTGCCTACAGTCACACAGCAATTAAGGGCCCAGTCTTGCTAAGAACCCAGGTCTCTCAAACAGCAGATCCTCCACCCCAGGATCCCTGAACACAGCGGCATCGCCTTCTACCTCGGTCGGGAAGCCCACTCCCCACCCCCCACCCACCAGACCGAGGATTCAAAAAGGGGGCGAAGGCGGAGAGCAAAGGGGGCTGCGCCCACCAGGAGCCCCGCGGCGGCCCAGCGCGGCCCGCCCTCGCGTTGCCATGGAGGCTGCCCCTGCGGGCACTCGCGGTCAAAGGCAGGATTTCCGTCGGGGCGGCAGCAATTCCCGGATTCCGCGGGGAGCGCGGGCCGAGACCGCCGCGGGCGCGGAGGGGGCGCCCGGAGAGGCCAGTCCCTTCCGAGGGCGGGGACTTCCCCAGGAAGCGGGGACCCACGCCTCGCGCGCCGGGCAGGAGTCCCCTGCAGCCCGGAACCCACCTCAAGGGCGGGCCGAGAGGGTCGCGGGGCCGCCGTCGAGGCCTCTTACGTTACCCTGCGGGCTGTGGGCTTCACCCCGACTTCGGCCAGCTCGGAAGAGGGGAACTTCCTGGACCCGCAATTGCACCCCAGGTTCTCCGTCCTCCAGAAGTCGTTCTCCTCGACCCCCTTCCCGCGAGCTCCCTCACCTGTTCCCTCCAGCACCCCCACCCATTTCCCCTCTCCCGGACCTATCAGACCCGTCGGCTTCTCCCCAAAGTCCCACTCTCACGATCCCTTCAGTTTCTCCCCCAGACCCTCCTGGGGTTCCCCTTAGTCCTTCTCCCCCACCTGTCTTAGCCCCCTTCCTAAACTCTCATCAATCCCCTCCATTTTACCCACTAGACCTTTTTGGGTGTCCCTTTGGTCGGCTTCCCCCGTGCTCCCCTCCGCCCTCTCCCCTAGGTTTATCAGCCTTGCTTTCCAGGTCGCCGGTTTTCCTCCTTAGGCCTTTTCGGGCTGGGGTCCCTTTGGCTGTCACCTTGCTCAGGTGTTCCCCCACCCCCAGGTTCAGGCTTCTCTTCCCCTCTACCCCCAGTCCTCTCTCCAGAGTCTCAAGGGGGAGGGCACTGCTCGATCTGCCCAGCCCCCACCCGACGCTGTCATTTACCTGGAGCCCAATTCTGCCCGGCCCCGGGGTGAGGCAGCCGGGGCTCCAGCAGCCGCGAGTGCCGGCGTGCGGGGAGAATTGGGGTGCTGCCCGCTTCTGACCGCCGCCCCTGCTGGGCAGGGAGGAGGAAGCCGCCTCGGACTTCTCTTATTGCAGTCACGGCGGGCGGGCGGTGATGGTGGCGGGGAGACAGTCACGCCCCAGCCCCAAGCCAGCTGCCCGCAGCGAGGAGGCGCCCCCAGATCCTAGGCCCACCCACCCCCACCTTCCTCCTCCCCGGTTTACGGGATGTCGGCTCTGTCACCCTCCAGACCTGAGTCCCCAGCCCGGCCTTCCCAAAGGCCCCCTCCAAAAGTGCAGTTTCAGTACCCCGAAGCACCTGCTCTTTTAGGATCATTGAATTGGAGGTTAAGAGGGGCTTTTCTCCATCACTGAGGACCAGATCGGGACTGGCCTTACTCGAGTTCTCACAGCCAGTTGACGTCACACTGCTGTCACCAGAGCCACTGGACATGGATCACATGGACCCTGTCAGCATGCCTTCCCTTCCTCAGGGGCTGGGCACTGGGGACACAGGACTGTTAAGGGTAGTGAGCAGCAGAAGACCCTTCCCTTAGGAAACTGCCTTTCAGAGGAGTGGGAAGGGTGCCAGCCTCCCCCACACACCCAAGTTTTAGAAAAACTGAGTAACTGGCTTGGGGCAGTGGCTCAGCCTGTAATCCCAGCACTTTGGGAGGCTGGCTGGGAGGACTGCTTGAGGCCAGGAATTCCAGACCAGCCTGGGCAACATAGGGAGACACCATCTCTACCAAAAAAATTTTTTCTTAAATTAGCTGGGTGTGGTGTTGTGCACCTGTGGTCCCAGCTACTGCAGAGGCAGAGGTGGAAGGATCGCTTGAGTCAGGCAGGTTGAGGCTGCAGTGAGCTGTGATTGAGCTACTGCACTCTACCTTGGGTGACAGAGCAAGACCCTGCCTTAAAAAAAAAAAAAAAAAAGAATGTGGGTTTTGTTGCAGAAAATGAATTTTTTTTAAAAAAAAGAAAAGGATGGGCACAGTGGCTCACACCTGTAATCCCAGCACTTTGGGAGGCCGAGGCAGGCGGATCACGAGGTTAGGAGATCAAGACCGTCCTGGCTAACACAGTGAAACACCATCTCTACTAAAAATAAAAACATTAGCCGGGCGTGGTGGCGGGCGCCTGTAGTCTCAGCTACTCAGGAGGCTGAGGCAGGAGAATGGTGTGAACCCAGGAGGCGGAGCTTGCAGTGAGCTGAGATCGTGCCACTGCACTCTAGCCTGGGCGACAGAGCGAGACTCCGTCTCAAAAAAAAAAAAAAAAAAAAAAAGAAGAAAAACTGAGTATCTTAGGACATGTGGAAAAAGATTTTTAAAAACAAAAAGAGAAACAGTAGCATCCTCTATCAGTTCCAGTCTGTCTGATAGGGATCCCTGACCCCTCCTCAATCTGGGGTTCAGTCCCCACTCCCACCACTGTTACTTCAGCCTTAAAGCAAGAACCCAGAATATCCCTCCTGTCCAGGAGAGGAAGAGGCGTGGTGGGGAAGGCTGTTTGGTGGAGAAGGATGTGTCTGTTGGGATGTGGTGAGAAGCAGGGAGAGTGTGTGTAAACACAGAAGTGTGTGTGTGTGTGTGTGTGTGTGAGAGAGAGAGAGAGAGAGAGAGAAAGCAATGACATGATGACTTTGCTTTTGGAATCAACAACTAGGCCACGGCATGCAGACAAGTGTGTTTCTTTGCATGGGCAGGGGCATGTGGGGATGTGTGTGTGCATGCGTACACATGCTCAAGTGTGGCCCAATGTGCCTGGAATAACAGAGTGGTGGGATGGAGATAAGAATGCTTTTCTCTTAGGAAATGGGAGGAGGGATGAGGAGGAAGACAGAGGAGTCAGTGGCAGTGCAGTGTCTCTGGAAGAGTGGCCTCACCCTAGCCGGACAGCATCACCTCCGCCATCAAATGCTCCCTGCCTGGCCGTTGGCCCACATGTTCAATTAGCAAACAAGCAAACATTTATCATTGTGTCTTAGGTGCCAGCCTTAGGGAACACAGAGATGAGAGACTGTTCCCTGCTCTTGGGGGATCCCACCAATCTGTCATGCTCACTCTGTCATCCTTCAAGGTCTGACTCACAGACATCTGCTCTAGAGGCCTTCCCTGATTGCTGCCTCTACCCACCCTGCACCCCCAGCAGAACCTCAGCATCTTCTGCCTGGGGCACCACTGGTTCCTGGGGGATGGGTGTGTGGGATATGTATTCCTCAAGGGCAGGGGTCTGGCTCTTGTAGATGCTTCCAGTACCCACACAAGGCCAGGCACACAGTAGCAGGCTTTCTGTGTATAGGAACACGTGAATCAACCAAAGGACAAAGGAATTAACAGGTGAACAAAGGAAAGTCCAGTGAAAAACTAAATAATGGAAGGTAAGAAAGAATGAATGAAGAAATTCAAGAATTGATGACTGAATAAGCAAATGAATGGAAGAACAAAATAACAACATTGCTTCTCAGGCCGGGCACGGTGGCTGACGCCTGTAATCCCATTGTTTTGGGAGGCCGAGGCGGGCGAATCACTTGAGGTCAGGAGATCGAGACCAGCCTGGCCAACTTGGTGAAGCCCTGTCTCTACTAAAAATACCAAAATTAGCTGGGTGTGGCGCCGGTGCCTGTAATCCCAGCTACTCAGGAGGCTGAGGCAGGAGAATCGCTTGAACCCAGGAGGCGGAGGTTGCAGTGAGTGGAGATCGCGGCACTGGGCTCCAGCCTGGGTGACAAAGCAAGACTCCGTCTCAAAAAAAAAAATTGCTTCTACTTTTTAAAATATGTGTTAGGCCACATTAGTCCCTTGCTTAAAATCTCCCAGTGCCTTACCTTTCATTTTTCTTGGAAAAATAAAAATACAATACATACGATACCATAATAATAAAGAATAATAAAATCCAGTAGCTTTGTCTTGTCCTCTGAGGCCCTGTGTGCTTGGCCCCTGCCTCCTCTCCAGTCCCAGCTTTAGCCATCTTTCCCTTTACCCACATTTGAATCTTTTTCAGTTCCTAGAATACACTGAATTTTTGTCTCACAGCCTTTTTACATGGTGTTCCCTCTTCCTAGGATGCTCTTCTTCTTGCTCTTCACAGTACTGCTTCCTTTTTATTCTTCAATTGAAGTGCTGTCTCCTCAGGGAAGCCTCCCCTGACTGCCACATCTAAGAAGATTCTTGGTCTCAGCATCCAGTTTGTCTCCTCTATGGCTATCACAATCTGGAATTATATATTTCTTTGTTCATTGTTTTTTGTCTCTGGACCTCTGTAGACCAGATTAGGGCTCTGACCCAATCTGAGGTCAGGAGACAGCTGGCACTTCTTAGGACGAGAAAAGTGGATTCTATGCCCTCATTCATCCTTTCAGAATAACCTTGATTAGGAACACAGACTCTGGGCCCAGACTGCCTGGTTTGCAGACCAACTCTGCCTCTTCCTAGCTCCATGACCTGGGACAAGTTATTTCACATTCTTTTTTTTTTTTTTTTTTTTTTTTTGAGACAGAGTCTTGCTCTGTCTCCCAGGCTGGAGTGCAGTGATGTGATCATGGCTCACTGTGACTCCCAGGTTCAAGTGATTCTCCTGCCTCAGCCTCCTGAGTGTCTGGGATTACAGGCGTGTGCCACCACACCCAGCTAATTTTTGTATTTTTAGTAGAGACAGGGTTTCACTCTGTTGGCCAGGCTGGTCTCAAACTCCTGACCTCAAGTGATCCGCCTGCCTTGGCCTCCCAAAGTGCTGGGATTATAGGTGTGGGCCACCATGCCCTGCCCAAGTTATTTCACCTTTCTGTACCTCGGTTTCCTCATATGTAAAATGGAAATTTAGTAGACCTCACCTCACAGAAGTCTTGAGAGAAATCAGTGAGCTGTTAGAGGAGTGTTTGGCACATAGTAAATACCACATAAGTGTTCACTATCATTCATTCATTCATTCATTCATTCATTCAATTAAACCTCAACTCTCTGACCACAGTTTCCTATCCTTTCAGCCCATGTACTCACAAGCTCCTTGACAACAATTCTAAGTCGGGTGTGGTGGCTCACACCTGTAATCCCAGAACTTTTGGGAGGCTGAGGCAGAAGGATCACTTGAAGCCAGGAGTTCGAGACCAGCCTGGGCAGCCCAGTAGTTCAAGGCTGCAGTGAGCCATGGTTGTACCACTGCACTCTAGGCTGGGTGACAGAGCAAGACCCTGTCTCTAAATAAATAAATAAAACAATTCTAAAAACTGATACCAAAATCAAAAATCAAAGCCCAGCAAGCCCAATGAGACCTCTCTCATCCATTTCCCAGCTAGCCATCACTCTCCTCCTCTTCTCACTCCTGCTTTCGACCAGCCTAGATTCTGCTGTCAGTCCTTATGGTCATTCGTTGCAAAGACCTGGCACTGTCCGGCCTCTCTCTCCCTCCCTCTCCCTCCAGTGTAACTGCCTGGAAAACCCAGGCCTGCAGGAATCTAACCATTTACCTTCTTTTTTTTTTTTTTTTTTGAGACAGAGTTTTGCTTTTGTTGCCCAGGTTGGAGTGCAATGGCACGATCTTGGCTCACCGCAATCTCCTCCCAGATTCAAGCGATTCTCCTGCCTCAGCCTCCCGAGTAGCTGGGATTACAGGCATGCGCCACCACGCTCGGCTAATTTTGTTTTTTTTTTTTTTTTTTTTTTTTTGAGATGGAGTCTCACTCTGTCACCCAGGCTGGAGTGCAGTAATTTTGTATTTTTAGTAGAGACAGGGTTTCTCCATGTTGGTCAGGCTGGTCTCGAAGTCCCAACCTTAGGTGATCCACCTGCCTCGGCCTCCCAAAGTGTTGGGATTATAGGCGTGAGCCACCGTGACCGACCTCCCTTACCTTCTAAATGTGGAGGAGAAAACTGCTTGCTATGCAGACAGGGTCGCAGCTCCCAGCCTCAATAGGACACTAACCAGGCCCAGCAATCCTCTAGTGCATTTCTCACTAAGCAGGCCCTATCACTCTGCCCAGATGAGCAGCTCACACTTTTTCTTTTGTCTTCCAACATCCTACCCCATCTCCTTCTTCCCCACCTGGATTCTAAATCCTCTCACCTTCTGGGGATGTTACACCTCTGTAACTCCATCTCTTGTACCATCCAGATTTTCCTTCCACAGAGTTATCCTCTTAGCATACAAACACTTTCTAGAATCTCTTGTTTACAAAGAAAAAACAAAACCCTTTCCTTAGAGAATTAAGCATTTATCCTGCCTTTTTAAGGAGAAACTGTGGTTCATTTCTAGTTGAATATCCTCTTTGTAGAAAAATGCCAGCTAAAGCTGGGTGTGGTGGCTCACGCCTGTAATCCCAGCACTCTGGGAGGCTGAGGCGGCTGGATCACCTGAAGTCAGGAGTTCAAGATCAGCCTGGCCAACATGGTGAAATCCCGTCTCTACTAAAAATACAAAAAATTAGCCCGGTATGGTGGCGGGCGCCTGTAATCCCAGCTGCTCCAGAGGCTGAGGCAGAAGAATTGCTTGAATTTGGGAGGCAGAGGTTGCAGTGAGCCGAGATTGAGGAACTGCACTCCTGTCTGGGCAACAAGAGCAAAACTCCATCTCAAAAAAAAACAAACAAAAAACTGGGCGTGGTGGCTTATGCCTGTAATCCCTGCACTTTGGGAGGTTGCAGTGGGCAGATCAACCAGAAGTCAGGAGTTCAAGACCAGCCTGGCCAACATGGTGAAACCCCGTCTCTACTAAAAGTACAAAAATTAGCCAGGCATGGTGGCGGGTGCCCATAATCCCAGCTACTCAGGAGGCTGAGGCAGGAGAATCACTTGAACCCGGAAGGCGGAGGTTGCTGTGAGTCGAGATTGTACCACTGAACTCCAGCCTGGGCAACAAGAGCAAAACTCTGTCTCAAAAAAAGAAAAACAAAAAAAGAAAAATGGCAGCTAGATGTGAGCACACAGCAAGATGGTGGCTGCCTACAGGACAAGAGAAGAGGCCTCAAAATAAAACCTACCTTGCCAGCACCTTGATCTCAGACTCCCCAGGCTCCAGAACTATAAGAAAAAGAAAGAAAGAAAGAAAATGCCCACTAATAAATATAGAAGGAATGTGAGAACTGGAAAAACTCCATTTAAAAAATTTTTATTTTTATTTTTTGGGATGGAGTCTCACTCTTTCACCCAGGCTGGAGTGCAGTGGTGCGATCTTAGCTAACTGCAACCTCCGTGCCCCTCCCCCAACCCCAGGTTTAAGTGATTCTCATGCTTCAGGCTCCTAAGTAGCTGGGACTACAGGTGCCCGCCACTATGCCTGGCTAATTTTTGTATTTTTAGTAGAGATGCGGTTTCACCATGTTGGCCAGGTTAGTCTCAAACTGCTGGTCTCAAGTGATCCACCTGCCTCAGCCTCCCAAAGGGCTGGGATTGCAGGCATGAGCCACCGTGCCCAGCCAGGAAAAACTCCATTTTGTAATCCCAATTACGTCACTGATTTAAGGAATCATCAATGCTTGATAGATGGCAGTGTCTCACCACCTGTAATCCTAGCACTTTGGGAGGCCAAGGCAGGCGGATCACTTGAGGTCAGGAGTTCAAGACCGGCCTGGCCAACGTGGCAAAATCCTGTCTCTACTAAAAATACAAAAATTAGTGGGGCGTGGTAGCACGCACCTGTAGTCCCAGCTACTCAGGAGGTTGGGGCTAGAGAATTGCTTGAACCCGGGAGGTGAAGGTTGCAGTGAGCCGAGATCATGCCACCGCACTCCAGCCTGAGTGACAGAACAAGACTCTGTCTCAAAAAATAAATAAATAAATAAATAAATAAATAAAGAATCATCAATGATGTCCAGCAGGGTCAGTTCCTGGTGAGGGCTGTCTCCCTGACTTGCAATGGCCACCTTCTCACTGTGTCCTCGCATGGCAGAGAGAGAGCAAGCTCTTTGATGTCTCTTAATTTTTTTAAATTTAAGACCGTGTCTTGCTCTGTCACCCAGGCTGGAGTACAGTGATACGATCACAGCTCACTGCAGCCTTGACCTCTTGGGCTTAAGCGATTCTCCCACCTCAGCCTCCCGAGTAGCTAGAACCACAGGAATGTACAACTACACCCGGCTAATTGTTTATTTTTTGTAGAGACAGAGTCTCAGCATGTTGCCCAGGCTGGTCTGGAACTCCTGGGCTCAAGTGATCCTCCTGCCTCCCAAAGTGCTGCAATAACAGGGGTGAGACACCATGCCAAGCCTAGTGTCCCTTTTTATAAGGACACTAACCCTATCGGATCAGGGTCCTACCCTTATGATTTCATTTAACCTTAATTACTTCCAGAAAGGCCTCGTCTCCAAGTATAGTCACATTAGGGGTTAGGTATCCAACATATGAATTTGGGAAAGACAAAATTTAATCCATCACAGATGCTAAAACCACTAGGTGAAAAGTTTTAAAGAAGAGCATGTTCACACCGTGTGAAAGGAGCCCCACACAGATGATTTGGTATTTGCAAAGAGGATCACTCCTTTTCAATGAAGAGATCTGGTGGACGTCCCATAACTGTGCTTCCTATGTATGTATATACCATCACTACGAATAATTCTTTTTTTTGGCCAGGTGTGGTGGTTCATGTCTATAATCCTAGCACTTTGGGAGGTGGAAGCGGGTGGATCACATGAGGTCAGGAGTTTGAGACCAGCCTGGCCAACATGGTGAAACCCCATCTCTACTAAAAATACAAAAGGTTAGCCAGGCATGGTGGCGGGTACCTGTAATCCCAGCTACTCAGGAGGCTGAGGCAGGAAAATCGCTTGAACCCAGGAGGCGGATGTTGCAGTCAGCTGAAATCACTGCACTCCAGCCTGGGCGACAGAGCAAGACTCTGTCTCAAAAATAAATAAATAAATAAATAAATAAATAAATAAATAAATGTTGCCATAAAAAAGTCAGGAGTAGAGGGTGGCTGTTTTGTATTATAAGGGACTTCAAAGAGACATCACCACCAAATGTAATGTATAAACCTTGGTTGATTTCTTTGGTAAAAAGACCCAACTATCATTGTGCATATTAGTTGATGTGTTTTTCTCTCTCCCTCCTTGACTTTGGGCTCCACTAGGTTTTGTCGCTTTAACTTAGCACAGTTCAAGCAGCATCTTGCAGCATCTGGCACCCACTAGGCGCTTAATAAAGACTGACTGAAAAAACAGGAATGAACGAAGGACAAAACTTTGCCTAGTGGAGAGGGATGACGTCTCAGAGGATTCTGAAGGACAAACAGGTTGCCCACAGGTGAAATCTCTGATTCAGCCTCTCACTCAGTGGCTCCAGTGCCAGACATGACACTCATTTTTGGGGAACCCAAACAGCACAACTCTGACCAGCGGGTGGAGACTCGAGCAGGGAGGATTTCAGCTCAGGAGCAGGAAGAACTACAGCAGTGGGAATAGCTCAGCAGCAGAATAGCTGGTCTCGGGAGGTACCAAGGTGAGCATGCAGAGGGGACTCGCATGGACTGACCTCATGCACAGGCAGGGAATGCACCTGCATGGTGACCCCCACCACAAGTCCCACCACCAAGCCTTTGCCCAGAGGTCCTCCCACCTGGCAGCCTCTCTGTCCTCTTTTTTGCCCAGGCTCAGCCTCCGAGACAGCGGTATTTTCTCCCTTCTCTAAGCCCTGAGCACTTCTTGTCTGCATCACCAGGGGTCCTGCGGCACGATGTGCCTTTTTCGGGCAGGCAACTCTGCCTGGATAAGAAGCAAGGCCTCTGACAGGTTGTGCGAACTTGACCAAGTGTCTGCCTCTCTCTGGGCCCCTGTTTCCTTTTTTGTACAAGGAGAAGGTGGGACAAGGTGCCCCAAGAGGCCTGTTCAACCTTCAAATGTCTTTCTTGGAGTCTGGTCCTCTAGTCCTCTATGGCACTGGGGACTCCTAGGGGACAGGGACGATACTGCCTGAGGCCCCTGCCAGGACCCCCCCAGGAACAGACCCAGCTTATCACCCCACTGTGTGGACATGCTGTGGTGATACTCTCACCTCCATTCTTGCTAAAGGCAGCATGGCTCAAATTTAGGACCCACAAGTTACTGGCTGTGTGATCTTAGGCAAATGTCTTAACAACTCTGGGCTTTAGTTTCCACACCAATAAAACTAGAACGGTAATATCTGATTATCAGGATGAGGAGTAAAGGAAATGATGGCTTCGAAAGTGTCTTGCACATAGCAGGTATACAAAAAGCTGTCAGGAGCCAGGGAGAGAGGTCTGATGAGGAGTTTTGGAATCTCTCCCATCACCACCCCAGATTCTAGGCTCTTCATCATCACAAACTGCTTTATGCAGAGAGAAATGCTAAATACCATATGTCTAGATCTAAAGTAGGCCTGGCACATAGTAGGTGCTCAATACATATTTGTCGAATGACAGATTAATCCTATAACCAATATCTGACTTGAACCTTGAAGCAAACTGGTAAGGGGCAAGACAAGGGTACAGTTATTATCTCTGCTTCAAAGGTGAAGCCACTGTAGCTCAGAGAGGGAAAGTGACTTACCTAAGGTAACACAGCAGAGTTGGGCTTGGAACCCAGTTCCCTTCAGTTGTAGAATCCATAATAATGTTCCTCATCCATGCAGCCACTTTATAGACAGGTTGCTAGGCTCTGCCTACGCTCACTCTCACATAAGGGTGTATCCCAGGGGGTGGTGCTTTGCCAAACACAAAGCAGGGCAGGCAGGCCAACTGGCCTATCCCAGGGGCCCCACTCTGCTCCCTGATGACCCAGAGCCTGTGCTGGGTCACTGTGCTCCTTGGCTGGAGGCGGCTTGGCCTTGGCCTAGCAGACCCATGGAGCCACAGGACAGGTGTCTTAGCGCAGCACGATGGGGAACCTGGGCCAAGTACGGTGGCTGAGCCTGTGGGACTACCTCTTAGGGCTGACCCACCCCAGGGGGCTCATAACAAGTCAACCTGGCAGGTCAGGAGTGTGCCATCCCCCAGGGCCTGGGTGCCCCCAACTTTCAGTAACTGCTGCCATATTTATGGTCAGTGAGACTCTTATTCTGGGGGTGGGAGGAGGGTTTCTAGAGTGGGTGGACTCTACCTGCCTGGAGTGCAGTGAGGAAGCCAGTGGGGTCATCACACAGCCTCCTCCCACCAGGAGTGCTTACGCGTCCCTACACTGATGTCCAGGAGCCATCTGAGGCCTAGGAGGACATGAGAACAAGCAGGGACCAGAGTGAGGACCACCGTAGTGCACTCTGGGGAGGCCGTGGAGTCCATCTTTCCCTCAGGGCAGGACAGAGCATTATAGAGGGGCTGGAGGTGATGGAATGGCGATTTTCACTGGGGGTGGGAGTGAGGGCTGGGGTGTTAAAGTGGTGTGCGGAGTATTCGAATGGGTGCTGGAATATTTCAAGGGGATTGCAATATTTAAAGTTGGAGCAAAAATTTCAAGTTGAGGCTGGACTTCAAGAGTGGAGTGGAGGTTTGCCATAGGGGCTGGAGAACTTCCGAGATGATCAGAGCACAGTGGGAGCTAAAGAGTTTCACAAAGGCTGGGTTATTTCAGAAGGTGCTGGCATATTATGGGGAGTGGGAGAGGACCTAGAGTATTTCAGTGAGACGCTGGAGTCTTCCAGGGTAGGCTGGTATATTTCAGAGGTGAGTGAGAATGGTGTATGCCCTTGGAGGCTGCCCAGGGAGCCCCCTTCAGCCCTGAGTCTGCAGGTCAAGGATCCTGGGGGTCCCTGGGAGTCTAGTCTTCTGCTTTCTCCTGTCCACCAGGGCAGGTCAGGACTGAGCCCTCCAGCTCTGCCACAGCAGTCCTTCTGCATGTGCCAAAAAGTGACACCAGGGATCATGGCCTTGGGGGCCAATGTCTGCTGTTTATTTCCAAGTCAGTGGCACTAAGGAGCAGCCAGTCCCAGGGCACCCAATGCAGAGCATCCTGCTTGAGCTTTGGGGCTTCCAGGTAAGGACCAGGTCAGCCTGGCCATTCCTCTGCCTGCAGGGAAGTCTCCCTTCCCTCCCCCGCAGCTCCCTCCCAAGAGTGGGACTCCCAGATGAAGTAGGGAGCATTCCTTGGCACAGAACCTTCTGCTTCCAGGGGTGTCTTTGCAGTCTACTTCCATCTCTCCTGCTTTGATGGGAGGCTTGCTAATTTCCTGAGTATGGGCGCTCTGTTGGGCTTTGCCTCAGTGGCTCCTGGACCTCCCGTAACTTGTGAGATCTGAGGACCTTGGGGGCCAGGAGTGCTTGATACTAGAAAGGGTGTCAGTGGGTGGTGGAGGGAAGAGGTTAGTGCCAGTTCTGGGTGACATCAACCCCCCAGGGGACAATTCCTATCCATTAGGCACTGCTTTAGCTACTTACTGGGCTCTCGCTTTGACAAGCACGAGTGGAACTATGCCAACTTCACCAGCTGCTGTTCGCACCACAACACATTCCACCTTCCCTAGAGTGAGTGGCCCCAGAGGCTAACTTGACATAGGCTAGAACCCCTGACACGCTCCCTTCCAGAGCACCAACTCTGTGCCTCCTGTGTCCACACACCCCAGCCACGCCCCAGCTGCGCAATGAGGTGGCATAATGCTGTGGTTCCTCAGTCAGTGTCAGGTGTGGGGCCAGGACCTCCCCCCGAATTGGGCTGTGTCCCCATCAGCCTGGAGACTGTCCCCTCACCTGCCAGCTGACTCAAGCTCCCTGGGAGTCAAGGCAATCTGGGAGTGGGGGCTCTCAGTGGTCCCCTAAGCCTTATCAGTATGAGAAGAGGGAACACAAAATTGTCCCTCTGAGACAGGAGGCCAGTTTGGCTTGGCATATGCTCAGGCCTGGAGTTCCTACCAGAGGAGCAAAAGAAGGAAGAGAGGAGGAAACACCATTTATTGAGCACTTACTGTGTGCCAGATCCTGTCTAGACATTTACACACATTCTCTCCCTGTGGTAGAATCACTCTGTTATATGGATAGAGAAACTGAGGCCAGAGAATTTCAGAGGCTTTCCCAAGGTTACGCAGCTAGTGTATGAGTGAAACACCTGGGGCGTGGCCCAGAGTCCGTCTGAATTGATTAACATTGCCTCCTTTCCATAACCCTGAAATGGGCCTCTGGACAAATCCTGACTCCTCCATCTACTGTCTGGATGACCCTGAACAAGTTGCATAAACTCTTTAAGCCTCAGTCTCCTCATCTGTAATATGGTATATTAGTAAAAACCCATGTGACGTGATGAATTGGGGTGACGAATGTGAAGTGCCTGACATGTAAGTGCATCGTCACTGTTAGACAATACTTACCTTTGGAGCTCTCACGGAAGAGACATAGCCCTGCCCCCCCGTTTGAGGAAAGATATAAAGCTGTGTTTTCAGGAACCCCCAGTCCGAAGGAGAGACCCCCTTGCTTAACATCACCAGGGCCGGGAGAAGGAGGAGGGCAGGATGGAGTGGACCACAAGCTAGAGAAAGGTGGTCTCTAGCACCAGGTTAATTTTGAAAGACTCTCCCTTAGGGTCAATTTCATTGTCTACACACACACACACACACACACACACACACACACACACACACACACACACACACACACACACACATATATATTTAAGACAGAGTCTCACTCTGTCTCCCAGGATGGAGTACAGTGGCGGGCACAATCTCGGCTCACTGCAACCTCCACCTCCCGGATTCAAGTGATTCTCCTGCCTCAGCCTCCCGAGCAGCTGGGATTACAGGTGCCGGCCACCATGCCCAGGTAATTTTTGTATTTTTAGTAGATATGGGGTTTCACCATGTTGGCCAGGCTGGTCTCAAGCTCCTGACCTCAAGTGATCTGCCTGCCTCAGCCTCCCAAAGTGCTGGGATTACAGGCGTGAGCCACTGCTCCTGGCCCATTATCCTGATTCTACAAATGGGGAAACTGAGGTCCAGAGAAGTCCAAGAATATAGTGACTCAATGAGCAGGCCAAGGCCCCACACCAAGCACTCAGCCCCTCTGGCTCAGGGTAGGAGCAGATGTAATATGCTGGGTGCCCCTGTGCCCCCACCCCAAGATGTGTTTTGCATGAAACTGAAATTCTTCAGCCTAGGTACACCACTGTGTGCCAGGGAACCCCAGGCCAGACTTCATGGAACATGGCAAGGACCCGACCCTCAGCCTCTTGGATCACTCCTGCCACTGGCACGGGAGGAGCTATAGCAGCAAGGAGTACCTGGAGCTGCGCAGGGAGAACTTCCTCCTCATCCTCAGGTGGGCCAGGGCTGGCTCCCACACAGGGCATAGTACCTTTGACTTTGCCATCTGCCCTCTTCTGCATCCTCACGGCCACCCTGCCACCTGATGAGATCATCCCCATCCCCACTATTCAGAGGAGGAAACTGAGTTTCAGAGTGGCAGGAGGCTTGCCCAAGGTCATACCGGGAGAATTCAGCAGAGGCAAGATTGGAAAGCAGGCTAGCTGGCTCAACTCCAAGTCTTTAGTCCTGCCCTGCCTTATTTTTAGGCCTGAGTCCCCATCTCAACTCCTGCATTCTCCCTGGCAGGACTAAAGAGGGTGTGCCTTCCCTAAGGTCACCCAGCCGAGCAGCAGGCAGGTGGGCTCCCAGCCCCACCTTGTCCCCCAAATACTCTGTTTGGACTTTTTTTTTTTTAAGAGACAAGGTCTTACTCTGTCGCCCAAGCTGGAATGTAATGGCATGATCCTAGCTCACTGCAGCCTCAAACCTCTGAGTTCAAATGATCTTCCTGCCTCAGTCTCCTGAGTAGCTAGGACTACAGGTGTGCACCACCACATGCGGCTAATTTTTAATTTTTTTTTGTACAGACAGGTTCTTGCTATGCTGCCCAGGCTGGCCTTGAACTCCTGGCTTCAAGCAATCCTCCTACCTTGGCCTCTCAATATATTAGGATTACAGGCGTGAGCTCGGCCTGCACTTTATTCATAAATATATGTTTCCAGATCTGCCTTTCCCACTGGACCCTTGAGGGCCTGGCCCAGAGATGGCATCTCTCAGTATTTGCTGGTTGAATTGAAAAATAAAACGTTTATTGAATATTTATAATGAGCCAAGGATATGCTAAGGGTTTTATATACATGAGCTCATTTAGTCTTCACAATGACCATGTAAGTACTATTATCTCCGTTTTATAGACAGAGAAAGCAAGACTTAGAGAAGATAAGAGCTGGGTGCCTAGCACATAGTTGGTGCTTCTGATTCTTATTCTGAGCTGACTGACTAAATGGATGGATAAATTAAGAAGGGAGAGGTGGGAGTGAGGTGGTGAAGGTTAAGGTGCCAACCTCACCTCTCATCTGGGTTCAGTCATGCCCACAACCATGTCCACCATCTTGTCCCTGTCTGCCAACCACCTGACGGGCCACAGTCCTGGGGAGCTGGCTGCCCTGCAGGGTATGCTGAAATCCTCTAAGATGAATACAGAGAAACCTTTCCTGCCAAGCAGCTGACAAGAGTTGCTCTGCCTGAGAATTGAGACTGCAGACTCCGTGGGGAGGGTTCACCTCCAAACCCTTAACAACTACCAAAATATTACAGGAAAAAATTAGCCCAGCTGCCTTCTCAGAAGCCCTAGAGAAATAAAGGAAACTCATTCTTTATTGCAGCAAGAATGATTTCGGTTAGACTGAAGAAGGAACTGACAGAGAAACAGAACAAACCAGAGGGGGAATTCCTTATCAGAGTCAGGAAATGATACGTGTGGGCCCTGTAGGCAGCTTCATAGGGTGAGCTTTGGAAAAGGAGGGAGGCTGAGTGAGTAGGAACCATGGTTCCCATAGTTCCTGCACAGGGGAACCACTGTGTAATGGAGAAGTCATGTCATACCCCCCGGTCAACAGCCAAATGAAAAGGCCACGTGGAAAGGAGAGAGGGAGGGCACCCTGAGACAAGGAGCCCATGTGGTCACATGGGAAGTATTCCTGGAGGGGCAGGGGTGAGAGGAGTGTGAAGGTGTCCCAGGGAAGGAGAAGGAAGTCACGTTTATCAAACCCCTGCTGTATGCCAGGATCATGCTAAGCACTTTACATCTGGTGTCACATTTCATCCATTCATTCAACAAATATTTACTGAATGTGCCAGGCCCTGTGCTAGGGCCTGAGGAGAGAGCTGTGAACAAGGCAGCTCCATTCCCCTCCCCTCTTGGAACTTAGAAGTGGAGGAGACAATCAACAGACGTGTGACATCACGGGTGAGACTCGCTTTGAAGAGAAGTAAAGAAAGGAAGGGGCTAGAACGTCTTGGCAATCAGGGGTCAGGGCTGCGTAAAAGAATTTTTTTTTATTTTTTATTTTTTAGGTGAAAGAAGGCCTCTCTGCAGAGGTGACATTTAACAGTGACCTGAATAAAGTGAGGGAACCCTGAGTGCAAATGTCCCGAGGCGAGAGTCTGCCTGGGGGCCAGTGTGGCTGGAAGACAGTGAGCGAGGGAAGATGAACTGAGAGCTGTTCAGGAAGGATGTGCTCACGCTGGTGGGCCTTGTCTGCTACGAGAAAGTTATTTGGTTTTATTCTCAATGTGATGGGAAATCACTGGAAGGTTTCTGAGCAGGAGAGTAATATGGTTTATTTATTTATTTATTTATTTATTTTATTTTATTTATTTATATATTTTTTGAGACGGAGTCTCGCTCTGTCACCAGGCTGGAGTGCAGTGGCACGATCTCAGCTCACTGCAAACTCTGCCTCCCAGGTTCAAGCAATTCTCTCTCCCAAGTAGCTGGGACTACAGACGTGCGCCATCACACCTGGCTGATTTTTGTATTTTTAGTAGAGAAGGGTTTCACCATTTTGGACAGGCTGGTCTTGAACTCCTGGCCTCAAGTGATCCACACGCCTCGGCCTCCCAAAGTGCTGGGATTTCACGTGTGAGCCACCGCGCATGGCCAAACTTAGTATCCTTTATTTTATTTTATTTCATTTTGAGATGGAGTTTCACTCTTGTTGCCCAGGCTAGAGTGCAATGGTGCAACCTCGGCTCACTGCAACCTCTACCTTCTGGGTTCAAGCGATTCTTCTGCCTCAGCCTCCTGAGTAGCTGGGATTACGGGCATGCGCCACTACGCCTGGCTAAATTTGTATTTTCAGTAGAGATGGGGTTTCTCCATGTTGGTCAGGCTGGTCTCAAACTCCCGACCTCAGGTGATCCACCTGCTTCGGCCTCCCAAAGCGCTAGGATTGCAGGCATGAGCCACTGCACCCGGCCCTTAGTATCCTTTATAAAACTTTCCCTACTAGAACACACAGATCTCCCTGATTCTTTTTCTTAGCCATATAGTATTCCATTTTGTGGATGGACTGTGCTCTACCTAGTCTAGCCCCTTACTAATTGACAGTTGGGTTGTTTCCAGTCTTTGGCTATTGGAAACAGTGCTGCAGAGAATAACTTTATACATACACCATTTATTACTCATGCAAGTCTATCCGAAGATGAATTCCCAGAAGTAGGTTATCTGAATGCATTTTGATAGATTTTGCCAAAATGCCCTTTTACCAATTTATATTCACACATGTGAGAGTCATGTGTGAGAACATGTGTGAGAGTAGTACTATTTCCTCATAGAAATGCTCACAGAATATGTTATTCAGTTTTTGGGTTTTTTTTGGCCAGACTGATAAGACATGGTATCTTAGTCCATTTTGTGCTGCTATAATAAAATCCCACAGAATGGATAATTAATCATAAACAGAAGTGTATTGGCTCACAGTTTTGGAGGCTGGGAATTCCGAGATCATGGGGCCCACATCTGGCGTGGGCCCTCTTGCTGTGTCATCCCATGGTGGAAGAGCAAAGACAGGGTGAGAGAGAAGAAAAGGGAACTGAACTTGCCCTTTTATAATGAATCTGTTCCCAGAATAATCCCAATCCTGCTATAACAGCACCACCAATCCATTCATGAGGGTGAAACCCTCATGACCTAAACACCTCCCCTTAGGCCCAACCTCCCAACACTGTTGTATTGGGGTTAAGTTCCCAGCACCTGCTTTTCGCGGCGTAACGTTTGAACTGTAGCAATATCCTAGTCTAGTTTTTCTGGTTTGCATTTCTTTTGAGTTTGAGCTTCTTTTTATGTGTTTAAGAATCACTTACATTTACTTTTCTGGGAACTGTCACTTCATATGCTAGGCCTCTATTTCTTTCTTTTTCTCTTTTTTCTTTTTTTTGAGATGGAGTTTTGCTCTTGTTGCCCAGGCTGGAGTGCAATGGCGTGACCTCGGCTCACTGCAACCTCCGCCTCCCAGGTTCAAGCGATTCTCCTGCCTCAGCCTCCTGAGTAGCTGGGATTACAGGCAGGCGCCACCATGCCCGGCTAATTTTTTTGTATCTTTAGTAGAGACGGGGTTTCTCCATGTTGGTCAGGCTGGTCTTGAACTCCCGACCTCAGGTGATCTGCCCACCTTGGCCTCCCAAAGTGCTGGGATTACAGGCATGAGCCACCGCGCCCAGCCTAGGCCTCTATTTCTATAAGATTGTTGGTCCTTTTAATGAATTTCCTGGAATTCTAAATAAGAGAGATGTTCCCTTGTTTGTGATTAGAGTTGCAAATATTTCCCCCAGTTTGTCATTTGTCTTATGCGTTGATTTACAGTGTTTTTCCATGCAGAAGTTTTTGATTTTTATCTAGTTGACTTTATCAATCTTTTTTTACAGCTTTTTGATTTTTGAGTCATGGTTAAACTTTCTCCACTATGAGATTATACATTCTCCCATGTTTTCCTCTAGTGCCTTTATGGTTTTATTTTGATTTTTCTATAATTTAAATATTTTATCCCTTGGGAGCTCATCCTGGTGCTCAGTGTGAGGCACAGATCTAATTTTTTTTTTCTTAGTTGGCTACCTAGGTGTCCCAACACCATTTATTAAAGAGTCCATTTTCCACTTTGAGAGGACACCTTTATCAAATACTAAATTCTTGCATGCAATTAGGTCTATTTCTGGACACTCTATTCTAGTCCATTGGTCTGTTTGTCTGTTCCTGAACCAAACCAAGTGGTTTTAATTATTATTTTTTGTTTTGTTGTGTTTTGAGACTGAGTCTCACCCCATCACCCAGGCTGGAGTGCAGTGGTTTAATCTCGGTTCACTGCAACCTCTGCCTCCCGGGTTCAAGCAATCCTCCAGCCTCAGCCTCCCAAGTAGCTGGGATTATATGCATCCACCATCACGTCTGGCTAACTTTTATATTTTTAGTAGAGAAGGAGTTTCACCATGTTGGCCAGGCTTGTCTCGAACTCCTGACCTCAAGTGATCCACTCGCCTCAGCCTCCCAAAGTGCAGGGATTACAGGCGTGAGCCACCATGCCCAGCCTTAATTATTTATTTATTTTTATTTTATTTTACTTTTTCGAGATGGAATCTCGTTTCTCTGTCTAGGAGGCTGGAGTGCAGTGGCATGATCTCGGCTCACTGCAACCTCTGCCTCCTGGGTTCAAGTGATTCTCCTGCCTCAACCTCCTGAGTAGCTGGGACTATAGGCGCCTGCCACCAGGCCAGGCTAATTTGGCTAATTTTTGTATTTTTTTTTTTAAGATGGAGTCTCACTTTGTTGCCCAGGCTGGAGTGCAGTGGCACGATCTTAGGTCACTGCAACCTCCAACTCCTGGGTTCAAGCAGTTCTCTGCCTCCGTCTACCAAGTAGCTGGGACTATAGGCATGCACCACCACACCCAGGTAATTTTTGTATCTTTAGTACAGACAGGGTTTCACCACATTGGCCAGGATGGTCTCGAACTCCTGACCTCAGGTGATCTGCCTGACTCGGCCTCCCAAAGCGCTGGGATTACAGGCGTGAGCCACCATGCCTGGCTCTTAATTTTTGTATTTTTAGTAGAGATGGGGTTTCACCATGTTGGCCAGTCTGGTCTTGAACTCCTGACCACAAGTGATCCGCTTGCCTTGGCCTCCAAAAGTGCCGGGATTACAGGCGTGAGCCACCCCGTCAAGTCCCAAGTTGTTTTAATTTTTGAGGCTTTAAATATTGTTATCTAACAGTAGCCAGTGAGTGTTGCCTTTTCTTTTTTTTTTTTTTTTTTTTTCAGAATTTTTCTGGCATTCTTTTTCTTTCTCTCTCTTCTGTCCTTTTTTTGTTTGTTTTTGGGGGTGGGGAACCTCAGGAGACCTCATGGGATTTATGCTCTTGCAGGAAAAGGAAAATCAATAATCACATGTCATTTGGTAGTGGCTAAGAAAAAAAATAACGCAGGTAAAAGAGCAGAAGGCAACTAAGGGGTAATATTTAGATGGGCAGCCAGGGAAGGCCCCTGGATGAGGGGGAGATACCTGAGTGAAGGAAGGGAGACCACGTGGCTACCTGGGGGAAGACATGCCTGGCAGGGCCAAGGGCAAATGCAGAGGCCTGAGGCAGGAGCACGCCTGGCATGCTGAAAAACAGCAAGGCGGCCAGTGCAGCTGGAAGGGAGTGATCAGAGCAGAGAGTGGGAGGCAGTGAGGTAGATCACGCAGGGCCTTGTAGGTCACAGCAAGGACACTGGCTTTTCCTCTGACACCAGGAGCCATAGAGGGGGCGAGGGGGTTGAGCAGAAGAGTGACATGTTCTGACCTCCCTTTTAACAGGATCACTCAGGCTACTGCGTGGAGCGCAGACTGCAGGGGCGAGGGCAGCGGCAGGGAGGGCAATAGGATTTGGGATGGGTGAATAAATTGTAACTTGATTTCCTTGTCCATTTTCCCCCACCAAACTGTAAGCTTTGCAAGGACAGGCCCTGAGCTTATTCAGCTCTATGAGCCAAGTGCCAGGCCCAGAGTAGGCGCGGATAAACACTGTGTGAGGAAGAAGGGTGGGAAGACAGAGGAGGAGACAGGAGGCAGGAGAGGCAGAGCCCCCTGGGAAATGGCTCTGCAAAGGCCACAGAAAGAAGAAGAAGCAGACGTGATGACAGAGCCTGTTCCCCAGCAGGAACCAAGGCCAGGAAGGGCTGAAGCTGGGGAGCTGGGCCCCCAACCCCGGATCTGTGGCCCCCATCAACAATCAGGTTATGTGCAGTTTATGCTGGAGTTCTGCCAACAAAGGGACCCTGGCTGGGGGGTGGGGTGGGGATCCGTTCCTCAAGGTGAAGGTGCAAAGGTGAGGTGGCCTGGCAGAGAGGAGAGCAGCTTTCCTGAATCCTTGCACACAGAGGCCCTGAGAAAGGATAATTCGCCCCCTTTATAGATGGTAAGTTGAGGCTCCATGAAAGAAACAGACCTAAGTGATACAGCGAATAGGTGGCCTGGCCTAGTTTCAGGGGCTTGGCCTCTCCAAAACACCTCCTTGGCCACTACCTAATTTGGTCAGGGTCCCCCTGCAGTTTTAGGGAGTTGCTAAATACAGAAGGAAGGGATGACTCCTGTTATTCAGCCAGCTCTTAGCTGCTGCCAAAGCACAGCTGGTGAGTCCTCACTGTGGGCGGGACCCAGCTTGGGGAACAAAAGCCACAGGACACTTCAGGACCTCATGAGGTTTAGGAAAGAGTTGGCCTGGAAGTAGGGCAGATAGACAAGAGGCACCAAGCTGAGGGGCAGAGTAAAGAGGTCAGGCTTTGAAGTTAGGCCTGGCTTTGCCACTATCTTGCTGTGTTATCTTAGGTAACTAGCACCTCGGTTTGTGCATCTGTAAAATGGGAACGGCAAGTCTTGCTTTATAGGGTGGGCATGGGGGTTGAAAGGGGCAACAGAAGTCCAGTGCTACCTGAAAGTGCTTCCTTCTTAGCTTCCCCACTCCAAGACTGGGGACTTGCTATCCCTGTCTTCAGCAGATGCTGGTTGGCTGCTCCTGAGCAAAGGGGAAATGGGCTGTGATGGCATCTCAAGTCCCAGGCCTACAAATGGATACAAGCTGTGGGGGATCTGGCCAGTGCTGACACCTAGGGGTTCTTTCAGGGTTAGGTGAGCCTGCACATGCCCTCAGGACGGTTGAGTAGGTCTTGGCTCTGCACCAACTACCTCAGGCAAGGTAATCACTCTCTCTGGGCCTCAGCTCCAGGGAATCTCTTGGGCAATGGTTGGGGGTAGGCAGGAATTAGAGGTCTTCTCATTGCAAACGGAGTGGGCTGCTTCAAGAGTAGTGAGCTCCCTGCCTCTGGAGGTATGTAAGCAGTGACTGGACAAGCACTGGGTAGAGATTCACTCACTCATTAATTCAATAAACTCCTATTGAGATTTCATTTTGGGCCAGGGCCTGTGGCCATCATTATCATTAGGAGATATAGTGACAAGGCATCTTTACTCTCCTGTAACTTACATCTTTTTTTTTTTTTTCGTTTTTTTGAGATGGAGTTTCCCTCTTGTTGCCTAGGCTGAAGTGCAATGGCACAATCTTGGCTCACTGCAACCTCCGCCTCCCAGGTTCAAGTGATTCTCCTGCCTCAGCCTCCCAAGTAGCTGGGATTACAGGCATGCGCCACCACGCCCGGCTAGTTTTGTATTTTTATTAGAGACGGGGTTTCTCCATGTTGGTCAGGCTGGTCTCAAACTCCCGACCTCAGGTAATCCGCCCACCTCGGCCTCCCAAAGTGCTGGGATTAGAGGTGTAAACCACAGCACTCTGCCTTTTTTTTTTGAGACAAGAGTCTCACTCTGTCGCCCAGGCTGGAGAGCAGTGGTGCAATCTCAGCTCACTGCAACCTCCGCCTCCCAGGTTCAAGCGATTCTCCCTCCCTCAGCCTCCCGAGTAGCTGGGATTACAGGCGCCCACCACCACGACTGGCTAATTTTTGTATTTTTTTAGTAAAGATGGGGTTTCGCCATGTTGACCAGGCTGGTCTTGAACTCCTGACCTCAGGTGATCCACCCGCCTCAGCCTCCCAAAGTGCTGGGATTACAGGTGTGAGCCAACACGCTCGGTCTCCCCTCCCCTCCCTTCTCTTCTCTTTTCTTTTTTTTTTAGACAGGGTCTTGCTCTGTTGCCCAGGCTGGAGTCCAATGGCTTGATCTTAGCTTAACTGCAGCCTCAACCTCCTATGCAGAAGTGATTCTCATGCCTCAGCCTCCCGATTAGCTAGAACTACAGGTACATGCCAGGTATGCCCAGCTAATTTTAAAAAATTTTTAGTAGAGGCCAGGCATGGTGGCTCATGCCTATAGTCCCAGCACTGCGGGAGGCTGAGGCGGCTGGATCACCTGAGGTCAGGAGTTCGAGACCAGCCTGACCAACATGGAGAAACCCCGTCTCTACTAAAAAAATACAAAATTAGCCAGGTATGGTGGTGCATGCCTGTAATCCCAGCTACTTGGGAGGCTGAGGCAGTATAATTGCTTGAACCCAGGAGGCGGAGGTTGCAGTGAGACGAGACCATGCCATTGCACTCCAGCCTGGGCAACAAGAGTGAAACTCCATCTCAAAAAAAAAATTTTTTTTTAGTAGAAATGGGGTGGTCTTGAACTCCTGGCTTCAAGCGATCATCTCACCTCGGCCTCCCAAAGTGCTGGGATTACAGGTGTGAGCCACCACTGCCAACCAATAACTTACATTCTAATGGGGAGACATTAAATACTGCCAAGAAAGTGTGTGCTCTATATTGTAGGGTCTGGTCATGAAACTCCAACCTCCAACCCCTACAGAAACTGACTTCTAAACTGATTTTTTTTTTTTTTTTTTTTTTATGGAGTCTTGCTCTGTCACCCAGGCTGGAGTGCAGTAGTGCAATCTCGGCTCACTGCAACCTCTGCCTCCTGGGTTCCAGCGATTCTCCTGCCTCAGCCTCCTGAGTAGCTGGGACTACAGGTGCATGCTACCATACCATGCCCGGCTAATTTTTGTATTTTTAGTACAGATGGGGTTTTGCCATGTTGGCCAGGCTGGTCTTGAACTCCTGACCTCAGGTGATCCACCCACCCTGGCTTCCCAAAATGCTGGGATTACAGGCGTGAACCACCACACCTGGCCCTAAACTGAGATTTTTTTTTTTTTTTGAAGGACAAACACAAGTAGGGAAGGGAAGAACGTTTAGGTCTGAGAGAAAAACAGGTGCAAAGGCTCAGGGGCGAGAGAGGCATGTATTTTCAAGCAGCTGAAAGTTCAACGTGGGCAGAGGGAAGGAGGCAAGGAGGGGAGTGGCTGCGCTGGGCGAGGTCAGCAGTCACTCACCAGTCCTCAACTGAACTGAGACCCACCTTAGGGGTCAGGATCCGTCCTCTTCCGTGATGGTCAGGGATGAGGAGTTAGCCAGGTAAAAGGTGTGAGGGGATGGCTCAGGGAAGAAGTGAGCCCGGCAGAGGTTTGTGTCCCTGGGAGAGAGGAAAGACAGCTGAAAGTTGAGTCTGGCTATAGCCTGGCTGGGGGCTTGGCTGAGAAGAAAGACCTTGGTATTGTGGCCTGTGGGTCTTGCCAAGTGGCCTGAGGGCCATACGGAGCCTCTGAATGGTTTTGTGCAGGGGTGACTCAACCTTGGTAGGAACATGCAGGAAGGTTGTCCTGGGATGCCCTTTAAGGTCTCAGCAGACTGAAACCTCAAAGAACCTCTGGGGAGCCCAGCCATCTTAGGCACAACCTCATTCGAGCCATCAGGGAGGATGAGAAAACTCACTTGTCAAAGGAACCTTAGAGAAGTCAAGAGACAAGGCTGGAGGGCCCTGAGCTGGGGGGTGGGGAGCATGGGGAAAGAAGAGGGTGAGGGCTCAGAAAGGCAAAAGCCCCGACACCAGGAGGCGGTGCCTGCTCTTGGCTCGCCACTGACTCCATGATTCAAGAAGGCCTGGCCCCCAGGACCCTGGGACTAAAAAGGCAATTGACTCATCCTAGGATGGGGGAAGCCTGGCCCCCGAGGTTAAGTGAAATTGCTCTAAGACACAGAGCACATCAGCGGCAGGACCAGGAAGAAACTAGTAACCCTGGAGCACCTAGCACCAGCACCCCTAGTGCAGGGTACTTCATACCGCGCATCATCTAACGCAGGTGTCGCTTCATTTTACAGATAAGCGGACTAGCGTCCAGAAGGCATGGACTCCTGTTCTGGGTCACACAGAGTTAGGGCTAAGAAACCAGGTCTGCAGGCGCCTAGCTTCCCGCAGTTCCTCTGGGTCTGAGTTTGGGGTGGTGGGGAAGAGGCGAGCGTGTCGAGGAGGGTGAGGGGGAGGGTGGGGCTGTGTTTCTGGGACTTTCCTCGCTGAGGTCAGAGGCACCGAAATAGACGCGCTGCAGCGAGCGCCCGGAGGCCCGGTCACACCCTGTGCCCGGCCCGCCGCGGGGAGCGGTCTAGCCGCAGCGCACGAGCCCTCCGCCGTCCCACTGTCCCCCGGAACCGCGCGAGCCTCGCGAACCGCTCGGCGCCCTGTCTCCACCTCGCCGGCTTCATGAACGTGCCCCGGGAGACCCCGACGCCCTGAAGCCGGCACGGCCGCCCCGCCGCCCCGCCGCCCCGCCGCCCCGCCGCCCCGCCGCCCCGCCGCGCCGCCGTCTGCGCGAACGCCTGGCTTCCCCCTGAGCCCACCGCTGCCACCATCTCTACTCCGACGGCTGCGGCGGTGGGTGTGGCCACCGCGCTTGCCAATCAGGAAGTGAGGGCCGGCTCCGGACGCGCCCCGCTGTGACGTCACTCCGACGGCCCCGGATGCCCCGCCCAGTGGCCTTGCCTGGGAAAGGCGACCGGGGCACCGGTGGGTGCGGGCCCTCAAAGGGTGAAAATAACTCCCGTGTGAATTGCGCGCATTATAACTGCTCTAAGAAATGCAGCCAGGGCATTTTAAAATGTATTTGTTCAATCACTCCTCTTCCAGCCATTTATCTGTCCGTCTGTATGTATGTCTATCCACTCAGCCAAAGTAATTGGGCGCCTCCTGTGTGCCAGGCGCTGTGCTGGATTCTGGCTATAGAGATGAACCCTCTGCTTGTCCTCAGGGAGCTCATAATCTAGGGCGGAAGCCTGATGGTAACAAATGCTCATGCCATCGTTTTTATTGCAGTCATGATTAATTCTGGGACGGTGAGATACAGGCTGCTACAATAACCAGGTGTCTAATTTGGATTGGGGCTCAGGTCCCTGCAGAAGTTACATCGAGCCGACTCCTGAAGCAACAAGTGTTCCAGGCAGAGGGAAGAGCTTGTGCAAAGGCAATGAGGCTAGCAGGCTGGAAAATAAGGGAAAGGAAACTGAGTGAGATGAGGCTCTGGAGGTTTAGGGGAGCGAATTATTTAAGACCTTGGAGGCCATAGTAAGGAAATAGAATTTTCTTCTAAGTGCTGTGGGCAGTCACTGGGTACTTAGTGTTTTAAAATCTCCCTACCTCTGTGTGGAGAATAGACAGGAGTGGACACAGGAGTAAGAGTGGACACAGGGACACCTAGGAGGTGCCCTCCAGCATGGAAGGTAGTAAGCTAGATGAGAGGGAGGCTACCGTGGGTGGGACATGAACAGACTCAATAAATAATTAGAAGATAAAATCCTCAGGCAGGCGAGTTGATGGATTGAATATGGGGGTGGGTGAGGCAGAGGGAGTTAAGATTAAGTCATTCATTCACTGGACAATTATTTATCGAGCCCCTCTAGATGCCAGGCACTGTTCTACAGAGGCAGACTCTCTGGGTTCAAATCCTTGTCCTGTCACTTGCTAGCTGCTTGCCTTAGGGAAGTTATTTAACCTCTCTGTACCTTGATCTTTTCATCTGTAAAATGCGGATCCTAAGAACACCCGAGAGAATTATTGTAAGGATGAAAAGAATTAATATATGTAAAACTTTGGACCTGGGTGTTTGGAGCTGGGCTCTGAGGCTGAGGACTTGGACTTGGGTACTTGGGGTTGGGTACCTGGGCCTACTTCTTGGAGTCACCAAGGCTCTATGTCTTTACTGGCTTTATACAGAAAATTAAAAGAGTGACATGCTAGACCAAGCCGTTCCCACACTGTGAGTGAGACACAGGTATCAGTACAATTTTAAGCTCTCAAGTGATTCCAAGGGGCAGACAAGTTGGCAATTACTGTGGTAGAGAGAAACGAGGAGGCAATTTTAAAGTAGGTGGTCAGGGAGGGCTTCTCTGAGGAGGTAACATTTGAGTGAAGACCAAAGAGTGCAGAAGGAGCCATCACTGAAAAGTTAGGGGGAAAAGCCTTTGGGAAGGTGTCTGGCCTAGGCACCGGCATGCCTGGAGGTGCCTTTGGCCCAAGTGTGAAAGACTGAAGGAGAAATGGGCTTAGTTTGGTGGGTTCCAAGGATAGTGATCATGGCCGAGTGAAGACCCCTAACCCTTCTGCAGATCAGAACCTGGAGCAGTTAAACCACGCTGTGCCCTGGTAGCTGTGGGTGCTGGGAGGCAAGCTCTACTGGTTCATCAGGAATTTGTGGTCAGGCCGAGGCAGGAAGATCACCTAAAGTTAGGAGTTCAAGACCAGCCTGGCCAACATGGCGAAACCCCGTAGCTACTAAACATACAAAAATTAGCCGGGCATGGTGGCACGCACTAGTAATCCCAGCTACTCGGGAGGCTGAGGCGGGAGACTCGTTTGAACCCGGGAGGTGGAGGTTGCAGTGAGCCGAGATCGCGCCATTGCACCATTGCACCATTGCCCTCCAGCCTGGGTGACAGAGCGAAACTCCATCTAAAAAAAAAAAAAAAAAAAACTAGCTGGATGTGGTGGTCCATGCCTGTGGTCCCAATTGGGAGGCTAAGGTGGGAGAATCACTTGAGCCCAGGAGGTCAAGGCTGCAGTGAGCCATGATTGCACCACTGCACTCCAGCCTGGGCGACAGAGCAAGACCCTGTCTCCAAAAAAAAAAAAAAAAAAAAAAAAAAAAAAAAAAAAAAATCTCTCCTGTGGAGCCATGCCATTTGTTCACACAGATAATGAACCACTGGGCCTCTGCCAGCTTCTGACTTGGCACTGGACGTTTCTCTGGAAACTGGTGCTTGGAGCGGGGAAATGGGGGCTGGATTTTTCTGGGGCTGGGTTCTGAGGCTGGGGACTGGGACCTGGATACTAGGGGGTAGGTGCTTGGACTTGCTTTTTGAAATAACCAAGGCTCCATTTCTTTACTGGCCTCTACAGATGAGCCTGTTCCCTAACCTGACCATCCTTTCTGTGGCTTCACGGCACAGAACTTCACAAGTGTGACCTTACCTTGTCTCAGCTGTCTGGTCCATGGAGACCCAGAAGGAGGGAAAGAGAAGGCTGCTCTGGACTTCTTCATGGGGCCTTCCTGGGACCCCTTTTCCTCCCACTAAGCCAGGAAGCCTATGCTCCCTCATCTTCCACCCCTCCCCCAGCCATCTGCTTAAAGGAAGTGGCTCCTCTGTTCTTCACAGGAAGCCACAGGCCTCCTCTGCCTCGGCAGCCTCCAGCTACTGTTGCCCCAGACCCTCGGCTGGCCCAGACCCCCCTTTCCAGGCAGAATCTAGTGATGCCCAGTTCCCAGCATCCCCCTCTGCTGCCCAGCCAAGAAGTGCGTGTGGCGTGCTCCTCTCGTTAACTTTCATCCTTGTGACTTGGGTCTGGGAGCGCAGACAGTGAGCCTGGAGGTGACACCTGACTACAGGAGTTTGGAGATCCCCAAATTGTAGGACTGAGGACTTGAAGGAGAGAGGAGGTGGGCCCTGGAGGGATTCTCTGATGGACCACTCTTGTGAGCTTCAGGAGCTCCTGCTGCTGAGCAGGGGCGAGGTCTATTCATTTCCGTCTCTATTTAACCCTGGTGGGGCCTGCCCCAGAGAGGGCTGTTGGTAATTGTGGAGCTGCTCAAGGCTGATGGGGGCTGATGGATTCCAAGATGGGACTGTACTGCCACCTGGTGGTCAGATCAGCACATAGCACCATGAAATTGTGAGAGCCCCTGCCGGGAGAGTGGTGATTCAAGGGTATGGGGGACCTGGAAGGCCCTTAAAGAACAAGGAAATCCCTAAAGTATTTTATTTAAGAGCAAGACGCTCCTAACTTGAGCACTTGAGAAAGACGTTCTAGGTCTGGACGAGAGTCCAACTCCTTCCCTTCCCCATTTTACAATCTGGGAAACAGGTCCAGAGGAAAGTGATGAGGACAGAGAACCTTTACATTGGCAGTCAGAGATGGGATCTATTTTTGGACTCTTTTTTTTTTTTTTTTTTTTTTGAGACGGAGTCTCACTCTGTCGCCCAGGCTGGAGTGCAATGGGGTGATCTTGGCTCACTGCAACCTCCACCTCCTGGGTTCAAACGATTCTCCTGCCTCAGCCTCCTGAATAACTGGGACTACAGGCGCCCGCCACCACACCCGGCTAATTTTTGTATTTTTAGTAGAGACAAGCCCTGCTAGTTTCTAGTTACCCTCATTTGTGACCAAACATGGTATCGCCCCACACCGTCACCCACTTTAGTCACCAAAGTTGGCACTACAGAGTGGCTTTTGGCTGCTTCCAAAAATAAAATTCATCCTCAGAAAGCCAGGATCTGACAGGGCTGAGGGGACTCAGAAGCATGTGCTTCAGGCTCAGCAGATGTTTTAGAGGAGGAAGCCCTGGAGACCACAATATGTAACACCCCACCCCTAGTTTTGAAAACAAAGAAGCAGGCTGAGTGCAGTGGCTCACGCCTGTAATCCCTGCACTTTTGGTGGTTGAGGTGGGCGAATCACTTGAGGTCAGGAGTTCGAGACCAGCCTAGCCAACATGGTGAAACCTTGTCTCTACTAAAAATACAAAAATTAGCCGGGTGTGGTGGCGCACACCTATAATCCCAGCTACTTGAGAGGCTGAGGCACAAGAATTGCTTGAACCCAGGAGGTGGAGGTTGCCGTGAGCTGAGATCTCACCACTGCATTCCAGCTTGGGCGACAGAGCAAGATTCTTCGTCTCAAACAACAACAACAACAAAAACAAGGAAGCTGGGACCCCAAGAGAGTACTTAACTTGTCTGAGGTGACTCAGCCCTGGAGCTGGGCGGGGACACAGCCATGTGTCTCTCTGAAGGCTGCTGCCAGGGAGGCATCTAAAAGTGCATTGAGGCCAGGTGCAGTGGCTCACACCTGTAATCCCAGCACTTTGGGAGTGATCCTCAGGCGGATCACCTGAGGTCAGGAGTTCAAAACTAACTTGGCCAACGTGGTGAAACCCCTTCTGTACTAAAACTTACAAAAATTAGCTGGGGGTGGTAGCAGGTGCCTGTAATCCCAGCTACTTGGGAGGCTGAGGCAGGAGAATCGCTTGAACCTGGGAGGCAGAGGCTGCAGTGAGCCAAGATCACACCACTGCACTCCAGGCTGCCAACAGAGTGAGACTCTGTCTCAAGAAAAATAATTAATTAGTTAAAAGTGTGTTGAACATCTCTCGATTTGCAATGGTGAATTCTGGTGTGTGTTCACCCTTCTGCCACAGGTTTTGCAGATAGGATGATTGTGGTCCCTGGCAAGGATTGTGGTCCCTGGCAAGGATTGTGGTCCCTGGCAAGGGTGAGGGTGGGTGAAAGGAGATGGGGGTGGGGAGGTGGTGACAGGGAAGGAAAAGGTGGGGTCCTCATTTGCGCATCATAAGCCTCAAGTAGGTAGGAACTGGGTCCCATCCGCTGTGGTGTCCTTAGCCCCTGCCATCACTTACAGAATGAAGGCAAGGAGTTATCCTGCGCAGGCTGGTCCCAAGGGATCCTGGGGAAGGTGGAGTCTCCCATAAAGAACTGGTCATTTCCAGTGTCATTCAGCCTGAGGACTGCTGAGGCCTCAGATCTAAAATCCTGGGGCAGAGCTGCCCATCTCTCTGGCCTTGATGTTGTCCAAGGGAATAAGTGGAGGGGGCTTCTTCTAAGGGCAGAGACCCTAATTTGGTGCCAACTTTGGAAGAAAGGAAGAATGTGGTCTGTGAGCCCCAGAGAGTAAACCCTGACTCCAAAGTCAGATGAGCTAATTCCTGGTTGTCACTTGGCTGTTTCCTCTTTGTTTTATGCAAGTCCTTCATCAATCATAACTGACATTTACGGAATGCTTCCTATGTGCTTGGATTGTCTTTTCCTTTCTATTCAGAGGGGCTGTGAACTCCATATGCAAACTGTTCTCCCTATCCCCAGAGTCCTATGAGGAAAGGGGGGCCTTGCCGAGCCCTTGAAAAGCTGCTGTTACGCCCTTTCCCCAGAGCAAAGGGCTGGCCTTTATTCTCCATCTGAGGGTGATCACTAGCGCTTCTTGAGAGAACGGAGACCTGGCTTCTCCATCTCTGCCTAATCAGAGAAGTACCTGGAAGCTTCTTTCAGTGAGAACAAACTGAGTTCTGCCTCCCCAAGCACGCTGTGGAATCGAGCCTGTCCATTTATGCAGGAGGCCCTGCTAGGCAGGAGTCCAAAGGAGGGGATGTCTGAACTGAGTCTGGAAGGATGGAAGGGAGTTTTTCAGGCAGATGAGCTTCTGAAGGCATTCCAGGTAGAGACCAACATGTGCTAAGGCCCAGAAACAAAATCAACGGGTTGTGTTCCGGGAGCTGTGGTTGACTCGAGGGGAAAATGGGAATGGGGGTGTGTGGATGGTGCAGGCCAGAGCCAGATTTTTTTGGGCTTCTCACTGCAAACACGATTGACAGCAGGACAAAGTGTTTTCTGGGTGAAGTTTATTCTGTTTTCACATCTAGGTTGTTGGGGAGAGTGATAGACAAAGTTCTGGATTCTGGGCATGGTCGGCGCATGCTTGTAATCCTACTTGGGAGGTTGAGACAGGAGGATCACTTGAGGCTAGGAGTTGGAGGCTGCAGTGCACTATTTTCGCATCTGTGACTAGCCACTGCACTCTAGCCTGGACAACATAGTGAGAACCCATCTCAAAAAAAAAAAAAAAAAAAAAGGCGAAGTTCTAGATCCTAACTGGAAGAGTTAGGCCAAGAAGGAGGAAGAGGTTCTGGGAGCTGCTGGCTACTCCTCATCCTCCTCACTATCGAGATACTTGTGGGTGGCATAGCCCATCAGGGCACCAATATTACCCATGACGACGCTGCTGCCGCCAGCCCCTGTAAAGCAAACACAGATGAGTCACTGGGGCCCAAGTGCCAGGCCTGGGAATCCAAATGTCTGGAAACCATTGGTTGAGTCCAACCCCACATTTCTAGATGGAGAAACAGAGGCCCTGAGAGGGGATGGCACTACTACAAAGTGAGTCCCATTTTTACCTTGCCTTGACATCCCAAATCAGAGATGTGTTTCAGTGATGAAAAAGGCAAAAATAATGGCTCTTTCACTTGATGTCTGCCATGGAAACACCATGTTATTAATCATGCTAACAGCCACCTTTGTGGAGCCCTGTGTGGGTGTGGGGGGTTCACAAGCCAGGGATCATTTCATCTTGTCACAGCTATGTGGCATGTGAGAGGACAACTAGCTTATAGCCCAGAGGTGTCCCTGGGCTTGCCCACACTCTTCCCCTCCCATTGCAGGGGTGTGGCCCCCTCTGAGCAGCGCTCTCTTCTTTTGGGCTGGTTCTTTGGGCTTTTGCCATTCAGAATTGAGAGAAGAGAAGATGCGAGGTTCAGAAAGGCAGAGAGGGAAGTTTGTCAGGGGCAAGTTTTCTCCAGGATTTTGGAGGCCTCAGAGGGAGAGAGAGAGGTGGGGGTGGGTGGGGAGAGAGGAGAGAGAGGGAAGTGAGGCCATTTTTTATGAGTCACTCTGGGCCGGCACAGTGGCTCACGCTTGCAATCTCACACTTTGGGAGGCCAAAATGGGAGGATTGCTTGAGCCCAGGAATTCAAGACCATCCTGGGCAACACAATGAGACCTCGTCTCTACAAAAAAAAAAAAAAAAAAAAAAAAAAAGCCGGTGTGTGGCGGTATGTGCCTATAGTCCCAGCTACTTGGGAGTCTGAGGCAGGAGGATAGCTTGAACCTGGGAGCTCGAGGCTGCTGTGAGCTGTGATCATGCACTGCTTTCCAACCTGGCAGTGTGAGACCTTGTTTTGACCTTTATCTATAATAAATAGATCAATAGATTGATCAATCGGTAGAAGAGTCACTGTGAGCTCTGTATCTGTTCCCTCCATGGTGTTCAAAAAGTGAAAATCAAGACCAGTTTGGTGTGAGATTGATCTGAGTTACTCTACTATGTTTCTTTGCTACTGTGGTCTCTGAGATTGAGCAGATTCAAAAAATGTTAAACTGAGGATGATCATCCCCACGCACCACTGAGGGAACTGAAGCTTGTTGTGATTTGGCCAAAGCATCAGTGAGGCACCCAGCCTGTGAGGCTGAGAATGGGGCTTCTGGCATCGTACTGACTGGGTCAGAATCTAGGCTCTGGTCTAAACTAGCAGGGAGACTTGAGTAAATTACTTAATTCCTGGCCGGATGCGGTGACTCACGCCTGTAATCCTAGCACTTTGGGACCCCGAGGCGGGCGGATCAGCTGAGGTCAGGAGTTTGAGGCCAGCCTGGCCAACACGGTGAAACCCCATCTCTACTAAAAATACAAAAATTAGCCAGGCATGGTGGTGTGTGCCTGTAATCCCAGCTACTTGGGAGGCTGTGGCAGGAAAATCGCTTGAACTGGGGAGGCAGAGGTTGCAGTGAGCCGAGATCACACCACTGCACTTCAGCCTGCCTGGGTGACACAGCCAGACTCTGTCTCAAAACAAATAGATAAATAATCACTTAATTCCTGGTAAACTAATTACTTGAGTAAATTACTTAATTCCTGAATGCCTCAGTTTCCCCATATGTATGATGAAAATAATAGTAAAGAACATCCCACCAGGGGTCCAGGCCCCGCACTCACCGAGGCTCTGCAGCGTGGCCACTAGCCCCCCGGCGGGCACGCCGCCCCCATTCAGGATCGCAGACCAGCTCATCAGCGAGGCAGCCACCGAGTTGGCCGCGATGCCGGCGCCGGTGAAGCCCAGCGCGGGCAGCCCGGCGACTGCGAGTCCTGGAGGAACAGGCGCAGGTGAGGGAGCGCCCACGGCAGAGGCCCGCCCCACCTGCCCGAGATCCTTGCCCTCCAGACCCACCTCCTCCGACGGCCATGAAGGTCAGGGCCTTCCAGAACCCGGAGCCGCTGTCCGAGCTCTCCGAGCACTTTTTCTTGCCTGCAGGAGGGCAGACAAAGCGTAGTGGGGGTGTTGGGGTGGGACACGGGGGTCCCCTACTCTGTGTCTGATGTTCAGGACCACTCCTGGAGGCGGGGGCCACCACTCTCCTACTCAGAGAGCCTCACAGAGGGGAAGGGACTTTCCCCTAGGCGCCGAGCCTGGCACAGAACTAGCATCGAGTAAATTTCGGTAGGATGGAGGAATGAACAGAGTAGTGGGATTTGAATCTGGGACTCTGGCGACACCAACACTGCGCTGTCCATTGGAATGGACGCCAGGGTCTCTATAGAAGCACGCCAGACTCTCTACACCCGGGACCCTGAAACTCTCTCCTTTATCCCACACTCCTCCCATCCCCCAGCACCCTTATATGCCTCCTTACTTGTCCCCTTACCTGCACCCTTATCTGTTCCCTTACCTGCACCCTTACCTGCATCCTTACCCACATCTTTACCTGCATCCTTACCCGCATCCTTACCTGCATCCTTATCCGCATCCTTACCCACATCTTTACCTGCATCCTTACCCGCATCCTTACCGGCATCCTTACCCGCATCTTTACCTGCACCGTTACTCGCATCCTTACCTGCACCCTTACCTATCCCCTTACCTGCATCCTTACCCGCATTCTCACCTGCCTCCACCCCGCTGCAAGTGAAGAGCAGCAGGTAGCACAAGAAAAGCGATACCGCCTTCTGCCGCATGGTGGCGCCGCGCGCGGGCTCCGTCGCTAGACCTGCGAACGGGCGAGAGGGAGATGGTCCCCGGGGCATTTTTGGAGCTCATCAGCTCCGTTGTTTTCCCTTCCAGTTCCGACTGAATCAGTAAAAAGCAGCGAGGTGTGGTGAATGGAATCCAGGATCCCTCTCAGGAGCCTCGGGAATCCGTTTCCTCTCCGCATCAGTGGCAGAGATGTCCCTGCCCCAACCGGTGGGTGTGCGGATTCTGTGCGGATTCGCACGGTGTTTGGCACGTGGTAAGCTCCGCAGATGTCAATCATGACTGTGGTGGTTCTTGGCCTTGTACCCAAGTGACCTTGGGCAGGATACTAGGGTACTTTGCTTCTCTGGGCTTCAGTTTATTTATTTCTAAAACTGGGGTATTAATAGAGCCTATTTCAGAGAGTACTTGTTAATTTAGTAACTGTTCCACGCTGTATCCCCGGCACTTTGAACAGTGCCTGACGCACAGAATTTGCTTAAAAAATTTTTTTAAAGATAAACTCATTCTTACAATGCATTGAATATCTACAGGCACCAAACATTGGCCTCACATCAACTTAATTTTTTTTTTCAGAAAGAAAGCACAGAAGAGTGTGTGGAAAAAGAAACTCAGTTTCCCTCACCGTACAAGAGACTTCTGACAGCAGAAGTGTGGGGGTTTCTCCCCACCAGCAAGCAAGCAATCAATCCTCTGGTGAACACCAGCTGAGGGTCCCCAAATTCAATTCTGACACCACTATGGGTAGATAGTGGCCGATCCCACATGTTGAGGGTTCAGTCCCCCAGACTGCCAATTGAAAGCCCTAGGTTGTTTTACCTGTGCTTCTGACTGACTATAAATTGGGGTTCCCACAATTCCCTCCTGCAGTTTTACTAATTTGCTAGAGCAGCTCACAGAACTCAGGGAAACACTTTACTTACATTTACTGGTTTCTTTCTTAAAAAAAAAATTGGTCTTGTTGTTGTTTTGAGACAGGGTCTCACTCTATTGCTCAGGCTGGAGTGCAGTGGCTCCATCTCAGCTCACTGAGACCTTCACCTCCCAGGTTCAAGTGATCCTCCCACCTCAGCCTCCAGAGTAGCTGGGACTACAGGTATGCACCACCACGCCCAGCTAATTTTTTTTTTTTTTTTTTTGAGATGGGGTTTCACCGTGTTGCCCAGTCTGATCTTGAACTCCTGAGCTCAAGCAATGTGCCTGCCTCAGCCTCCCAAAGTGCTGAGATTACAGGCATCAGCCACCACACCCAGCCGCATTTACTGGTTCCTTATGGATATTACAAATGCTCCAGATGAAGAGATGCACAGGGCAGGGTATGGGAGGAAGGGCATGGAGTTTCCATTCCTCTCCAGAAGCACCACCCACTGGGGACCTCCTTGTATTCGGCTATCTGGAAGCTCGTCAAACCGTGTCCTTTTGTGTTTTTATAGAGGCTTCATTACATAGGCACAACTGATTAAATCATTGCCCATTGGTAATCAGCTTAACCTTCAGCCCCTCTCCCCTCCCCAGAGGAAATGCCAGCCATCAGTCAACTTATTAGACAGTTATCACCCAAAAGATATTTATCACTTTGAAGATTCCAAGGATTTTAGGAGTTGTATGTCAGGAACTGGGGGATGAAAAAATATATTTTACAATATCACAAGGGATAAAGGTCACACAGCAAATTGTGCAACATGGGTACACATTCAAGACTGTCAGAATTCAGAACCTATGCTCTTTCCTTTATACCACAAAACTGGAAAATGCATATGCCCTCAGACTCACCTCTAATGTGATCTTTGTCAGCTCAATGCTATTTCCTTAAGTTAAAAAGAAAAACAAGAAACTCCTCTCATGTATTGAGTACTTAACACTTTATGGCACGCAGTCCACTTGTACCTATAACAACACCACGAAGTAGGTACCATTGTTATCAACCACATGTTATAGATAAGGAAACTGAAGCTCAGAGAGGTTAAGTAATATTCCCAAGGCTGCCTAGCCAGGTTGTGGCAAAGTCAGAGTTTAAACCCACAATTGGCTAATACCCAAGCCCACATTTTTTTTTTTTTTTTGAGACGGAGTCTTACTCTGTCGCCCAGGCTGGAGTGTAGTGGCACAATCTCGTCTCACTGCAAGCTCCACCTCCCAGGTTCACGCCATTCTCCTGCCTGCCTCAGCCTCCCGAGTAGCTGAGACTACAGGCGCCCGCCACCAAGCCCGGCTAATTTTTTTTGTATTTTTAGTAGAGACAGTATTTTGTATTTTAGTTAGCCAGGATGGTCTCGATCTCCTGACCTCGTGATCCACCCGTCTCGGCCTCCCAAAGTGCTGGGATTACAGGTGTGAGCCACCACGCCCGGCCACCAAGCCCACATTTTTAACAACTACTCCAGATGGCTTCATCTATCCTTAAAGATGAACTCACTGTCACATTGGATCCTGTAATAAAGGGGCTTCTAAAATCATCCAGTCCTTTGAGCAGCTAAGGCAACTTAACCTTCCTTTTACAGAGGAAGTAATTAAGGCTCCAAGAGGTGACAGGGTTAAGGCCACAGATCGCTGATATTGCACCTGTAAGCTGGGTCTCATGCCACTTGGGGTTTTGTATCCCATCTCCCTAAAAATCTCCAACCCATCCTCTTAAACAAGTCCCAGCCCAGGGCACTAAAAGGGACCCAGGGGTACTGCCTCCGAGGAGAAGGGGCCTCCTGGCTCTCGGAACATGAGATTTACAGGCAGGCAGGCAGCCTGGCAGAAGGTGGCAGCTTGATGCCCACACTTCATAGCTCCTGAGTTTACCTTGGAGGAGAGAAGAGAAGCAATCTTCAGCCCGGAGCCTGCTGATAGATGGGCACAGCAGCGAGTAAATGGTTCTCTGGCTGAAGGCTGGCTTTTTATCATCACTTGCGGATCCTCCCACGTCTCACCCTAGGCAGCCAATCCCTGTCGGAGTTTCTATTTCTGCACTCTGCAGTTTCATTTTCTCCTCTCTCCCAGCCCCTGCACTCTGCAGAGTTTCATTTTCCCCTCTCTCCCAGCTCCGCCCAGCGGGAACATTTGTGTGCTGCCTGCTGGCAGAAAAATGCACTTCAAGCTGAGGACTTTTGGAGCCGCTAAGGGTATTCAAAGCATGTCACACTATGATGAGAGCCACGGCCACACTGGGCTTAGTGAAGCCTGATCACCAGCTCCCCCTGGGGCACACAGGCCTTTCACCATTCAGTCCAATTAATAAACAACACCTACCATTTATTGAGCACTTGCTGCATGCAAGGGTCTGTGCAAAGTGTTCTATTTACAGGATCTTTTTCCAATCCCACAGTAGTCATGTGACATACCATATGCTGTTTATAAACCCCCAGAACTTTGGAAATTAAGTCACTTTGTTCCATTATTCTCTCAGGCTGGCTGCTTCTGGGTCATGGGCATATGGTGAGACCAGTGAAGCCTGTGTTCATGTGGCCATCATGATACATCTTGAGTTTCAAGATGGGTCCCCTGGCCCTAGGTAATGAACTGAGCATTCTTTAAAGCCTTTGGATGGTGATGCTTGAAGCGCTATAGGTCAGAAATGCAACCTCTATTTGGAGAACCTAGAAATTCCAGAAGGATGAATCATTGCCTTCTCCCAAGTGGAAGGGGTCTGAAATAATCGACCTGCCACCAGATGGCTGGCTATTCTCATTGAGCAATTTTGCCATATTGCTACCTGCTGCTGGTAGATTGGCTATATTTTGGCAATTGCCAGATCAGTTTTGGTGAGAGGGAGCCCAAGTTGTTGGACTCATTTCTAACCCCCATCCTTACCACCTTGGACACTCATAGGTCTATTACAAGGCAATAGTGGGGCTAAGTTTAGGGGCTGGCTGACATCCACAGGATGGGACATCCTGGCCATTGGGCTGTAGAGACTCCTCTGCAGCAGATGATCTCTGGTCAGCATTAACATGAGACACAGATCCAGGTGCTTTATGCCCATTCAGAGTTCATTCTTATGCCCCTAACCCACACCTGCTTATTCCCAATCTTCCAATCTTGTTCCATCCATGCCTTTGACCAACCAGCCAAGTCATTTGCCACTTATTAGGAATTGGTGTATGTCTGTACCTCAGTCCATCTCTCTCTCTCTCTCTCTGCATACAGAGGGAACAACACGGTATACTGCTCCTAGTTCTGCCCCCTGAGAGGATTCACTATTATTCACGGCCACCCCCAACTGGGGCTGTAATAGAGTGGTCCATTTCCAGCTGATACCAAAATATTATACTGACTTATCTGTGAACTGAGTTCGACTCCTTTCCTCCATTATCTGTTGGTTGCTGGGAACACTGCATGAGGCCATATATATGGGTCAAAGAGAAAACCCAGAGAAACAGAGTTGGGTGCCACAGGACTCTGAGCTCCCTATTTATTTAATTTACTCATGCCTTTTAGACCCCTTTTGCTCAGCCTTGAATATACCATTTCCATCATATATTTTTTGTTTTGTTTTGTTCTTTGTTTTTTGTTGTTGTTGTTTTTGTTTTTGAGACAGTCTTGCACTGTTCCCCAGGCTGGAGTGCAGTGGTGTGATCTTGGTTTACTGCAACCTCTGCCTCCCGGGTTCAAGCGATTCTCCTACCTCAGCCTCCCGAGTAGCTGGGATTACAGGCACGCGCCACCACGCCCGGCTAATTTTTTCTGTATTTTTAGTAGAGATGGGGTTTTGCCATGTTGGCCAGGCTGGTCTTGAATTCCTGACCTCAGGTGATCCGCCCACCTCTACCTCCCAAAGTTCTGGGATTACAGGTGTGAGCCGCTGCGCCCGGCCTTTTTGTTGTTTTGTTGGTTTGTTTGTTTGTTAGAGAAAGGGTCTCACTCTGTTGCCCGGGCTGGAGTGCAGTGGTACAATCATAGCTTACTGCAGCCTTGACTTCCTAGGCTCAAGAAATCCTCCCACCTCACCTTCCCAAGTATCTGGGACTATAGGCATGTGCCACCACACCCAGCTAATTTTTATATTTCTTTTAGAGATGGAGGTCTCACTACATTGCCCATGTTGGTCTCCAACTCCTGGCTCCAAGTGGTCCTTCTGCCTCAGGGTCTTAAAGTGCCGGGATTACAGGCATGAGCCAATGCGCCCAGCTTCCATCACATATGGAATTGCTGCTCTACCTTTCTGATAATACCCAACTTAAGATATATAGCTACCTGGCATCCAGTGGTGAGATGTGTAGTCACTACTGGGGCCCAGTGACACATCAGGGCCTCTTTTCCCAAGGGGACCACAGTAAGCATAGCCTTACTGCAGAATCCTAAGAATCCTAACCGCAATTCTCCTATGTGGGCTTTCAGAGACCTTCTACAGAATCTTTTTTCTCCCTCCCTACAGAATCGTTATCCATCTTTACACAGATATATCCAGCAACATTGTAGGATCATATAATCAGAAGTGGCAGCATAGCTTGTTTTGTGGCCTGAACCTGCTACACAGTTAAGGGGAAAGAAAAAAACCAAAATGACCTAATGTGCTTTTTTTTTTTTCTTTTTTTTTTTTGAGACGGAGTCTCACTCTGTTGCCCAGGCTGGAGTGCAGTGGCGCGATCTCGGCTCACTGCAAGCTCCGCCTCCCTGGTTCACACCATTCTCCTGCCTCAGCCTCCCGAGTAGCTGGGACTACAGGCACCTTCCACCGCGCCTGGCTAATTTTTTGTATTTTTAGTAGAGACGGGGTTTCACTGTGTTAGCCAGGATAGTCTCGATCTCTTGACCTCGTGATCCGCCCACCTCGGCCTCCCAAAGTGCTGGGATTATAGGTGGGAGCCACCATGCCCGGCCTGCTTTTTCTATTCTCTCACTCAACACAACAATCACCACAGACCAGATGTGTGGGTGGGGTTTTTTTCTCACACCCCAAGCATGTCCTCCGATTCAATTCTTTTTTTTTTTTTTTTTTTGAGATGGAGTTTCACTCTTGTCGCCCAGGCTGGAGTGCAGTGGTACTATCTCGGCTCACCGCAACCTCCGCCTCCTGGCTTCAAGCGATTCTCCTGACTCAGCCTCCTGTGTAGCTGGGATTACAGGCATGAGCCACCACACCTGGCTAATTTTGTATTTTTAGTAGAGAAGGGGTTTCTCCATGTTGGTCAGGCTGGTCTCAAACTCCCAACCTCAGGTGATCTGCCCACCTCGGTCTCCCAAAATGCTGGGATTATAGGTGTGAGCCACCTTGCCTGGCCTCAAATTCTTTTTTTTTTATTATTAAAATAAAAATATGGAACGCTTCATGAATTTGCATGTCATCCTTGCACAGGGGCCATGCTAATCTTCTCTGTATCATTCTAATTTTAGTATATGTGCTGCTGAAGTGAGCACTTTTTTTCTTTTCTTCAGACAAGGTCTCACTGTGTCACCAAGGCTGGCTCAATCACAGCTCACTGCAGCCTCGACCTCCTGGGTTCAAGCGATCCTCCTGCCTCAGCCTCCCAAGTAGCTGGGACTATAGGGATGCACCATCATGCCCAGGTAATTTTTGTATTTTTTGTAAAGATGGGGTTTTGCCATGTTGGCCAGGTGGTCTCGAACTCCTGGGCTCAAGGGATCTGCCCGCCTCAACCTCCCAAAGTGCTGGGATTACAGGCATAGGCCACTGTGCCCAGCCTCCAATCCAATTCTGACACTGTCTACCTGGAGAGAGCATCGATCCTACAGGTTGAGGGACTCCTCAACACTGACCCCCAAGACACAAATCAGGGCTTCTGGAACTTCTGACTGGTTGCAAGTTGGGATTCCCATAATCCCTTCTTTGGGTTCAATTAATGTGCTAGAGAGGCTCCTAGAGCACAGGGAAACACAGTTAGCAGTTTACCATACAGGAAATTAGAAAGGCCGCATGAAGAGATGTGTTGGGTGAGGTATAGGGGAATGGGCACAGCGTCCTCCAGGAACATCCATGTGTTCAGCTATTGGGAAGCTCTCAGAACCCTGTCTTTTTCCTTTTTTATGGAGGCTTCATTACATAGGAATGATTGATTAAACGATTGGCCATTGGTGATCAACTTGACTTTCAGTCCCTCTCCCCTTCAGTGGGTGGAGCTGAAAGTCCCAACCCTCTAACGCTGCCTTGATCTTCCCAGTGACCAGCCCCATCCTGAAGCTACCTAGAGACTGCTAGCCATCAGTCAATCACTAGTATACAAAGCACGGTGGCATACACCTATAGTCCAAGCTATTTGAGAGGCTGAGGTGGGAAGATTGCATGAGCCTAGAAATTCAAGTCCAGCCTGGGCAACACACTGAGATCCCATTTCTAAAAAAATAAATAAGAAATCATTAGCACACAAAAGGCATCACTTTGGAGATACTAAGGATTTTAGGAACTGTATGCCAGGAAATGAGGTATGGGGGAATGGGCACAGAGTCCTCCAGGAACATCCATGGGTTCAGCTATTGGGAAGCTCTCGGAACCCTGTCTTTTTGGTTTTTTATGGAGGCTTCATTATCTATTTCAAAAACTATTTCACAATATCACTGTCCACCTCTGGTCTTCAAACCCCATTTTTTTTTTTTGAGATGGCAGTTCTGTCGCCCAGGTTGGAGTGCAGTGGCATGATCTTGGCTCACTGCAGTCTCTACCTCCCAGGTTCAAGTGATTCTCCTGCCTCAGTCTCCCAAGTAGCTGGGATTACAAGCATGTGCCACCATGCCTGGCTAATTTTTGTATTTTTGATAGAAACAGGGTTTCACCATGTTGGCCAGGCTGGTCTTGAACTCCTGACCTCAAGTGATCCACCTGTCTCAGCCTCCCAAAGTGCTGGGATTACAGACATGAGCCACTGCACCAGGCCTTCAAACACAAATTTCTTTCTTTTTCTTTTTTTTTTTTTAAATTTTAATTTAGGTTCTGGGATACTGTGCAAAACGTGCAGGTTTGTTACATAGGTATACGTGTGCCATGGTGGTTTGCTGCACCTATTAACCCGTCCTCTAAAAACCAAAATTTCTTACATCAAAAGTACATACAAGGCCGGGTGCGGTGGCTCATGCCTGTAATCCCAGCACTTTGGGAGGCCGAGGCAGGTGGATCATGAGGTCAGGAGATCAAGATCATCCTGGCTAACAGGGTGAAACCCCATCTCTACTAAAAACACAAAAAAATTAGCGGGGCGTGGTGGTGGGCGCCTGTAGTCCCAGCTGCTCGGGAGGCTGAAGCAGGAGAATGGCGTGAGTCTGGGAGGCGGAGCTTGCAGTGAGCCGAGATCATGCCACTGCACTCCAGCCTGGGTGACTGAGCAAGACTCTGTCTCAAAAACAAAACAAAACAAAAAACAAAAAAAGTACATACAACTCCCCAGCTACTCAGGAGGCTGAGGCAGGAGGATTGCTTGAACCGGGAGGCAGAGGTTGCAGTGAGCCGAGATCACACCATTGCACTCCATGCACTCCAAGACAGAGCAAGACCCTGTCTAAAAAAAAAGGACATAAAATTCAAAACATACTGCCATAATTAGCCAAGCATGGTGGTGCCCACCTGTAGTCCCAGCTACTTGGGAGGCTGAAATGGGAGGATCACTTAAGCCTGGGAGGTCGAGGCTACAGTGAGCTGTGATTGCACCACTGCACTCCAACCTGGGTGACAGAGCAAGATTCTGTCTCAAAAAAAAAAAAAAAAGGAATTAAAATAAAATAATAATAATAGGCAGAGAGATATCCTCCTCAAAGTAATAGTTTGATAGAGAAGTGGAGTGGGTAATTGAAACATTTGTTTTCTAAAATAGGGGGAGATGAAAGCATGAAGGGCTGGCTTACATGTTGCTCACACACAACACAAGTGGAGACTAAAGGAGTGGCCCCACTAGATTTTCCTCATTTTTTCCAATAGATCAGGAAAAAAGGGAGTGAGGAGGATGCTGGTATGATTATTCAATTCTTGCCAAGGGAGGAGTACACTGGTACAATGGCCATAACTGTTTTTCTTTCTTCCCCAAATCACTTCAAAAAAATTTTTTTTCCTCCTCTTCCTGATGTAGTCCTAGGATCAGGGCTACAGCTACAATATCACAGTCCCCACTTGTAGTATCCTTTATAATAAACTAGTAAATATAAGTGTTTCCCTGAGTTCTGGAAAGTGCTGGCAGCAGGGATGATTCCTAAGCCAAAAACTAGAACTATGTTTTTAAACTTTATGTCACAGTTCCTAAAGGCCTGATGGAGGTGGGTTTTGCAAAATTGGAGTTAACAATGAGTACAGCCATACTGCCTGGTGGTAAAAATCACCCGCAAGTTCTGCACCTTTGCTATCTTACCCTATTCAAATTGAAGTTAACTAAGGAGGAGTACTTACTAGACTAGTATTGCTGGCTGCAATCTAGACCAGCACAGTGGCAATCTTAATGTCCCTTCCAAAGGTATAATCTTTGGATATTAATGGAGAGAAGGAGGAATAGTAGCTGAGGGTAAAGAATTTAATAAATGGATTATGAACTGAGAGAAACCTGATATTACATTAACACCTCAAAAGAGGCTCAGAGCAAGAGATGACATTGTCTGTGGTCGGTTATCTCAAATGTCAGAAAGAGTGATAGATATTTGCTGAGATCACTCCTGCTTTTGGAACCTGACAAGATTGAATGGAAGCCTGCAAACCTGAATGACATCACCCTGGGAGACATTCATACAATATGATGGATGGGACTAACTATTAATGATTGAATAGAATTTTAGTAAAGTGGCAGTATCTTTTTTGCAGGTGCAGGGGATGGGGTCTCGCTCTGTCACCCAGGCTGGAGTTCAGTGTTATGATCACAGCTCACTGTAGCCTCAACCTCCCGGGCTCAAGTGATCCTTCCACCTCAGCCTCCCAAGTAGCTGGGACTACAGGTGGGCACCACCATGCTCAGCTAATTATGGCAATATCTTTTGAGTTGTATGTCCTTTTTTTTTTTTTGAGACAAGGTCTCACTTTGTTGCCCAGGCTGGAGTGCAGTGGCACAATTTTGGCTCAGTACAATCTCCGCCTCCTGGTTCAAGCAATTCTCCTGCCTCAGCCCCCCGAGTAGCTGGGATTACAGGCCCATGCCACTACGACTGGCTAATTTTTGTATTTTTAGTAGAGATGGGGTTTCACCATGTTGGCCAGGCTGATCTTGAACTCCTGACCTCAGGTGATCTGCCCGCCTTGGCCTCCCAAAGTGCTGGGATTATAGGCATGCATCATGCCTGGCTGAAACTCCCATTTTTAAAACCATCAGATCTTGTGAGAGCCATTCACTATCACAAGAAAAGCAGGGGAAAGACCTTACCCCATGATTCAGTCATCTCCCATGTGGTCCCTCCTGCAACATGTGGGAATTATGGGAGTGACAAGATGAGATTTGGATGGGGACACAGAGCCAAACCATATCATTCTGCCCCAGCCCTTCCCAAATCTCATATCTTTACATTTCAAAACCAATCATGCCTTCCCAACAGTCCCCCAAGTCTCAATTCATTTCAGCATTAACTCAAAAGTGCACAGTCTGAAGTCTCATCCTAGACAAGGCAAGTACCTTCCACCTATGAGCCTGTAAAATCAAAAGCAAGTTAGTTAATTCCTAGATACAATGGGGGTACAGGCATTGGGTAAATACAGCCATTCCAAATGGGAGAAATTGACCAAAACAAAGGGGCTACAGGCTCCATGCAACTCTGAAATCCAGGGGGGGCAGTCAAATTTTAAAGCTCCAAAATGATCTCGTGTGACTCCATGTCTCACATACAGGTCACGCTGATGTAAGAGGTAGGTCCCCATAGTCTTGTGCAGCTCCACTCCTGTGGCTTTGCAGGGTACAGCCTCCCTCATGGCTGCTTTCATGGGCTGGTGTTGAGTGTCTGCAGCTTTTCCAGGTGCACGGTGCAAGCTGTCAGTGGATCTATATATAATTCTGGGGTCTGGAGGATGGTGGCTCTCTTCTCACAGCTCCACTAGATGGTGCCCCAGTAAGGACTCTGTGTGGGGGCTCTGACCCCACATTTCCCTTCCGCACTGCCCTAGCAGAGATTCTCCAGGAGGGCCCCACCCCTGCAGCAAACTTCTGCCTGGGCATCTAGGCATTTCCATACATCTTCTGAAATCTAGGCGGAGGTTCCCAAACCTCAATTCTTGACTTCTGCACACTTGCAGGCTCACCACCACATGGAAGCTGCCAAGGCTTGAGGTTTGCACCCTCTGAAGCCACAGCTGGAGTGGCTGGGACACAGGGCACCAAGTCCCTAGGCTGCACGCAACATGGGGATCCTGGGCCCAGCCCCTGAAACCACTTTTTCCTCCTAGGCCTCCAGGCCTGTGATGGGAGGGGCTCCCACAAATGTCTCTGACATGCCCTGGAGACATTTTTCCCATTGTCTTGGTGATTAACATTGGGCTCCTTGTTACTTATGCAAATTTCTGCAGCCAGCTTTAATTTCTCCTCAGAAAATGGGATTTTCTTTTCTTTTCTTTTTTCTTTTTCTTTCTTTCTTTTTTTTTTTGAGATGGAGTTTCACTCTTGCTGTCCAGGCTGGAGTGCAATGGCATGATCTCAGCTCATCGCAACCTCTGCCTTCTGGGTTCAAGCAATTCTCCTGACTCAGCCTCCTGAGTAGCTGGGATTACAGGCATGCGCCACCACGCCTGGCTAATTTTGTATTTTTAGTAGAGTTGGGGTTTCTCCATGTTGGTCAGGCTAGTCTTGAACTCCCAACCTAATGGGATCCACTTGCCTTGGCCTTCCAAAGTGCTGGGATTACAGGTGTGAGTCACCGTGCCCAGCCTGGATTTTCTTTTCTATTGCATTGTCAGGTTGCAAATTTTCCAAACTTTAATGCACTCCTCAAATTTTGTTTACAGTATTTCCCTTTTGAAACTGAATGCCTTTAACAGCACCCAAGTCACCTCAGAAAATGGGATTTTCTTTTCTATTGCATTGTCAGGCTGCAAATTTTCCAAACTTTAATGCACCCCTCAAATTTTTTTATAGTGTTTCCCTTTTGAAACTGAATGCCTTTAACAGCACCCAAGTCACCTGTTGAATGCTTTGCTGCTTAGAAATTTCTTCCACCAGATACCCTAAATCATCTCTCTCAAGTTCAAAATTTCACAAATCTCTAAGGCACAGGCAAAATGCCGCCAGTCTCTTTAATGTAACAAGAGTCACCTTTACTTTAGTTCCCAACAAGTTCCTCATCTCCATTTGAGAACATGTCAGCCTGGACCTTATTGTTCATATCACTATCAGCATTTTAGTCAAAGCCATTCAACAAGTCTCTAGGAAGTTCTAAACTTTCCCACATTTTCCTGTCTTCTTCTGAGCCCTCCAAACTGTTGCAACCTCTGCCTGTTACCCCGTTCCAAAGTAGCTTCCACATTTTCAGGTATCTTTTCAGCAACGCCCCACTCCTGGTACAAATTTACTGTATTAGTCCATTTTCATGCTGCTGATAAAGACATACCCAAGACTGGGCAATTTACAAAAGAAAGAGGTTTAATAGACTTACAGTTCCGTATGGCTGGGGTGGCCTCACAATCATGGCGGAAGGCAAGGCAAAGCAAGTCACATCTTATGTGGATGGTGGCAGGCAAAGAGAGAGCTTGTGTAGAGAAACTCCCATTTTTAAAACCATCAGATCTCATGAGACCCATTCACTATCATGAGACCAGCGTGGGAAAGACCTGCCCCCATGATTCAATCATCTCACACTAGGTCCCTCCCACAGCATGTGGGAATTATGGGAGCTATAAGATAAGATTTGAGTGGGGACACAGAGCCAAACCATATCACCTGGCTAATTAATTTTTTTTACTTTTTGTAGAGACAGGGTCTCGCTTTGTTTCCCAGGCTGATCTCAAACTCCTGGCCTCAAGCAATCCTCCCACCTTGGCCTCCCAAAGTGCTGGGATTACAAGTGTGAGCCACCATGCCTAGCCTTACATTTTTCACACACGATTGGTGCATAGGTACAGCAATTTGATTGGTTTATGCAGTGTTTCCTTTTGGAAAGGGTGCATTTAAAATTTTTTACAGAGGGTGTAATAGTCATGGGTTTTCTGTCATCTGGTCTAGGCAAAGCAGGACAACAACGGGGAAGTTAATCTACAAAAAGGGTCATTCATTAGGAAGGGGGGTGGTTTTTATCCCTGACATCATGTAACTCTCTCTAGTCATTGTACAGAATAAGACAAACAAGAAAGCGAGTTAATCTATAATCTGAGAAACGGAAGTAGTAACTATATGTGACTCAGATTAAAGGAGGAGACCACCCCTTATATTGTCTAATTTCTGTCTCCAAAGAAAGAAGAAGTAAAAACTCAAAGGCAGAAATGAAATCCACAGGCAGACAGCCCAGCGCTGTGCCCTGGGCCTGGTTAAAGATTGACCCCTGAACTAACAGGTTATGTTATCTATAGATTCCAGACATTGTATGGAAAAACACTGTGAAAATCCCTGTCCTGTTCTGTTCCGATCTGATTACCAGTGCCTGCAGCCCCTAGTCACGTACCCCCTGCTTGCTCAATCGATCACGACCCTCTCATGCGGACCCCCTTAGAGTTGTAAGCCCTTAAAAGGGACAGGAATTGCTCACTTGGGGAGCTCGGTTTTTGGAGATGTGAGTCTTGCCGAAGCTCCCACTGAATAAAGCCCTTCCTTCTTTAACTTGGTGTCTGAGGGGTTTTGTCTGTGGCTTGCCCTGCTACGAGATCACAGTCACATCTCTCTCAAAGCTTAAGGTGTTTGTGGGGTTCCAATAAGGTTTACATTTTATTTATTTTCACACTTCTTTGATCAACAGAGCAGACTTCCAAACAGGATATTGTCCATTCACCTTGGAACTGCCATCCACAAACCAAGCTGTTTGCTGGCCATTTGAGACCGTTACGGGGCACTGTAGAAGCCAGCAGCTCCTCACGCAAACCGGTCCTAGCAGAAAGAGGTTCCTTTCTTTTATCTCCTCCTGGCACTCCCCAGGTAGCATGCTCCTGTATAAGCCATTTCCATTTTGTTATGGAACTCTTCTGGACACTGCTGTCTCTATTTGAGTGTTTCTGTGACATCACCTGAGACGGCATGGTTATTTCAGGTGTCAAGATCATTTTATGTCCTTCAGTCACAGGGGTAGCTTCAGTTAATGTCCCATAACAAGTTAGTAAGTGCCCCTCAAGTGGAAATTGTCTAGTCCAAAATCTCAGTAGTCTTTGCTTGCAGGTGCTCACAGCCTTTTCTCTTCTTCTTCTTCTTTTTTTTTTTTTGAGACAGAGTCTTGCTGTGTTGCCCAGGCTGAAGTGCAGTCGCACCATCTCTGCTCACTGCAACCTCTGCCTCGCCTCTCGGGCTCAAGCAATTCTGTCTCAGCCTCCCGAGTAGCTGGGATTACAGGCACCCACCACCAAGCCTGGATAATTTTTTAATTTTTAGTGGAGATGGGGTTTCCCCATGTTGGCCAGGCTGGTTTTGAACTCCTGACCTCAGATGATCCTCTTGCCTTGTCCTCCCAAATTGCTGGGATTACAGGTGTGAGCCACCATGCCCAGCCACTCATAGGCTTTTGTCATAGCCCCAGCAAATGCTCCACAAAGAGCTATTGAATGGAGAACTTGTCCCTATCAGCACTCCAGCTTCTACTCTACAGTGTGGGCTTGAGTTTCCATTTAGCATGTCCAACTAAAATTGCCAGAAGGGTGGATTTACATGCCTTCTGTTTTACAGTTCTAGGTAGGGGGAACAACCCTGTCATATACAATGCCCCTTTCCGTAAAACATTAGATAAAGGAGACACAACCACTTTACATTAAGCCTTTACATAAAGCCTGTTTAGACATTCCCACTTTCAGAATCCTGTTGACCAAGCACATTTTTATGTCCCGGGAACTTCTCTTCTCCACCCCCTCCCCAGACCATTTTATTCTCTCTTGGGCAATAAGTGTTTAGGTCCCTAGCCAGAGGCCAGGCCAGGAGACTCTGGCCTCTCTGTCAATCTTACCTTGATTAACCAGTCTGACCATCACCCCAGGCAATTCCAGGTGGCGTTTCTTATTGTAAATCTTTACCTTCCTGCTTTTAAAATTCCTCCAAACTGGAGGAAATAGAGCAAACTGGTTTGGGGCCTTTAATGTTGAAGACCATCAGAGACTCTCTTTGGTCCACCCAACCTTCAATAGTGTTGTATTAAGACATTTATTTTGGCCAGGCGCAGTGGCTCATGACTGTAATCCCAGCACTTTGGGAGGCCGAGGCTGGCAGATCACCTGAAGTCAGGAGTTCAAGACCAGCCTGGCCAACATGCCAAAACCCCATCTCTACTAAAAATACAAAAATTGGCCAGGCGTGGTGGCAGGTCCCTGTAATCCCAGTTACTCGGGAAGCTGAGGCAGGAGAATTGCTTGAACCCAGGAGGCAGAGGTTACAGTGAGCTGAGATCACGCCACTGCACTCCAGCCTGGGTGACAGAGCGAGACTCTGTCTCAAAAAAAAAAAAAAAAAAAAAAAAAAGACATTTGTTTTCACTGCATTAATTTTCTTTTTAAAAACCTCATTAATTTTTATTTTACTCATCGTATTTCTTAATAACCATCTAAGGATTTCCATCCTGCTCGGATGAGTCTCATGACTCTCCCCTTTCTTTTTCCTCTTAGTTTTACCCTTATCAGTGTTCTCTTCTTTCCCTCTCTCCCTCTCTCTCCTTTCGTCCTTCCTTCTCCTTCCTTCCTTCCTTCCTTCCTTCCTTCCTTCCTTTGCTTCCTTGCTTGCTGGGGGACCTGTTTATTTACAACAGCATTTTAGGAAAAGGGCAAACATGGCTCTCTCCTTCAACAAATCCCTGCTTTGGTGCCCAAGGAGACACGGCTGAGGTAGCCCTTGCCTGGCCCTCGGCTCTGTGGAGCCCTGCACCCTTGGGAGGACAAGGTAGCTCCCCAACACTGTTAATTCCAAAGCTGTTATTTGCAAGGGATAGAAGGACCTTGTTTCAACACCCAGCATGTGGGTCAATTTTGGGGGAGGCTGGAGAGGACCATGGCCAGATGGTGCCTCGACCTCCGCATGTCCAGACCCACCAATGGGATCTCCTCCCCAGGGGCTCTGAAATCTTGAAAAGAAAACCAAGCGCACTGAGTGAGGGTCTTACGCTTCCCTTCATAAGAGCCACGACACCGCGGCAGCCCTGGTATGGGCTGTGTAGGTGCAGCGCTGGTGCTGAGGAGGGGCTGGAACTCACCTTCCCCACCTGCCACCTGCCCTTTCTACTTTGGCAAACAACAACAAAACCCTGGAAGCTTCAAGAAAATGAAGTAAACTTTAGGGAACAGAAAAAACAAAACAGAAGGCTGTACCCAAAGCCCTCTCTCTGCCGTCCCCCTCTCTGAGTCCTCCTGATGAGCTGCTGCTGGTGGTGCCCGCGTGGCCACAGCACAGGTTTTCCTCACAGAGCCACTGGCCCAGCTGAAGGTGACTCTCCCAAGCTCCCTTCACCAGCCACTCTGGCTTCCACGCTGGGAAGGTAGGATGGGGTGCAGTCGGGGGAGGCACCCAGTTATTTAGAGAGACAGAAGAGAATGGCACACAGGCAGCATCACCGAGGAGGCCCCACGCACATGCTCAATTCCGGCCAGTGCATGGACAGACCCCCTGCTGAGGGGACAGAACAGCACAGCCCATGTAGCCCAAGGCACCTCCAGAGGTGGCAGCTGAGCAAGGATGAGGACACCAGGATGGAAACTCCTGGATTTGGAGCCGGGCAAGTTTCTGTCCCCATGGACTGGGCAGCTTCAAGAACCAGGGATGCTGAGGGTAGGAGGCCCAGGGAGGCTCAGCCAGCTGTCAGGAGCAGCCCAGACCCCACCCCTAGAATGACAGAGGAGGAGGAGGAGGGTCATCATCTGTAAATGCCACCAAGACACTGTTGGGTGGCACCTGACGTTCCCCAGCATACACGAGCCACTGGTGCCTCTTCAGGCTGTGTCCGTTCACATGGTGGGACCTCCTGCCTATTGGTGGTGGGGACAGGGTGCGTGGAGAGGCCTTCTCCAGGAGCTGCCTGGAAAACAGGGCAGCCCTGACCCCCACTGGCTGACAGTGAGCAGCATGTCTGCTATCACAGAGTCTGAAGGTCCCCGCAGTGTTGGGCAAAAGTTTATATGGCACCCACTGGCCAGACTCCATCAACTCCACAGAGAGCAAAAGAGAGCCTGCTGACCTCCCAGCGGTCGGCCCCAGAGTCACAGAAGTCACCCCTACTCAACACTAGGACACAGATCCACCGCCCAACCTAAGAAAACAGGAACAACTCCAAGGCCACTTAGGCCAGGCAGGTGAGAGGAGCTGGGCGGCAGTGGCTGCCAGCTGCAGCTCTGCAGGATCAACAGAAAGGCAAGACGCAGTGGGGAGGAGGCCAGGAGCCTTGCGGCACATCACAGAGCAGAGGAGGCGGTGCCCACGGCAGGGTGCAGCTAATTCCTCAGGGCGGCCAACGCCCTTGACAGCTGTTCCTCCTGGCTTCACAAGGAGCTCTCGCCTGGCAGAGGCACCCTTGGGCAACTGGCTGAGCTGGTCTAGGACCTCCAGGCCATTCTCCTTGGCGCTCTGCACAGTGGGGCTCTCCACCTGCTCCTGAGGCATAGTCAGTGTGGTGGCCGAGCTCATGGAATCCTCCATCACTAACGTGTGCACGGCCAGGTTTTGCGCTTGCTACTCGAACCTGTCCATCGCTGCAGAGGCCCTTCTGCAGGTCCGTGGTGTTCAGGGCCTTGTCTGGGGCTTTGGTCACCTACACCATGTTCTTGGTTACCACCTTCATGGTCACAGCTGTCCGCACCTCGGGGGCCACTGTGTCCAGGCGGATGCCATGCAGAGCCAGTTCACGCTGCTGTTCTCCTTGCAGATGGTGTTCTTGGCGTACACACAGGTGCACTCTATGTTTTTCTGCTGAAGGGACTTCTTCACTTTGGCCTGGTTGGCATAGCAGTGCTTTTCTGCCTTCTTGTCTGGTTTCTCCAGCTGCTTCACCATAAATTTCAACTGGAACAAGGTATCGTCCATGGCCAGTCTGACAGAAGCACCCCTTGGAAAGGCAGAAGGGACATGAACTCCGGGAGGCATCAGGTGCCAGTGGCTCTTGCCTTATTTCTTAATAACCATTTAAAAATGTTTGCCTTCGTGGGAGAAATCCTTTGATTCTCCCCTCTCCCATTACCTATTCTCTTGTTAGTTGCCTTAATGTTTTTATTACCATCCGTAAGACCCACAAGGGGAAGTTGAGGCGCAAATTTGATAAGGCTTCTCTGACTATAGCTCAATTTTGCAGTAGTAAGTTTACATGAGGTGCCCATGCAAAAGACGCTGCCTGAAACACAGCATTTATCATGACCCGGGTAATAAGCATTGTCATGCAGGACTCCTGTTGACTCCAGTAGGGATGGCACTGTGTCCTAGAGGCCAAAGAGACCCGGAACCAGTGAATGAGACTTAGGGTTTACTGAGGGGAACTCACACACAGGGACGGTCCAGTGGTGGCGGGCTGGACAGGAGAACCGCTACCTTTTATAAAAGACATGCAGTTGATACAGTATTTTCACTTAGCACCTTCCACCTAGCAACGTCTACCCAGCAACCTCCATTTAATCCACAAAAAGGGACTCCATCCCCTGTATGGCCCGTGTTCCAAGGAATGAGCCAGGGGCTCAGATGTCCTTCATAGATAAGGAGCGAAACTCTGGGTTGGCCACTCCCAGATTCCTTAGCTCAGGACTCTGAACACACATTCTTCTTAGACCCTAGGATCATTCTCAGGGTATGCTTCAGTTAAGTTATTGCTGTCAGGTGCATCTGCCATACAGGCATCCTCAGCGGGTGAATCCCTGGTCATTGTAAAGCCAGCTCCACATGGCTTGCATATGAAACCGATCAACTGCTTCATCTGGGGTGTTTCATTTGACATTTATAGGGAGTGTAGGGGCGAAGGGAAAAACTTCTCCTTTGCCCTCTCAAGGATCACTGTAAATTCAACCCACAAAATGCAGATTAATAGAGAAATATCATACAAATGTATTAATGTGTGCATGAGGGAAAATCACAGAGTGATTACCCAAATCCCAATAAGGCCCAAATACTTCTATAGCTTTATTTCAGAGGGGATAGGGGAGATGGGGAATATAGGTAATTCTGTTGAGGGACAATAAATGATTACTAGGGAGAATGAATGGATGGGGACGGAGGAATAGAGATTAACTTATAAATGGGCTGGACATGGTGGCTCACACCTTAATTTTGACACTTTGGGAGGTCAAAGCAGGAGGACTGCTTGAGGCTAGGAGTTCAAGACCAGCCTGGGCAACACAGTGAGACCGTATCTGTACAAAAACTTTTAAAATTCGCTGGGCTTGGTGGTGCATACCCATAGTCAGGAGGCTCCCCTTGAATCCGGGAGTTTGAGGTTACAGTGAGCTATGAATGCATCACTGCACTCCAGCCTGCGCAGCAGAGAGACACTCCGTCTCAAAAACAACAACAACCATGACAACAACAAACTTGTAAATGGTTCTCTTGGAAAGTGAATGAGCCTGAAAGAGATATTATCTTGTGAATGGGTCTGTTCAAGAATGTGCTTACATTCTCGGTCTTCATTTCTGTAATACATAATGAAATAACAGGGAGTGGAAGGAAAAACAATTGTTCTTGGAGAATCCATCCAGTCTTTATATAGATAGGGGGAAAGTCTCTTCTAGTGGCTGTGCATCTCGAAAGGCCTTTAATTAAAAATTAAAAATCCTCATTATACCAAAGGGAGCCTTATTTTTGGGTGAAGTTCTCTGAGCTCCTTCAGGAGAGTCTCCCTTCTCAGGGTGAACAAATTTTACAGTGGCTTTTATCCAATCTACCGGGCTGGCTGTTCCCTCAGGAATAACCTCCTGTTTGTGTGTGGGTCATGTATAGCCACCTGCAATTGTTCTGTGGTGAGCTGTGGATCCTGCGTCAACCTCAACATGCTCTTCCATTCTGCAGCACTTGAAATCTAGTTACTCTTGCAATCCATCTTAGTAATGATTCCTCAGGAAGCTGAAGATAGTAATCTACAAAATGGAACAATTCCTTCACATCGTACCCTCTAGTCTATAGTGACTTGGTTTTGCCCTTCCCCTACATTGACTGTCTTCTTGGTAACCCAGTTCTGAGTCATTTTCTCTTTCCCTGCATAAGTTTTCCCTTGGGCATCAGTTTGGAGGCTAGTAGCTGAAGCTCAGACTCACTGAAATCTGAACTTGGTTTAGCACCAAGGTCTGACACAGCACTCTCTTTCAATTTCATTTTAGCTATTATAGTTAACAGTAAACAAGAATATTTTTCTTTTTGCTTATTAGTTTGCATTTCCTTATGCATCCAGTGAATCAACTCTCCAGGAGGTGGTTCTGTCTCTAAATTCCATTCGTAACTTTTATCTTTAGTAACTGAGCACAGCACAGCTGCGGCTCTAAGCCATGGGTGACCACATGGCTACTCAGGGATCAAAAGTTCCTCACTCCGCACTCTTTCATCCTTTCTCTTCCCAAACCACAACTTTCCATCAGCCTAGGCCATTCTAGCAAATCCCACTTCCGTGACACCAGCTCTGCCAGGGTGGGGGGAAACCACAGTCAATGTGCCTGTTCTATTATCTCACTTAACAACAACAATCAACACAGAAGACTTTTGTGACCAAATTTGTACGTGAGGATTTTCCCACACACCAAGCAGCAGTCACCAGTTGGGTGTCCTCTGATTCAATTCAGACACTATCTACTCAGAGATAGTGTTATCAGAAAGGGGTCCTCATCCAGACCCTGAGAGGGTTCTTGTTGGATCTTATGCAAGAAAGAATTTGGGGCAAGTCCACAGAGTAAAGTGAAAGCAAGTTCGTTAAGAAGAAGCAAAAGAATGGCTACTCTCTGAGGGCCACTGTGTGGCTATTTTTATAGTTATTTCTTGATCATATGCTAAACAAGGGGTGAGGTATTCATTAGTTTTCTGGGAAAGGGGTGGGGATTTCCCAGAACTGAGGGTTCCTCTTCCTTTTAGACCATATAGGGTAACTTCCAGACGTTGACATGGCATTTGTAAACTGTTATGACACTGGTGGGAGTGTCTTTTAGCATGCTAATGCATTATAATTAACATATAATGAACAGTGAGGACAACCAGAGGTCACTTCCGTTGCCATCTTGGTTTTGGCAGGTTTTGGCCAGCTTCTTTACTGCATCCTGTTTTACCAGTGGGATCAGTGGTGTCTTTGTGACCCGTATCTTGTATTGACCTCCTCTCTCATCCTGTGACTAACAATGCCAAACCTCGTAGGAAAGCAGCCCAGCAGGTCCCACCCTTATTTTCTCTAGCCCCTGTTCAAGATGGAATTGCTCTTGTTCGAACACCTTTGACATATTTCCCCCCTCCCTTTTACGAGGGGACTCTTAAGCCTAAGGGTTGTAGAGGGTTGTAGATCTATCCTCTGTAACTTCTTCAGGCTGAATAGGGGAGATAATATTTTTGCCTAATTATTAGGGTCTTTTGTATTCAGGGTAGAGAAGAGCTCAGTCAGTTATGGTGAAGACCATTCATAACTCTTCCAGATATCACCTTCTGTTCTGACAAAAGGTGCTATGTGAAAGATAATAAATGTTCAATTTAAGAAAATGTTGAGTAGCCTTATTTTGTGTATCTACAAAATAGTACAACAGCAATATATTCCACAGCAGTAAAGGAAATAAGTAAAATTATCCCAGTAGACTGAATAAGAAGGCTTTTCATGAACTTGACTGTTGTTGGAACCAAGTTGTTAGGGGATCACTAGCTGATTCCAATACATGACCAGAATTAGAATACTGATCTAGATTTTTACATTACCTATTTCCCTCTTTTCTTTTGAGCAGCAGCCAGAGATCACTGGTTGATTTACAGGAATAAGTAGGGTCAGTCTAAATATAAAAAAAAAAAAACCCTCAAAAACAAAGATGAGATTAGAATCTAATAACAGATGTACAGAAGTTTTTGAAACATAATTTTTTTCTCTCCAGTCCCCATTTTCATTAAAAACAAGTCATGGTAGGACTGATTTGTTTGCAAAATAAGCTTTAGTCTTATTATACTTGTCCTGATTATTTATATAAAGTGCAGTAAGAATAATTATTTGCCATATAGGCTCCTTTTAAAATTGGCTTTGATGGAACTTTATTCCATAAGTAATCTTAGATTAGACTTTTTAAAGCCTTGAGCCCAGCCAAGAATTTATCTGTCTATTCCCGAAAATACCTGTATGAGTTGGGTGAATTCCTCTCCAGGTCTCAAGATAATTTGGGGTTCCTGGGCTTGTCAGAAAGTGACATTCTTTACTTACTACAGATCAGGAACCCTGTACAGGGATTGCATAGACAAGGTATAAGGCTAGTTTTCTCAAGGGGCATTTTTTTTTTTTTTGACTCTGTAAGTCGGCTTTGATTCTTTAAAGCTGTCTGTATCTGAAAGCACACCATCCCAGTCAAAGCCTTGGTAAAATAATCAGTGTCTCCAATTGTGTCCTGTTATAAAATAAAACAGATTCTTATTACACTTATGCAAATAACTTAACTATAGTGCCATAAGTTAAGAATACTCACAAATAGTTTCCAAATTCTGGTAAAATCAAGTAGAGAGAAAGAAATATGCTCAAAGTTTTGCCCATAGGAGTATACTTTGTTCAATTGTTAAAAACTGTAGATAGCTCAAAAGAAAAGTTTTCTTGACTCTGAAAAACAAAACAGAAAGGATGAGCAACATTTTAAGTAAAACATCATAAAAAGATTATTTTGGTCTTCTATTAGTTTAGTCTATGCAATTAATTCCTGTTTTGCTTGATATTTATAATTACATTAGTTTTCCAAGAAAGTCTTGTAAATTCCTTCTCTCTATTTTAATGGCACACTTTCCAAAGTTAGCAGAGAGCTGCATTTAAGAGTACTTGTCAGTCCTATAGCTGATTATAAACCACCCTTTAAAAAGGGTCAAAACAAGACAACAATTGTCTGTGGATGACAAAGTCTTAGGGCAGCCACAGTTAAAGACACAATTAACTAGGAATTTGGGTTGCTTCTGTGGCATACAACAATTTTATATAACAATTATAATTATTACTGATAATGTAAAATATGTCTTATCAGAATTAAAGGGGTTTCCCATAATTTTGGAACACATACCAATAATATATTTATACAAATACAGCCCAAAGAAATCCAAACACCATTTCACATTTGACAATGCTTCCTGTATAATTTTAGTATACAAAATAAGGCAAATATGTCATTTTTGAGCTTTAGGGAGACCTAATATCTAAACGATTAATCTAATCATAAAAATATACAATTTATAATTTGATTTTGGAGTTTGTCAAATATCAAAAGTTTAAAATACTGATAAAATAGAATTTCAGGTCACCATAGGCCATTCATTTAGCCAATATGATAACTCAAAGATGTTTAAAAATTGAAAACTTTTACTCATTGATAGAGGAAAGACTTAGCTTTCCAAATAATCTATTTTCTCTCCTTTTTCTTGTAGTTTGTTTAAAAGGCAAACACAAATCTTTCACTTTTTCAATATTCCATAAAGATCCTGTTCAGGAGAGAAAGCCAAATTTCACCTCTGCATTAGTATACAATTAATATCAAACCCAATTTTAAACAAGACCTTATACACAAATCTACCCAATCTTAATCAGTTTGACCATAAGGTAAGATTCTCATAAACCTGTTATAATCTTTTATAATTTTCTGTTAAAAAGCAGATCAACAGTGTAAGAAAACCCTGTTGTGCTTTTATTTCAATGTTTGATTTATAGAAAAGCTGAATAATTAAATAATATCCCTTTAATTTTGACCAATAGGTTCACACACAGAATTTTTACAAGATTAATCTTTCACAAACCTTCCATAACTTGGCCAAACCTTCAGCTTTATCCTACCTAACATAAAACAATCCTTTAATCCTTTAAACCAGACCAAAAAACCCCACATTCCCATGCCTTCTTATAATTTTTTACCAGAAACATATTCTACTTTCCTTACACAACTTGCATGTAAACTGTTTCTTAGTAGTCTTGATTACATGTGTTAGAATGTTAACTCTTAGCAACTTTTATTTTTGGTGAAAAACCTGGTAAGTAAGCAATTTTAATTATGTACCAGGTGTGGAACCTAGGATACCAGACAGAAGTGAAGATAAGGTCCAACTCTTTCCAGCACAGCTAGGGAGCATGGCTAAATCCATATATCCCCAAGTCTTCCCTAAAATCTAATGGCTCCAAAGCAGGTAAACTGAACAATTTTCAAAGTCAAAGAAGCAATTTATGACCTTAAAGCATTTAGCAGTACTTGCTTTGGCAGCACAATACTAAAATTGGAAAGATACAGAGAAGATTAGCAGGCCCCTGTGCAAGGATGACACACAAATTCATGAAGTATTTATATTAAAAAATAAAGCATTTAGCAAACCTGATATCTCACTTGCCTTTTTTAGACCAAATGTCTTAATCTTGAAGATATTTTAATTTACCAATAATCTTTAAAACTGTCTTTTTTCCAAAATTACTAAAGTCATGTGAACTAAGAGGCATTAAAATTGTTATTTTTCTGACAAAATATTTATTTAAGTATTTATTATTTTTAAGCCGATTAATCAGAGCTCTTTAATATACTTTGGTAGTGAAACATCGCACACGACACATAAATACAGCTGAACAGACAGAAGAAGATCCAGTAGTTGTAAGAGTTTTTCATTTGCCAGTTTTTAAGTGACTTAATTGTTTTACTGGCTTTAGAGTGGAGCCCTTTGAGAATAGGGCCAGGAAAGCATGCACTTTTTAGGGCTTAAGAAGTAGGCACAGTTGGAAGGCAAAATAGACCCCCAAAATTAAGAGTCTCTCTTTTTTTTTTTTTTTTTTTTTGAGATGAAGTCTCCCTCTTGTCCCCCAGGCTAGAGTGCAATGGCACAATCTCGGCGCACTGCAACCTCTGCCTCCCAGGTTCAAGCGATTCTCCTGCCTCAGCCTCCCAAATAGCTGGGATTACAGGTGCCTGCCACCATGCCCAGCTAATTTTTATATATTTAGTAGAGATGGGCTTTCACCATGTTGGCCAGGATGGTCTCCAACTCCTGACCTCAGGTGATTCGCCTGCCTCAGCCTCCCAAAGTGCTGGGATTACAGGTGTGAGCCACCACACCCCAGCTTTTTTTTTTTTTTTTTTTTTTTTTGACAGAGTCTCGCTCTGTCACCAGGCTGGAGTGCAGTGGTGCAATCTCGGCTCACTGCAACCTCTGCCTCCTGTGTTCAAGCGATTCTTCTGCCTCAGCCTCCCAAGTAGCTGGGACTACAGGCGCACACCAGCATGCCCAGCTAATTTTTGTATTTTTAGTAGAGACAGGGTTTCACCATGTTGGCCAGGATGATCTCAATCTCTTGACCTCATGATGTGCCCACCTCGGCCTCCCAAGGTGCTGGGATTAGAGGCATGAGCCACTGCACCCAGCAAGAGTCTCATTTTTATACTGAAAGCAAGTTTATTAGAGAAGTAAAGAAACAAAAGAATGGCTACTCCATAGGCAGAGCAGCCCTGAAGGCTGCTGCTTGGCTATTTTTATGGTTATTTCTTGATCATATGCTAAACAAGGGGTGGATTATTCATTAGTTTTCCAGGAAGGGGGCGGGGATTTCCTGGAACTGAGAGTTCCTTTTACTTTTATTTTATTATTTATTTATTTATTTATTATTTTTTTTGAGAGGGAGTCTTGCTCTGTCGCCCAGGTTGGAGTGCAATGGCACAGTCTAGGCTCACTGCAACCTCCGCCTCCCGGGTTCAAGTGATTCTCCTGCCTCAGCCTCCCAAGTAGCTGGGACTACAGGCATGTGCCACCAAACCCAGCTAATTTTTGTATTTTTAGTAGAGATGAGGTTTCACCATGTTGGCCAGGCTGGTCTCAAACTCCTAACCTCGTGATCCACCTGCCTTGGCCTCCCAAAGTGCTGGGATTACAGGCATGAGCCACTGCACCTGGCCTATTTTATTTTATTTTATTTTATTTTTTGGGACTGAGTCTCACTCTGTCACCCAGGCTGGAGTGCAGTGGCACAGTCTCTGCTCACTGCAACCTCTGCCTCCCGGGTTCAAGTGACTCTCCTGTCTCAGCTTCCTGTGTAGCTGGGATTACAGGCACACACCACCACAGCCAGCTAATATTGTATTTTTAGTAGAGATGGGGTTTCACCATGTTGGCCAGGCTAGTCTCAAACTCCTGACCTCAGGTGATCCACCTGCCTCGGCATCCCAAAGTGCTGAGATTACAGGCATGAGCCACCACACCCCTCTAACTTTTAGACCATGTAGGATAACTTCTAGACATTGCCATGGCATTTGTAAACTGTCATGGTGCTGGTGGGAGTGTCTTTTAGCATGCTAATGCATTATGATTAACGTATAATGAGCATGAGGATGACCAGAGGTTACTCTCATTGCCATCTTGGTTTTGGCAGGTTTTGGCTGGCTTCTTTACTGCATCCTGTTTTATCAGCGGGGTCTTTGTGATTTGTATCTCATGCTGGCCTCTTGTCTCATCCTGTGACTAAGAATGCCTAACCTTCTGGGAATGTACCCCAGCAGGTCTCAGCCTCATTTTACCCAGCTCCTATTCAAGAGGGAGTCATTCTGGTTCAAACACCTCTGAATATAGCATCAGATCTCACAGGTTTAGGGCTCATTCCTCAAGCTCCCCCAGCCAGGCACAAGTCTAGCCTCCAGAACTTCTAATGGATTGGCTTCAAGTTGGGGTCTCCATGATCCCCTCTTTGGGTTCAATTAACTTGCTGGAGCAGCTCACATAACTCAGGGAAACACTTAGTTATGTTTATCAATTTTTTTATAAAGGATATTACAAAAGATACAGATGAAATGAGGATGAGAAATGAGGGAAAGGGTACAGAGCTCCTAGGCCCTTCCTGGGCACACACCTTCCATGAACCTCCATGTGTTCAGCTATCCAGAAGCTCTCCAAACCCTGTTTTTTTAGGTTTATTTGTTTGTTTGTTTTGTTTTTGAGACTGGGTCTTGCTCTGTCACCCAGGATGGAGTACAGTGGCATGATCTTGGCTCACTACAGCCTTTACCTCCCAGGCTAAAGTGATTCTCCCACCTCAGCCTTTCAAGTAGCTGGGACTATAGATACATCACACTCAGCTAATTATTTTATTTTATTATTGTATTGTATTGTATTGTATTGTATTGTATTGTAGAAAGGAGGTCTCCCTATGTTGCCCAGGCTGGTCTTGAACTCCTGGGCTCAAGTGATCCTCCCACCTCAGCATCCCAAAGTGCTGGATTACAGGCATGAACCACCATACTGGCCTCCTTTTGTTTTTTTTTTTATGAAGGCTTCATGATGTAGGCATGATTGATTAAACCATTGGCCACTGGTGATCAACTTAACCTTCAGCCCCTCTGCCCTCCCCATAGGGTAGGGGGGTGATGCTGAAAGTCTCAACTCTGTAATCCTGCCTAGGTATTTCTGGTCACCAGCCTCCATCCTGAAGCTACTTAGCAGCTGCTAGCCACCAGTCAATTATTAGCATATAAAAAGACATCACTTTGGAAATTCCAAGGATTTGGGGAGTTGTATGCCAGGAAACAGGAATGAAGACCAAAAACATATTTCACAATATCACAACAGCCCTCTCTTGCTCTGGACACAACTCACCATTGACAGCCTTCCAATAGAGAGTTGGAGAAGTATTTATGGCTGGGCGCGGTGGCTCATGCCTATAATCCCAGCACTTTGGGAGGCTGAGGCGGGCGGATCACGAGGTCAGGAGATCGAGACCATCCTGGCTAACGCAGTGAAACCCCATCTCTACTAAAAATACAAAAAATTAGCCGGGCGTGGTGGCGGGCGCCTGTAGTCCCAGCTACTGGGGAGGCTGAGGCAGGAGAATGGCATGAACCTGGGAGGCAGAGCTTGCAGTGAGCCAAGATGACACTACTGCACTCCAGCCTGGGCTACAGAGCGAGACTCCATCTCAAAAAAAAAAAAAAACCTCTCTCTATATATATACCGTCATGTGTCACAGAGCGACAAGAATATGTCCTAAGAAATGTGTCATTAGGTGATTTCGTCATTGTGCGAACGTCAGAGATTGTACTTACACAAACCTAGATGGTAGAGTCTACTACACACCTAGGCTGTATGGTATGGCCTATTGCTCATAGAGTACAAACCTGTACAGCATGTAACTGTACTGAATACTGTAGGCAGTTGTAACACAATGTTAAGTATTTGTGTATCTAAACATATCTAAACATATAAAAGGTACAGTAAAAATACTGTATCATAATCTTATGGGGCCAATGCCATATATGCAGTCTGTCATTGACTGAAACATCATTATGTGGCACATGACTGTATATATACACGTATACAGATGTATACACACACACACACATAAATATACACATTCTATTGGCACTGTCTTTGGAGAACACTGACTAATACAGGTAGTTTCGGGATCCCACTTGGCTCTTCCTATCATAATAGCTTCTACTCCACAGGTCACGACATTGTAAGAGGATTCTGTTAATTTCTATGAGACTCATTGGACTTAAGGTCAATTCCATCTATCACCTGGCCTCCCTTAGCTCCTATTCTAATCAGGAAGTGATGATGGTATTTTGTTTTCTAGTTTCCATGACAGCACAGATTCTATAATGCTCTTTGAAAATTCTAGATAGTCTTCTTTTTCAGTGAACAGTGTAAATGGCAGCAGATCAGCCCTCTGGGGAAGGATTGGAAGGATATTTACTGTATATAATGATGGTATGATTACAGAGTCATTCCTTAAGGGGGTATGGTCACCCTATATTTAAGTGGTTCTGGTCCTGTGAATTTTGGTCAGGAATCTAGCTGGGTGCAGTGGATGAGGAGAGAGGATCGCTTGAGCCCAGGAGTTTGAGGCTGCAGTGAGCTATAATGGCGCCACTGCACTCCAGCCTGGGTGTCAGAGCAAGAAAAAAAAAATGAAAAAAATTTAAAAATCTAGATGAGGGACCAGAATTTTCCAGTGTAGCAGCAGCTAATGTCAGTCTTCTGGTTGCCAGAACTTTATTTTAAAAAATAAAAATAAAAATCGAGGACCATCCAGTTAGCTGTATCCCATTCCCATAATCAGCGTATGGATCCTTGACGGTCAAGGCACACTCACTGCCACTCTGGGACTGCTGCCTTTAACAGTAATTATATTCACCTGGTCTTGATGTCACCTCTGCCATTCTGGAATCTGAACATTAGGATTGATAATTAGGATCTCAGTTCCATGGTAGTGCTTCTTACTTTTAATCCGAGAGTACTGAAGACAGACATCACTGAGCTACTCAAAGATGCTGGTGTTCCCTTACAGTGAACTTATTGTCTTAGTGAAAAGAATATCCTCTGGGCCTTCCTAAAGAACACAGTCTGGTGCTGAGTTCTTGGGTCTTATAGTCCTACCTTCCTGAACTTTCTTACCTCTTCTTAAACACTCTACCATGGTTGGGAGGCCGAGGTGGGCAGATCACAAGGTCAGGAGTTCGAGACCAGCCCGGCCAACAAGGTGAAACCCCGTCTCTACTGAAAAAACACAAAAATTAGCCAGGCATGGTGGCAGGCACCTGTAATCCCAGCTACTCGGGAGGCTGAGGCAGGAGAATTGCTTGAACCCAGGAGGCGGAGGTTGCAATGAGCCAAGATCACGTCACTGCACTCCAGCCTGGGCAACGGAGCAAGACTGCGTCTCAATAAAAAAAAAAAAACGCTACCATGGGAATTCTAGTATATTAAGCTCATTTATTGTAGGTCATCATCCAGCCCAAGCTCTAAGAAACATCCTTGCAAACTATTAAGACTATATTTCAATTATCTATTGCAAATTAACAAACCACCCAAGTTTAAGGACTTAAAACAACAGCAATTTATTACGTCTCACAATTCTGCTGTCTGGTTTAGGCTTAATAAGTGTTTGCAGATTTAAGGATGGGGGAAAATAGACTCCATCTCTTGATGTGGGGAGTGGCATGTACACACAGGGAGGGAAGAATTTGATAGTGGCCATCTTTGGAAACTATCTACCAGAGACCAGCTCTAGGCATTCTTGCAAGAATACTGAAGCCTGAGTTACTGAAGAGTGGTTTATGTCAATATATTCCCCATTAGCCAATCTTATATTCTTCCTGCTTCCCTATCCTCACCACCATGCCTAAAAATCCTGAAATTATTTCCATATATATTCACTAGTCTTTCACGTCCTTTGAGGTGTAGCTTATTTATCCTGAGACCAATAAGCAAATTTCCACATTCAGGATCTCCTAGGAATTGACCTCAGTTATTTGACAGTGTGATGGAAACAAGTCTTAAGAAGAACAAATGCCATCTTATGAAGCACCTGGTTCACATGAAATCATTTCCTCACATGAGTCAAGAGAAAATTGTTCTTCCCTGGCAAGAGGGAAGGGGCTGCTTCTGCCACCCAGAACTCAGGAGAATTTGTAAGATAAAGATTCTTAGGTTTGTCCACCATAACGCTCCTATCCCTGGTCTCAGGGTCCTACTTTTTCCCTATCAGTGCCTTGACTTTGACACAGGAGACCTACCAAATCTGTTCATTTAGAATCTTTTGCAACTCTGCACTCTGCACTTTTTACCTGATCCTGGATCTGATTTTCTTTTCTTTTCTTTCTTTTTTTTTTTTTTTTTTGAGACAGTGTCTCACTCTGTCATCCAGGCTGGAGTGCAGTGGCTCGATCTCAACTCACTGCAAACTCTGTCTCCCGGGTTCAAGCAATTATCCTGCCTCAGCTTCCCAAGTAGCTGGGATTACAAGTGCACACCACCATGCCCGGCTAATTTTTGTATTTTTAGTGGAGACAGGGTTTCACCATGTTGGCCAGGTTGGTCTCGAACTTCTGACCTCAGGTGATCCGCCTGCCTCAGCCTCCCAAAGTGCTGGGATTACAGGCGTGAGCCACTGTGCCAGGCCGAGATAATTATCCTTGATTACAATGATCAAATATTAATAACAAGGGTGATGCTAGTCTGAGGTTGGACAGCAGTTGACAGATGTTCTCGTGGATATATTTTTGTGTGTATATAAGTTTGTGGTGGCCTTTGTGCAAGTATGTGGTTTTTGCAGAGTCTTCTGTGATATTTCTTATTATCAGGCATTTGTGCATAAGAAAACTCCCTTTTTGGCCTTCCCCATCTCCATTTGTCAAGGTTTTTAAATCAAAATGGGTGACTTTATTTTGATTCTGACAACTTTCACAAAACACTTCTCACACCCCTGTTGCTGATACTCTGGTCCAAGCCATCTTAATTTCTCACCTGGCATAGTGGGCTTGGTAGTCAATTTAGCTAAGATGGAACTATGTTTCTTAGAAATCCCTTTCCTGTGTAGTTTTGGGTGAGAATTTGCCACCAGAAGAAGATGAGGACACAATTTAGAAAGAAGACGTTCAGATGTAGCCATGTTTGCAATTGGAAAGCCAACATAGAGTCAGATGCTACTGAAGTTTATGTGTGGTTTCATTAATCTGCTGACTCCCCTTGTTGGTGTGAGGCAGCAGCTGGGCCCAAAGCCACTCCATCTCCCCCTGGACTTCTACCTTCAGCTTCCAAAACTCCTGGGCTAGATATATATTGATGAAGGTCATCAGCTTCTCCTGTAGGTCATCATCAAACTTGGAGGCTTAGGGGTAGGGAGAGACCAATAGGAGATCTAGTTTGTTTTCATGGGTTCCATTTTGACCTTATCCTCCCCCTTTTCATGTCCATTTTTCCTTTCCAGTTACCTGCCCTGATGACTTCTAGTCCAATACCAGATCCACAAGAAACAGCTGTGCGTAAACTGTTTAACCAGCATCCACAACTGCATCAGATCACATCCCTATAATAAATCCCTTATTCTATATAACTTCCAATGGTTCTGCTTCACTGATAGAACCCTAATACACCTGGGTTATTGCAATTGACTCCTAACTGATCTCCCTACTTCTAACCTTGCTCCACTGGGCAGATAGATGTGTTACTTCTCTGCTCAAATACCTCCAATAGCTTCTAAGTAAATGCCAAAGTCCTTACTTACTCTGACTGTGCCAGACTCAGCTTATTACAGAGCCTGTAATCCCAGCTACTTGGGAGGCTGAGGCAAGAGAATCACTTGAACCTGGGAGGCGGAGGTTGCAGTGAGCTGAGATTGCGCCATTGCACTCCAGCCTGGGCAACAAGGGTGAAACTCTGTCTCAAAAAAAAAAAAAAAGAAAAGAAAGAAAAAAAGTGTTCCAGGTAAAAAATTATTTAAAAGACATAAAAGTGTGTTCTTTATTCAAAAAATAATTTTGATCACTTGGTGAAACCCCGTCTCTACTAAAAATACAAAAAAATTAGCTGGGTATGTGGCGGATGCCTGTAATCCCAGCTACTCGGGAGGCTGAGGCAGGAGAATTGCTCAGGAGGTGGAAGTTACAGCGAGCCAAGGTCGCACCACTGCACTCCAGCCTGGGCGGCAAAGCAAGACTCTGTCTCAAAAATAAATAAATAAATAAATAAATAAATAAATAAATAAATAAATAAATAATTTTGTCTAAATACTAGATTATTTAAGGTTGTTTCAAAAAGTAAATAAATTTAAAAAAAAATGGCCAGGCGCAGTGGCTCACACCTGTAATCCCAGTACTTTGGGAGGCTGAGGCGGGCAGATCACCTTTGGTCAGGAGTTCAAGACCAACTCAAGGTCAGGAGTTCAAAACCAGCCTAGCCAACATGGTGAAACCCTGTCTCTACTAAAAATACAAAAAAATTAGCTGGGCATAGTGGCGGGCACCTGTAGTCCCAGCTATTCAGGAGACTGAGGCAGGAGGACCACTGAACCCAGGAGGTCAAGGTTGCAGTGAGCTGAGATCACACCATTGCACTCCAGCCTGCTGGCTGACAGAGCGAGACCCTGTCTCAAACAAACAAACTAACAAAAAAAGAGGTTTAATTGGCTCCCGGTTCTACAGGCTATACAGGAAGCATAGCAGTATCTGCTTCTGGGAAGGCCTCAGAGAGTTTTTACTCATAGCAGAGAGTGAAGCGGGAGCAGGCATATCACACATTCAAAGCAAGAGCAAGAGAGAGAGCCAAGGGGAGGTACACACACTTTTAAATGACCAGATCTCATGAGAACTCACTATCACGAAGCCAGCACCAAGGCATGAGGGATCCACCCCCATGATCCAAATACCTTCCACTAGGCCCCACCTCCAGCACTGGGAATTGCAATTCAACATGAGATTTGGGCAAGGACAAAAATCTGAACTATATCAACAGCAAAAGGTGAAATCCCAAGAGATGTACCTGAGAAGCTTCAAGAGGAAAACCCTACCTTGAGAAATGAAATAATCATTCTATATGAAGAAGACACTATTTCTAACTGGAAACTAGGAAAATTAAATGGAATCTGTAAAAAAAAAAAAAAAAAAGCTGTAGTTTGGAAGATGGTTGAAAATTTACAGAAACAGATTTTAGAATTAAAAGTCAAAACTTTTTGCAATTTTACCGAAAGCAGATGAATACTTCAGGAAAAACTTATTGTTCTATCATGTGGGACCAAAATTTTAGTTTTGTATAATTATATTTTTAATATTAAAGCTTATTCATTTTTTAATGCTTTAATTTTAAATTTTAATTTTTTTGGAAACAGGGTTTCATACTGTTGCCCAGGCTAGAGTGCAGTGGCAATATTGTAGCTCACTGCATCCTTAAATTCTGGGCTCAAGTGATCCTCCCTCCTCACCCTCCCAAGTGGCTGGGACTACAGGTGCTTGCCATCATGCCTATGTAATTTTTTTTATTTTTTGTAGAGACCTGGTCTCACTATGTTGCCCAGGCTAGTCTCAAACTCCCAGGCTCAAGCAATTCTCCTGCCTCAGCCTCCTAAAGTGCTAGGATTAGAGGGGTGAGCCGCTGGACCTGGTTTAAAGCACAATCTTTAGAAAGACCTACAAATAATCCTCTTTTAAGTATATTCAACTTGATCACACATAAAATTTCTTTTATAAATTTATCCTTTCTAAACCTTTTATGACTTACTCTGACCTTCCACAACCTGCTCAGACCTTTTGTTTGTTTTATATTTTTTCTTTCTTAAATAACCAGTCATTTGACTTTAGGACAAAATTTACTTTTTAAAAAAATCATTTTGAATAATTCTTTTTTTCTCTCTTTTTTCTTTCCTTTTGTTCTACTGGAGTCTTCTCAGACACTTTTCTTTTTTTTTAACCTTTCATAAGATAACTACATCTTTATTCTGTTTTTTTCTTTTTTTTCTGAGACAGGATCCCACTCTGTCACCCAAGCTGGAGTGCGGTGGTGCATTTGCAGCTCACAGCAACCTCAAACTCCTGGGCCAGTGCCTGGCTAATTTTTTAAAAATTATTTTTTGTAGAGATCAGGTCTTACCATATTTCCCAGGCTATTCTCTTTTTTTTTTTTTTTTTTTTTTTTGAGACAGAGTCTTGCTCTTTTGCTCAGGCTGGAGTGCAGTGGCATGATCTCAGCTCACTGCCAACCTCTGCCTCCCGAGTTTAAGCAATTCTTCTGCCTCAGCCTCCCGAGTAGCTGGGATTACAGGTGCCCACCACCATGCCCGGCTAACCCAGGCTATTCTCAAACTCCTGGCCTCAAGTGATCCTCCTGCCTCAGCCTCCCACAGTGTTGGGGTCAGACATGAGCCACCGTGCCCAGCGATATCTTTTACATCTTTCTCTCCTACTTTCTGGTTTTTAAAAATCTTATTGTTTTTGCTTTTGTTGTTTGAGAAAAGGTCTTGCTCTGTCACCCAGGCTGGAGTCACTGCACAATCATAGGTCACTGCAACCTTGAATTCCTGGATTCAAAGTATCCTTGCATCTCAGCCTCCTAAGTAGCTGGGAATACAGGCACATACCACCACACCTGGCTAATTTTTAACTTTTTGTAGAGATAGAGTCTCACTTGGTCGCCCAGGCTGGTCTCAACCTCCTGGCCTCAAGCGATCCTCCCACCTCAGCCTCCCCAAATTCTGGAATTACAGGCATGAGCCACCATGCTCAGGCTTGTTTTTTTTTTTTTTTCACTGATTTTATTTTGTTTTATTTTATTTTATTTTATCTTGAGATGGAATCTCGCTCTGTTACCCAGTCTGGAGTGCAGTGGCTCGATCTCAGCTCACTGCAACCTCTGCCTCCCCAGTTCAAGCAATTCTCCTGCCTCAGTCTCCCGGGTAGCTGGGTCTACAGGCGCACACCACCATGAAGATGAACTGGAATCTATGAAAACAAACTAGATCTCCTATTGGTCTATGCCACCACACTTGGCTAATTTTTGTATTGTTTGTAGAGATGGCATTCTGCCATGTTGCTCAGGCTGGTCTCGAACTCCTGAGCACACGTGATCCACCTGCCTCAGCCTCATAAAGTGCTGGGATTAGAGGCAAAAGCCACCACGCCCAGCTAAACCTCTTTTCTTACAAATTACTCAACCTCAGATATTCTCACTCTGTCGCCAGGCTGGAGTGTAGTGGTGCGATCTCTGCTCACTGCAACCTTCGCCTCCCAAGTTCAAGCAATTCTCCTGCCTCAGCCTCCTGAGTAGCTGGGACTACAGGTATGCGCCACCATGCCCAGCTAATTTTTGTATTTTTAGTAGAGACGGGGTTTCACCATGTTGGCCAGGATGGTTTTGATCTCCTGACCTCGTGATCCACCCACCTTGGCCTCCCAAAGTGCTGGGATTATAGGCATGAGCCCCTGCGCCCGGCCAGGTATTTCTATTTTTTCTTTTTTCTTTTTTTTAAGATGGAGTATCACTCTGTTGCCAGGCTGGAGTGCATTAGCGCAATCTTGGCTCACTGCAACTTCCGACTTCCTGGTTCAACTGATTCTCCTGCCTCAGCCTCTCGAGTAGCTGGAATTACAGGCACGCGCCACCAGGCCCAGCTAATTTTTGTATTTTTAGTAGAGAGGGGGTTTCACCATGTTGGCCAGGATGGTCTTGATCTCCTGACCTAGTGATCCACCTGCCTCGGCCTCCCAAAATGCTGGGATTACAGGTGTGAGCCACCATGCCCAGCCCTGGCCAGGTATTTCTTTATAGCAAGGCAGTAATGGCCTAATACAGAAAATTGGTACCAAGGAGTAGGGTATTGCCATAAAGGTACCAAAAAATGTGGAAGCAGCTTTGAAACTGGGTAATGCACAGAGGTTGGAAGACTTTGGAGAGGTCAGAAGAAGATAGGAAGATGAGGGAAACTTTGGAACTTCTCAGAAGTTGTTAAATGGTTGTGACCAAAATGTTGATAGTGATATGGACAGTGAGGTTCAGGCTGCTGAGGTCTCAGATGGAAATGAGAAATGTATTGGGAACTGAACCAAAGGTCACTCATGTTATGCCTTAGCAAAGAGGTTGGCTGGATTTAATTCATGCCCTAGGTATCTGTAGAAGTTTGAACTTCACAGTGATGACTTAGGGTATCTGGCGGAAGAAATTCCTAAGCAGCAAAATATTCAAGATGTGACCTGACTGCTTCAAATAGCCTATGTTCAGATGCAGGAGCAAAGGAATGACTTAAAGTTGGAACTTATATTTAAAGGGAAATGGAGCATAAGTGTTTGGAAAATTTGTAGCCTAGACGTGTGGCAGAGAAAGGAAAAGGTTTTTCTTTTTTTATTTCAATCATTTTTGGGAAACGGGTGGTTTTCGGTTACAAGGATAAGTTCTTTTGTGGTGATTTCTGAGATTTTGGTATGCCTATCACCTGAGTAGTGTACTCTGTACCCAATGTATAGCTTTTTATCCCTCGCCTCTCCTACTCTTCCCCGTAAGTCCCTCAAGTCCATTATATCATTCTTATGCCTTTGCATCCTCATAGCTTAGCTCCCACTTATAAATGAGAACATTCAATATTTGATTTTCCATTCCTGAGTTATTTCACTTAGAATAATGGTCCCCAACTCCATCCAGGTTGCTGTAAATGCCATTATTTCTTTCCTTTGTATGGCTGAGTAGTATTCCATGGTGTATACATACCACATTTTCTTTCTTTCTTTCTTTTTTTTTTTTTTTTTGAGAAGGAGTCTTGCCCTCTCGCCCAGGCTGGAGTGCAAAGGTGCAATCTTGGCTCACTGCAACCTCCACCTCCTGGGTTCAAACAATTCTCTGCCTCAGCCTCCCGAGTAGCTAGGATGACAGGTACCTGCCACCATGCCCGGCTAATTTTTGTATTTTTAGTAGAGATGGGGTTTCACCATCTTGGCCAGGGTGGTCTTGAACTCCTGACCTCATGATCCACCTGCCTCAGCCTCCCAAAGTGCTAGGATTACAGAGGTGAGCCACCGCAGCTGGCCCATACCACATTTTTTTTATCCACTAACTGGTGCTGGGCATTTAGGCCGGTTCCATATTTTTGAGATTATGAATTGTGGTGCTATAAATATGTGTGTGCAAGTATCTTTTTTTTTTTTTTTTTTTTTTTTTTTGAGATGGAGTCTTGCTCTGTCGCTCAGGCTGGAGTGCAGTGGCATGATCTCGGCTCACTGCAACCTCTGCCTCCTGGGTTCAAGTGATTCTCCTGCCTCAGCCTCCCAAGTAGCTGGGACTACAGGCATGTGCCACCACACCTGGCTAATTTTTTGTATTTTTAGTAGAGACAGGGTTTCACCATGTTAGCCAGGGTAGTCTCGATCTCTTGACTTCGTGATCCACCTGCCTTGGCCTCCCAAAGTGCTGGGATTACAGGCGTGAGCTACCACGCCCAGCCCATTTATTTATTTTTGAAATGGAGTCTTGCTCTGTTACCCAGGCTGGAGTGCAGTGGTGTGATCTCGGCTCACTGCAACCTCTGCCTCCAAGGTTGAAGCGATTCTCCGGTCTCAGCCTCCCGAGTAGCTGGGACTACAGGCATGTGCCATCATGCCTGGCTAATTTTTGTACTTTTAATGGAGATGGAGTTTCGCTATTTTGGCCAGGCTGGTCTCAAACTCCTGACCTCAGGTGATCCACCTGCCTCGGCCTCCCAAAGTGCCAGGATTATAGGTGTGAGCCACCACACGCAGCCTTGACAGTAACAATCTAGTCATTAACAAACTAGAGCCTGTGGGTCAAATCAGGCTTGGCTGCCTGTTTTTGTAAATAAAGTTTTATTGGAACACAGCCACACTTATTCATTTATGTATTATCCATGGCTACCTTTGTCCTACAATGGCTGAGTAGTTGTGGCAAAGACCATAATGGCCCTCAAAGTCTAAAATATTTACTATCTGGCCCTTTACAGAAAAGTTTACTAGCCCCTGATCTAAAGAATTTAAACTAAAGGCTGGACATGGTGGCTCATGCCTGTAATCCCAGCACTTCGGGAGGCTGAGGCAGGTGGATCATCTGAAGTCAGGAGTTCGAGACCAGCCTGGCCAACATGGTGAAACCCCATCTCTACTGAAAATACAAAAATTATCCAGGCATGGTGGTACACACCTGTAATCCCAGCTACTCGGGAGGCTGAGGCGGGAGAATCTCTTGAACCGGGGAGGCAGAGGTTGCAGTGAGCTGAGATTGCGCCACTGCACTCCAGCCTGGGCAAAAGGGTGAAACTCTGTCTCAAAAAAAAAAAAAAAAAAAAAGAATTTAAACTAAAATGTAACTGTTTTAAAGTATATAAAATTTGAATATATTTTGATCAAAAAATAAATAAAAATAAATGTGAAAATTAAAACTTAAAATGTTTTATATATTTTTAAAATTTTTTAATTTTTTTATAGAAACAGGGTCTTTCTATATTTCCCAGGCTGTTTTCCAATTCCTGGCCTCAAGCAATCCTTCCACCTCAGCCTCCCAAAGTGCTGGGATTACAGGAGAGAGCCACTTTGCCTGGCCTATATTTTAAAAATTACTCCAAAATATTTTAAATAATTTATTAAAAATTAAAAAGCAGATAGATGTGGTGTCTTGCGCCTGTGGTTCCAGTTACTCTGGAGGGTGAAGCAAGAGGATCATTTGAGCCCAGGAGTTCCAGGTTGCAGTGAGCTATGATTGTGCCACTGTATTCCAGGCTAGGTGACAGAATGAGACACTGTCTGTAAAATAAATACATAAATAGGCCAGGTGTGGTGTCTCACACCTGTAATCCAGCACTTTGGGAGGCCGAGGCGGGTGGATCACAAGGTCAGGAGATCGAGACCATCCTGGCTAACACGGTGAAACCCCATCTCTACTAAAAATACAAAAAATTAGCCGGGCATGGTGGCGGGCACCTGTGGTCCCAGCTACTCGGGAAGCTGAGGCAGGAGAATGGCGTGAATTCAGGAGGCGAAGCTTGCAGTGAGCCGAGACTGGGCCACTGCACTCCAGCCTGGGTGACAGAGCCAGACTCCATCTCAAAAAAATAATAATAAAATAAAATAATAAAAATAATAAATAGGCCAGGTGCAGTGACTCTCACCTGTAATTTCAGCACTTTGGGAAGCTGAGGCGGGTGAATTGTTTGAGCCTAGGGATTCGAGACCAGCCTGGGCAACGTGGCAAAACCCAGTATTTCCAAAAAATACAAAAATTAGCTGGACTTGGTAGTACACGCCTGTAGTCCCATCTACTTAAGAAGCTGAGGTGGGAGGATCAGTTGAGTCCAGGAGATCGAGGCTGCAGTGAGCTGTGATTGTACCACTGCACTCCAGCCTAGAGACGGAATAAGACTCTGTCTCAAAAAATAAAATAAAATACAAATTATAGGCATTAAAAAGTTTTAAATCAATATTATTTAAAGCTGGTTTTTTTTGAAAATTTAATCAAATCTTATTAATTAAAAAAAACCTTGCCATTTTAGTGTTCAAGAGCCATCTAAATGCCAATGGGAAGAATTTGTACCATGCTCCGCCTTTATTACATGTAGATCTGTCCATACACAGATGAGAAAAGATTTGTCCCATTGGAAAACATTCCATGCTGCCATGTCTAACTGTTGTTGTGAATACCAAAGTAATCAGCAAACACCTCCAGTTTGGAAAAGTAATTGAAATTGAAAGAGAAGCAAGAAAATTGACACTGGGTACCTTTGGGAAATAATACTCCATTATGCAATAATTAATTGCATTCATGCTATCAGAAAGGATTTGGTGAATCAATTAATTTGTCTTTTCTCTTTTTTTTTTTTTTTTTTTTTTGAGATGGAGTTTCACTCTTGTTGCCCAGGCTGCAGTGCAATGGTGCGATCTCAGTTCACCGCAACCTCTGCCTCCCAGGTTCAAGCGATTCTCCTGCCTCAGCCTCCCTAGTAGCTGGGATTACAGGCATGTGCCACCACGCCCGGCTAATTTTGTATTTTTAGTAGAGACGGGGTTTCTCCATGTTGGTCAGGCTGGTCTCGAACTTCTGACCTCAGGTGATCCACCTGCCTTGGCCTCCCAAAGTGCTGGGATTACAGGCATGAGCCACTGCGCCTGGACTGTCTTTTCTCTTACCTAAGTGTTTCTACCTCTCTGCCCTTCCCAGACTCCAAAGCGGTGCCTGTCTCTGATGTTGGCAGTGATAACAACCTGTAAACCTTTATAGCAATCAACACAGTCCATTTTTGTTTCTAGAACATAGGGCAAGACATTTTAGAAGCATTCCCTGGGGCCTGAATGGTGCAAGTCCTGGAGCAGATGTTTATGATAACGGGTTGTGCTAAATCAGCCCTGAGCTTCAGATCCCGGTGATAGAGGCACTCATGTGATCCTTATTTTTTGTGTGTTTGTGATATGCAGTGTCCTCTAAAACACAGGGCCTAGGTCTAAGGATAATGCAGTAGTAAGGGCTCAGATACTGAGGGATATTTGAAACATTTTGTCTGCATCTCTTTGGTTTCTGAGTTTGGATAACAGGAGTTCAACTAGAGAAAGATACCAGTATTTTTACAATGGAGCCAAAAGCATTTACTGACAGACCAGATCTGGGATATGAGAGAAAAAGAGGAGTCAAAAATGACACCGAGCTTTTCTGCCTGAACAACTGGAAAAATGGAACTGTCATTCACTGAAAGAGGGAGGACAACAGAAGGAACTGGCCATTTTTAGACATAATCAAGTTTGAGATGGCTACGGACCTCCAAATGGGATGTCAAGCTCAGAGGAGAGGCCAGATTAAAGACAAATTTCAAAATCATCAGTGATAGAAAGGCCAAGAACTAGATGAGATCACCTAGGATGAGTCGAAAGAGAGAAGAGGTCCAAGGACTTTTACTGTTCCTCCTAGCTGAACCCCACATGACCTAGCTCAACCACGCAGAGTGGAAGGAATGTGGGTATTGACAGAGAAGGAGCACCATCATCTTGGACAAACGCCGCCCCTTTAAGTTCCAACTCCCTTTCTAGCCTCATGCATTTCAAGGAAATCACTTCTCTTCTAACTACAAGCAGCCAGAAAGAGCAGACAGTAAACCACAGATAAAATAGCTGGGGCACAGAGGCAGGTGGGGGAAAAGTCTCTTGGGTAACTGCCAAACTTCACCCTCACACAATGGGCCCCAGTAAAACAGTGGGCCTTAATAAGCACATTCCTTTCCCTTCAGGTGCACCAAGGGAAGCTAAAAGCAGACTCAGGGGATATGCCTGCAGCTGCAGAAAGATGTATGGGAACAGACACACAACTCTCCCTCCCAGATAAGAACAAAGAGATACAGAAGCAGTCCAAGCCTCTGATAAACTTTCCCACCATGAATTCTTAAAAACTCGTAGTCTGTAAAAGAGTGTGTCTCTGACCTAACTCGGCCAGAAGGCGCCTCTCAGGTTTGCTTTCTCTAAAATAAATCTGTCTTGACTGGAAAGCCACCTTTTTGTGTTTCTTTCCTCTTTCTTTAATTCTTACAGCTACCTGGATGACAACATGGACCATAACCACCAGCAGACCTGGAACGTTAGCCCTTAGGCAATGATAGAAGGCAAAAGTAAACTTCTAACTTGTTCCAGCCACTAAATGATTGTTCGTTTTCTTTGTTACAGCAGCCCAACGTTACACTGGGTGACAAACCTTATGGAGGTTCCCACACCCAAGATAGTCCAGGAGAAGAAGAGAAGGAACAGTTGAAGAGTATGACTCCTGCTTAAGGGTGGCAAAGGGAGCAGCAAAACATTTTCCCCAATGGCCTTGAGCAGGATAGGTGTGGCATATATTGCTGACAGATATGAAGAGGCCTTGAGGTCCAGATGAGGCAGACACAACAGCAAACCACATGGACAGATGACCTTACACAAGATGGGAAGGAGGATGTCAATGTGAACATGTGATTAAAAACTAGATACTCCTGGGTGAGGCATGGGGGCTCATGCTGTAATTCCAGCACTTTGGGAGGCTGAGATGGGAGGATCACTTGAGACAAGGAGTTCAAGACCATCCTGGACAATCTAGTAAGACCTTATTGCTACCAAAAAATTTTAAATTAGCCTTGCATGGTGGCATGTGCCTGTACTCCCAGCTACTCAGGAAGCTGAGGTGGGACGATCACCTGAGTCCAGGAATTGGAGGCTACAGTGAGCCATGATTGCACCACTGCACTCCAGCCTGGGCAACAGAGCAAGACCCTGTTCTCAAAATAAAATAAGCTGGGCACAGTGGCTCACACCTGTAATCCCAGCACTTTGGGAGTCTGAAGTGGGCAGATTGCTTGAGCTCAGGAGTTTGAGACCAGCCTAGGCAACATGGCAAAACCCCATCTCTACCAAAAATACAAAAATTAGCTGGACATGGTGGTGTGTGCTTATGGTCCCAGCTACTCAGGAGGCTGAGGTGGGAGGATCACTGGAGCCCAGGAAGTTGAGGCTGCAGTGAGCCATGATTGTGCCACTGCACTCCAGCCTGGATGACAGAACAAGACTCAGCCTCAAAAAAAAAAAAGTAAAAAGGACTTATATACTCCTAATCCACTCCACTTCACCTCCTACACACATTCCCTGGGACTGTGGGACAACCTAAATTATCCCTGTTTAAGACCGAATTTTCACTTATACACTGGATCCTATCCCCACTCACCTATCAAAGATTTTGCTCCCACAAGTTTTTCCTCTTTTTCTTGAACAATTTCCCCCTTTACTGTAATAGCCCCCACTTAACAAAAACAAATAGGTCGGACGTGGTGGCTCAAGCCTGTAATCTCAGCACTTTGGAAAGCTGAGGCAGGCGGATCACTTGAGGTCAGGAATTTGAGACCAGCCTGGCCAACATGGTGAAACCCTGTCTCTACTAAAAATACAAAAAAAAAAAAAGGCCAGGCGCGGTGGCTCACGCCTGTAATCCCAGCACTTTGGGAGCCGAGGCGGGCAGATCACCTGAGGTTGGAAGTTCGAGACCAGACTGACCCACATGGAGAAACCCCATCTCTACTAAAAATACAAAATTAGCTGGGCATGGTGGTGCATGCCTGTAATCCCAGCTACTGGGGAGGCTTGAGGCAGGAGAATTGCTTGAATCCAGGAGGCGGAGGTTGCGGTGAGCTAAGATCACGCCATTGCACTCCAGCCTGGGCAACAAGAACGAAACTCTGTCTCAAAAACAAACAACAACAACAACAACAACAAAATCAGTCAGGCATGGTAGCGCACACCTGTAATCCCAGCTACTCATGAGGCTGAGGCAGGAGAATTGATTGAACCCAGGGTGCAGAGGTTGCAGTGAGCCGAGATCATGCCACTGAACTTCATCCTGGGTGACAGAGCGAGACTGTCTCAAAACAAACAAACCAGCCTTCCCCTGACCCTCACAGCCCTCCTCAACTATTGCCCTATTTTTCTGTTTTCCTTTGTAGCAAAATTCCTCTAAAACTTTCTCTATACTCAGTGGCTCCACTTCCACACTTCTCATTCTTTCTTTCTCATCCCCACAACCCCCATTCTATCTAAAGATAAAAATTAAAACCTATTCCAATCATGCTTTTCTTTCTGCCAAGTCAGTGAAACCACTCTTATCAAGGTCAGCAGACACATCTATTCTACCAAAGCTCTAAGCAACCTTTAACATAGCCAATTATTTATTTCCTTCACCTGGCTTCTCAGATGCAAAACTCTCCTAGTTTTCTTCCTATCTCACTGATTATACCTTCTATCTCATTTGTCAGATTACCAGCCCACCTTCTGCCACCCCATCCTTGGTTCCCAATATCCTAATGTTTGGAGTTTCAAGTCTTTCTTAGGAACTTACTCAAACTTACTTTGGTTTGAATGTCCCCTCCAAAACTCAGGTTGAAATTTAATAGCAATTGTGATGATATTAAGGGGTGGGTCATTTAAGAGGTGATTAGGTCATCATGGTTTCACCCTCATTAATTGCTTACTGCCATTGTCACAGCAGTTCAGCCCCTTTTTCTCTCTCTCTTGTCCTCTCTCACTATATGACATCTTCTGCCATGGGATGACCCTCACCAGAGGCTGGTGTCATGCTCTTGGACTTCCCAGCCTCTATAACCATGAGCCAAATAAGCCTCTATTGTTTATAAATTACTCAGTCTGTGTTATTCTGTAATAGCAGCAGAAAACAGACTAAGAAAAACTCTTCTCTCCCTTCACTCACTCTCCAGGTGATCTCATGGCTTGTAAAACAATCTAAAATATTCATGACTTCCAAATTACACCTCCAGCTGTGACTGCTGCTCTGCACCCCAGGCTTGTATCTCTAACTGCCTACTCATCTCACAGTCATTTCAAAAGTTTCATGGCCAAAACAGAAGCCTTGCTTTTCCCTTCCAAATCTGTCCCTCTACTGCTCGTCCCATCTCAGTAAATTCTATTACTGTTTACCCAGTTGCTTATGCCAAAAACCTAGGATGCATCCATGATTCCTCTTCACTGCTCATACCAGATCCAATCCCTCACCAGCCATATAAGTTCTAGTCTTAAAATGTATCCCATCTTCATAATCTTGGATTTGGCCATGGGTTTTTTGTTTGTTTGTTTGTTTCCGTTTTTTTTTTTAGATGGTGTCTCACTCTGTCGCCCAGGCTGGAGTGCAGTGGCATGATCTCTGCTCACTGCAACCTCCACCTCCTGGGTTCAAGCGATTCCCCTGTCTCAGCCTCCTGAGTAGCTGGGATTACAGGCTCCTGCCACCACAATCAGCTAATTTTTGTAATTTTAATAAAGACGGTGTTTCGCCACATTGGCCAGGCTGGTCTCGAACTCCTGACCTCAGGTGATCCATCTGCCTCGGCTTCCCATAGTGCTGGGATTACAGGCATGAGCCACTGCGCCCGGCCATGGTTTCTTAATTATAACACCAAAGTACAAGCAAAAAAAAAAAAAAAAAAAAAAAATTAAATTAGACTAAATTAAAATTTAAAATGTTTATGCATCAAAGGACACATCAAGAGCATGAAAAGACAACTCACAAAATGGGGGAAAATATTTGCAAATCATTTATCTAACAAAAGATTATTATTCAGAATATATAAAGAACTCCTATAACTCAACAACAAAAAACAAACTATTTAATTCAAAAATCAACCAGGCACACACTTGTAGTCCTAGCTACTCAGGAGGCTGAGGCAGGAAGATAGATCGTTTGAGCCCAGGAGTTTGAGGCTTCAGTGAGCTATGATTGAACCACTGCACTCCAGCCCAGGTGACAGAACGAGACCCAGTCTCTTAAAAAAAAAAAAAAAAAAAAAAAATATATATATATATATATATATATATATATATATAAAAGTTGCCCTGAACCCTGATTGCCAATATTTTCTAGTCCCTTCCCTGCTTTGCAGTCCTCACCAGACAACCCAACCTGCTGGCACCATGATCTTGGACTTCTCAGCCTCCAGAACTTTGAGAAATAAATGTCTGTTCTTTATAATTTAGCCAGTTTCAAGTATTTAACCAGTCTCAAGTATTTTGTTATAGCAACACAAAACAGACGAAGACAGGTGGGACCAATCCAAATGTCCATCAACAGATTAAAAGATAAACAAACTGTTTATATATACAATGGAATATTATTCAGCCATAAAAAGGAATGAAGTTCTGATATATGCTTCAACGTGGATGAACCTTGAAAACATGCCGAGTGAAGTAACCCAGACCCAAAGAGACAAACATTATGATTTCAGTCACCTAGGGAGGCAAATTCATAGAGAAAGTAGAATATAGGTTACCAGGGGCTGGAGGCTGGATGTAGAGGGGAAAGGAGAGTTATTGCTAAATGGGTACAGAGTTTTTTGGTTTTTTTTGAGACAGGGTCTTGCTCTATCACCCACAGGCTGGTCTTGCTCTGTCACCCACAATGCAGTGGTGTGATCTTGGTTCACTGCAGTTTTGACCTCCTGTGCTCAAGCCATCCTTCCGCCTCAGCCTCCTGAGTAGCTGGGACTACAGGCACACATGCCACCATGCCCAGCTAATTTCCTGTATTATTGGTTGAGATGGGGTTTCGTCATGTTGCCCAGGCTGGTCTCAAACTCCTGAGCTCAAGCAAGTTGCCTGCCTCAGCCTCCAAAAGTGCTGGGATTTCAGGGGAATGAGGGCTAAAAATCTTCCTATTGGGTACTGTGTTCACTACATGGGTGACAGGACAATAGAAGCCCATACCTCAGCATCATGCAATGTACCCTTGTAACAAACTGCACATGTACCCCGTGAATCTAAAAAAATAAACAAATAAAACAGAGCCACTCCCATAATCCCATGTTCCTTTTCCCTGCTTTATTTTTTCAGAACTTAGCATCACCTGAAATTGCATTATTCAATTTCAAATAAATATATTTATTTATATGTAAATATTTATATGTAAATATTTATATTTATTTAAATAAATAAATACATGTATTTGCTCATATATAATCTGTCTCCTTCATCCAGGAATGGAAGCTCTAGGAGGACAAGGTCTTGGTCATTTCATCATTGTGCTTCCAGGACCTAGCACGGTGCCTGATACTTAGTAGATGTTCAGTGCATGTTTACTGAATAAATAAATTAGAAATTCAATCTAGTTTTTTAAAAAGTTTTATTTCGGCCAGGCGCGGTGGCTCACGCCTGTAATCCCAGCACTTTGGGAGGTCGAGGTGGGAGGATCATGAAGTCAGGAGTTCGAGACCAGCCTGACCAATAATGATGAATCCCTGTCTACTAAAAATACAACAAAATTGGCCGGGCGTGGTGGCATATGCCTGTAGTCCCAGCTACTCGAGAGGTTGAGGCAGGAGAATCGCTTGAACCCAGGAGGCAGAGGTTGCAGTGAGCCGAGATCACGCCATTGCATTCCATCCTGGCCAATAGAGTGAGACTCCGTCTCCAAAAAAAAAAAAAAAAAAAAAAAAAAGAAAGAAAGAAAAGAAGAAGAAGAGGCATTGTCTCTTCTCTCTCTAGGCTTCCAAGATACTATTATCCAGTCCCAGGGATTTAAATACCACATACCTGCTGACATTCCGCACAGAACTGTATCTTCATCCCAGAACTCACCTCTAAGAGATATACAGAATAGAGCCTGCTGCCTACATGATGTCTCCCCCAGATGCCCCACAGCCATCTAGAACTTAACATGTCAGAACAAAACTCTTGGTTTTATCTCTGAAACCTGTCCTTCTAGTCTTTCCTTTTGCTGGAAATACTACCACCATACACATAGCTGAGCACGTTGACCATAATTTCTTCCTTTCCCTCACCACCTCCTAAATTCAATCCATCCCTAAGTCCTATTGATTCTACCTCCAAAATATATGTTGAATCTGTCCACTTCTTTCCACTGCAAACTTTTAACCATCACCTCTCATCTAGATGCCTGCAATAACCTCCTAAATGATCTCTCTGCCTTTACTCTGGCACCCTGCTGTCTTTTCTCCTCCTAGCAGCCAAAGAAATCTTAAAAATGTAAATCCAGACTGGGCATGGTAGCTCACACCTGTACATCTCAGCACTTTGGGAGGCTGAGGTGGGAGGATCACTTGAGCCCAGAAGTTCAAGAGCAGCCTGGACAACAGGGAGAAACCCCATCTCTAAAAGAAAAAAAAAAAGCTTAAAAAAAACCCCAAAAACCAATCATGTTATTGCCTGCTTAAAAACTGTCACTGGCTTCTTTCCCATTGTACTTTGAGCAAACTCCATATCCATGGCAGGGTTTACCAGCTCTGCACATTTGGTCCTGCTGTCCCTGGCGGCATCTTCACTCACCCTCAGCTATACTGGCCTCTTCTCCATTTCTTGAACGTGCCATGTTCTGTTTCATCTCAAAGTCTTCCCCTTCTCCTCTGCCCAGAACATTCTTGGCTAAGTCACATGGCTAAGTCCTTCTTGACCTTCAGGTCTTGGCATCTTCTCCGAGAGTTCTTTCCCTGACCGGCTCTATCTAAATGAGTCCCCCTGCCTTCTCCTCTATTGTAACATTGTCTGTTCCTGTGGCGTATCTTTTAATTCACAGTCCTTGCTTCTTAGCTATCTTTGCCATTACATTGTTGGCTTCACAAGGGCTGGGATCATGCCTTTTCTTTTCTTTCTTTCTTTTTTTTAAAGAGGCAGGGTCTCATTCTGTCGCTGAGGCTGGAGTGCAGTGGTGCAATCATAGCCCACTGCAGCCTCTAACTCCTGGGCTCAAGGGATTCTCCCGCCTAAGCCTCTTGAGTAGCTAAGACTACAGGTGCGCACCAAGTTGTAGAGACAACGTCTCACTATGTTGCCCAGGCAGGTCCCAAACTCCCGGCCTCAGCAATCCTTCAACTTCGGCCTCCCAAAGCACTGGATTACAGGTGAGCCACCATGCCTGGCCATATCATGCCTTTTTTTTTTTTCAGACCAGGTCTGTCTCTGTAGTTCAAGCTGGAGTACAGTGGCGTGATCTCAGCTGACTGTAACCACCCCCCTGGTTCAAGCCATTCTCCCACCTCAGCTTTCTGAGTAGCTGGGACTACAGTCCCACGCCACCACAACCACCTAATTTTTTTTTTCTTTGTAGAGACAGGGTTTTGCCATGTTGCCCAGGCTGCTCCCAAACTCCTGGGCTCAAGCACTCCCTCTGCCTCAGCCTCCCAAAGTGTCGGTATTACAGGCTTGAGCCACTGTGCCCAGCCCTCATGTCTTTTTTATACACCAGTGTATCCCCAATGCCTAAGCCAGAGCCTGGCACAAATGCTCTATAAAGATTTGTTGATTGAATGGACTGGGCACTCTCCTGCCTGAATGATAGAGCCAGACCCTGTCTTTTTTGGAAACAAAAAAAAAAGGAGGCATGATATGGCCAGGCACGTTGGCTCACCTGTAATCCCAGTGCTTTGGGAGGCCAAGGCTGGAGGATGCTTGAGGCCTATAATCCCTGCACTTTGGGAGGCTGACAGGGGCAGATCGCTTGAGCTCAGGAGTTCGAGACCAGCCTGGCCAACATGGCCAAGCCATGTTTCTACTAAAAATACAAAAATTAGCCAGGTGTGGTGGTGCAGGTCTGTAATCCCAGTTACTTGGGAGACTGAGGCATGAGAATCGCTTGAACCCAGGAGGTGGAGATTGCAGTGAGCCAGAGATTGCACTACTGCACTCCAGCCTGGGGAAGAGAGGGAGATTCTGTCTCAAAAAAATAAATAGGCTGGGCACAGTGGCTCATGCCTGTAATCCCAGCACTTTGGGAGGCTGAGGTGGGCGGGTCACCTGAGGTCAGGAGTTTGAGACCAGCCTGGCCAACATGGTGAAACCCCAGTCTCTACAAAAATCCAAACCATATTCCTACTAAAAATACAAAAATTAGCTGGGCTTGGTGGCACAGGTCTGTAATCCCAGCTACTTGGGAGGCTGAGGCAGGAGAATCGCTTGAACCCAGGAGGCAGAGGTTGCAGTGAGCTGAGATTGCACCATTGCACTCCAGCCTAGGCAACAAGAGCAAAACTCCCTGTGAAAAAAATGAATAAAGTAATTAAATAAAAAATAAATATTTGTCGAATGAATGGTTCAATTAGCTTTGTGAAGGGGTTATAGAGATGACCCTGTTATGATGGCCCACAGTCTGATGAAAACCAATAGGTAATGGTAAACTGGTAATAGAGTGGAACTCAGAACTGAAGACAGTGGGAACAAAGAGAGGCTCTTACCCCACTGTAGGGTTTGTGTGTGAAAAGGGAGGCTGTGTTTACACGATTCAGTGCACCAGCATCTCTCTAGAAGAAATGCAGTTTTTTCTTCTAATACTAACGTGTATTAGTGTGCCAAGTTACATGTACTGTTTCTTTTTTGTTTTGTTTTTAATGTGCTTAGAGTTATACAGCTTCTAAGTAGTAGAGCTGGGATTCAAAGTCAGGCAGTCTGGCTCTAAGGCTCTAAGCTTGCATTTTTCTTTTCTTTTCTTTTCTTTTTTTTTTTTTGAGACGGAGTCTGGCTCTGTTGCCCAGGCTGGAGTGCAGTGTGGCGCAATATCGGCTCACTGCAACTTCCGCCTCCTGGGTTCAAGCGATTCTCCTGCCTCAGTCTACCGGGTAGCTGGGATAACAAGCACTCACCATGATGCCCAGCTATTTTCTGTATTTTTAGTAGAGACAGGGTTTCACCATGTTGGCCAGGCTGGTCTCGAACTCCTGACCTCAAGTGATCTGTCCCCCTCGGCCTCTCAAAGTGTTGGGATTACAGGCGTGAGCCACCACGCCCAGCCACTTACATTCTTTTTTAAAAAAAAAAAACAAAAAAAAAACGTAATTTGAAGCCAGACGCAGTGGTTCACAACTGTAATCCTAGCACTTTGGGAGGCTGAGGTGGAAGGATCACTTGAGCCCAGGAGTTGGAGAGCCGCCTGGACAACACAATGAAACTCCGCCTCTATAAAAAATACAAAAATTGGCCAGGCGCGGTGGCTCACGCCTGTAATCCCAGCACTTTGGGAGGCCGAGGCAGGCAGATCACGAGATCAGGAATTCAAGACCAGCCTGGTCAATATGGTGAAGGCCTGTCTCTACTAAAAATACAAAAATTAGCTGGGCGTGGTGGTGCACGCCTGTAATCGTGCGCTACTCGGGAGGCTGAGGCAGGTAAATCGCTTGAACCTGGGAGGCGGAAGGTTGCAGTGAGCCGAGATCGCGCCACTGTACTCCAGCCTGGGCAACAGAGTGAGACTACGTCTCAAACAAACAAACAAACAAACGAAAAAATTAGCCTGCCGTGAAGAACTTGGTAGTATGTGCCTGTAGTCCCAGCTTCTCAGGAAGCTGAGGTTGGAGTATCACCTGAGCCCAGGGATGTTGAGGCTGCAGGGAGCCGAGATTGAGCCTTTGCACTCCATCCTGGGCGAGAGTGAGACCCTCTCTCAAAAAGTAATAATAATAATAATTTGAAATGAAATTCACATAACATAAAATTAAGCATTTTAAAGTGAACAATTCAGTGGTATTTAGAATATTCACCATGTTGAGGCTGGGCGTGGTGGCTCACGCCTGTAATCCCAGATTTTGGGAGGCCGAGGCGGGCAGATTACTTGAGGTCAGGAGTTCGAGACCAGCCTGGCCAACATGGCAAAAACCGTCTCTACCAAGAATACAAAAATTAGCCGGCCATGGTAGTGCATGCCTGTAATTCCAGCTACTCAGGAGGCTGAGGCAGGAGAATCGCTTGAACCCGGGAGGTGGAGGTTGCAGTGAGCCGAGATCGCACCACTGCACTCCAGCCTGGGTGACAGAGTAAGACTCCGTCACAAGAAAAAAAAAAAAAGCCAGGCACAGTGGCTCATGCCTGTAGTCCCAGCACTTTGGGAGGCCAAGGCAGGCAGATCACCTGATCCAGGAACTCCTGAGGTCAGGAGTTCAAGACCAGCCTGGTCAACATGGTGAAATCCATCTCTACCAAAAATACAAAAGTTATCCGGGCATGGTGGCATGCGCCTGTAATCCCAGCTACTCAGGAGGCTGAGGCAGGAGAATCGCCTGAACCCCTGGGAGGTGGAGGTTTCAGTGAGCCAAGATTGTGCCACTGCACTCCAGTCTGGGTGACGGAGCCAGACTCTGTCTCAAAAAAAAAAAAAAAAAGTATATTCACCATGTTGAACAACCATTACCTCTAATCTAGTTCCAAAACATTTTCATCACTCCAAAAGCCCCTTACCCATTAAACAATTTCCCCACAATTTTCTCCACGTACTGTTTTTATTTGTATTTGCATATATATTTTGAGACAGGGTCTCACTCTGTCACCTAGGTTGGAGTGCAGTGGCACAATCACGGCTCAGGGCAGCCTCGACTGCCCAGGCTCAAGGGATCTTCCCGCCTCAGCCGCCTGAGTAGCTGGAACCACAGGCAAGTGCCACCACACCTGGCTAATTTTAAAAAAGTTTTTTTGTAGAAATGGGGTCCCACTGTGTTGCACAGGCTGGTCTCTCTTTTTTTTTTTTTTTTTTTTTTTTTTTGAGATGGAGTCTTGCCCCGTCGTCCAGGCTGGAGTTCAGTGGCGTGATCTTGGCTCACTGCAACCTCTGCCTCCCAGGTTCAAGCAATTCTCCTGTCTCAGCCTCCCGAGTAGCTGGGACTACAGGCGCCTGCCACCACGCCCGGGTAATTTTTGTATTTTAGTAGAGACAGGGTTTGACCTCGTTGGTCAGGCTGGAATGGAACTCCTGACCTCAGGTGATCCTCGGGTGATTCATGCGCCTTGGCCTCCCAAAGTGCTGGGATTACAGGCGTGAGCCACCGCGTCCGGCCGACCCAGGCTGGTCTTAAATTCCAAGGCTCAAGTGATCCTCTGGCCTCGGCCTCCCAAAGTGCTGGGATTACAGTTGTGAACCATCCCGCCCCGACTAATGTACTGGTTTTGATTCTCACAATGACCTCATTGTACAATTGAGAAAAACGAGGCCGTGAGAAGTTCAGTGATAGATCCAAAGTCACGTAGTTAGTTGTGGAACACTGATTTGGAACCTTTGCTTTCTGATCCTAATGATTAATGCACATCTTTGGGGGAATCTACAAGGAAGCAGCCAGATTTGGGTTGACAGAGAGTAAATTTTGTTGAGGCAGGGAAATAGAAGCCATTAAGTCAGCTTTTAATTGTAAAAAGCGCACGTTGAGGTAAAACTGCAATTAGTACTGTACGGGTGGTTGGCAGAGCCAACTTATGCCCAAGAGCAGCTACAAGGCAGGACTTGGATAGGTCAGCAGTGCAGGAAGCTTTGCCAACACCTCAAGAACAAGAAGTCTGTCATTCCTTGGGCAGCTCCTATACGTGCCAAGCTGGAGCCAAAGAGAGGCAGAGGAGCCCGGAGGGCGTGGCTTGCCTTCCGGAAGCCAGGCCTTGTCAGGAATCACCAGGTGGTTGCCTGCGAGAGAAGCTGGGGGTGAAACCGGAGAAAACAAAGTAGGAAGCAGGCCTGGGCCAATTGCAGCCCACTCTGATGGGGGCCTGCAGGCCGCCGGACGCCTGAATATCTGTCCAATCCCTCCTGGAAGGACTGCCATCTCTTTAGTCCCTCTTCCGCAGCATAGGGGTGCTCTCTCTGGGGCTCTCCTTTCTCTCCTAAGGCCCACGGCCCCACAGTTCCCTATTTAGGGGTCTTAAATTGAGGGCACACTTCTAAATTGTCCCTCAGAGTTTCCTCTCCTCCTTTGAGCGAGGCTGGGCGGGCTCCTCCTGCTCCGATTATGGGGAACTTCTTTCCCAAGCTCCCCACCTTCTTTGGTCTTGGGCGGCTGCAGAGTTCCAGTTAACTGTGCTCCGCCTTCGTTCCAATTGTACCCCTCGTGCTCCCAGAGGGCAGCTCCATGGAAACCAAAACATCACAAATCCCCGAAGGTATCGCGAGAAGCGCAGATGCGCCCGAGGCAGTGAAGAGGCGGGGCGAGGGCGGGAACGCCGAGCAAGTAGGGCGGAGCCTAAGCTCTTCCGAGGTCCCAGCCGGGAGCCTGTCCCCTCCAGGTGGCGCCCCCGCGTGACTGCGCTTTACATAATCGGGGCCTGGAGCGTCACAGTGGCGTACTCCAGGCCAGACCGAATCAGAGTGGGCGAAAGCTCCGTGTTCCGCCCCTTCCCACTTGATCGACGTCAAAGCTCACCAGTGAGCGAGCGTCTAGAGTCGCCGTACCCGCCCCAGCCCGCCCGGGTCCGCCCCGACCCGCCTGCGCCCGCCTGCCTGCCCGCCCGCCTGCCGCAGCCAGCAGCTTGCAGCCGCCGCCGGGTTGTACCTCAGACTGTCAGATAAATCGGCGGGCCGGGCCGGCGGGTCGGTGAGCGCGGCCCGGGCCGGACATGGCGGCGCTCTACGCCTGCACCAAGTGCCACCAGCGCTTCCCCTTCGAGGCGCTGTCTCAGGGGCAGCAGCTGTGCAAGGTGCGCGGGCTGGGGCGGCGGCCGGGAACTGGGGATGCAGGAGGCGCGGCCCGGAGCTCCAGATTCTGTGGGGACGCCCGGCGGGGTCCCCGGAGCAGGGTGTGGCAGGCCCGCCAGGCTGAGGAGCCGCACCCACCCCGCTGGGGGCCGGCGGGGCACGTGCAGGAGCCGGGGCCCGGTCCAGGCTCCCGCGGCCGGCGTGTCCGGGTGCTTAGCAACCGTGGGGATTGTTCTCGGACCCCGTGAGGTCGGGGGAGGGACAGCGGGTCCCCTGCTTGCCCTGACTGGTCGCCCTCGGGATCCCTTTGCGCTGCCTCCCCCGCCGCCGCGGTCTCCCTGGTGGGGACCTCCTGCCCCTCCTGGGACTGAACTCCAAAGTTGGGTGCTGCCTTGGAGGAATGTGTCGAACTCGGGCTCCTCACGGGCACTTTTCGACCAGTTTCAGAATCGGAGGTAGCAAGGCTTGATTTTTTTTTTTTTTTTCCAAGCATCTCACTTTTCGGCCAGTCTCAGAATCGGAGGCAGCAAGGCTTTATGTTTTAAAAAGCCCCACAGTCAGGCTCACAGATCCGAGGGATCACTTGTCAGCATCCAGTTGGTGGTCTTCGGTCTTCCCTGACTAGCTGCTGATCAGTTTTTACTCCTGAAGGTCCAACTTCTCTTTTTCTTTTAAGTTGCTTCATCCCACTTTTACTTTTTAAGTGACTAGAGGTGCTGTGAGGCAACAGTTAAAAAGTCACCAAACTGGCTGAAGAATAATGTTGAGGTATCCAATAATCCAGAGTTTGTGTCTTTGATTTGGATAACTCATAATTGTCACTTTTGCCTCAGATGGTCATGACTTTCCATTTGCCAGTTTTTATACACCAGGTCTGAGGGAATGCAAGTGCTTGAGTGCCCTTTTTGGCCTCAAAATATGTGTATATGATTTTAAGGAAGTTATGTATATATAAATAATAATTTTAATCCAGCACTTTGATTTCGCAAGTAAACCTCAAAATCACACAGTGGCAGAAGACCCAGGCCTGGAATTCAAGGCTTCTGATTCCCAGTCTGGGGCTTATTCATATATATGTTTGTTTTACAATTTATGGCTAGTTCCATATAATCCATGTGAGTTCTTAACTCCCACATCAACAGTAGGGAAGTGATGCCAGTATTACAGAGGAGAAAAATAAGGCCCAGAAAGTTTAAGTGACTCACTCAAGCATAGTAGCTATGCTAGAAATAGTACCCAGGTCGGCTTCCTACTGAAGGCTGTTTCCATTTGTGACTGCCTTTTAAAATTATATCCTCATTTCATTTCAGGAATGTCGGATTGCACACCCTGTTGTGAAGTGCACCTACTGCAGGACTGAGTACCAGCAGGAGAGGTAGAGTTTTGTTGACCATGAAAGATATTAATAGGCTTTTTTCCTCTTAAAATCTGTAATTGATTGCATTTCATGTACAGATGCTATAATCAGTTGCATTGTAAAATACAGATCTGTAATCAATCACATTATATACAGACTATAATTGCTAAATATTTAGGTCTATGATCCATCTTGAGTTAATTTGTGTGTGGGGTGAGATATACAATGAAGGGTATATAATACATATATTGTTTCCTAGTTATTATCCATTGATTGCTTAAAATTTTTTTTTTTTTTTTTTTTTTTAAGATGGAGTCTTACTCTGTCACCCAGGCTGGAATGCGGTGGCGCGATCTCGGCTCACTGCAACCCCTGCCTCCCAGGTTTAAGCGATTCTCATGCCGCAGCCTCCCAAGTAGCTGAGATTACAGGTGCCTGCCACCACATCCAGCTAGTTTTTTTGTATTTTTATTAGACGGAGTTTCACCATCTTGTCCAGGCTGTTCTTGAACTCCTGACCTCGTGATCTACCCGCCTCAGCCTCACAAAGTGCTGGGATTACAGGTGTGAGCCACCACGCCCAGCCTGCTTAAATTTTTTAAGTTCTTTTTAAGACCCTTGATCATTTTATATTGTGATTATAATCTTTTTGACAAGAAGAAATCAATTCCACAACAATAAAACATGAGCCTCATGTTTCAATATGTACATATACAGAGATTGAAGAATTTATAAGCCCAAAGAAGATACTTTTGGAAATGTGACAGTCCTGATAAGAGTTTGTTAGCTGTAGTCACATTTGAAACTCACTTGCCCTTACACTTTCCTTGGGCAAATCTCTTTTTTTGTTTGAAACAGAGTGTCTGTCTGCCAGTCAGGTTGGAGTGCAGTGGAGTCATCATGGCTCACTGCAGCCTGGATCTCCCGGGCCCAAGTGATCCTCCCACCTCAGCCTACCAAGTAACTGGGACCACAGATGTGTGCCACCATGCCCAGCTAATTTTTTTATTTTTGTAGAGATAAGATTTTGCCATGTTACCCAGGCTGGTCTCTTACTCATGGGCCCAAGTGATTCCTTCCTCGTTAGCCTCTCAAGATGTTGGAATTACAGGCATGAGCCACCACGCCTGGCCAAATCTCATTTTTAAAAGTGTGAAATGGGCTGGGTGCGGTGGCTCATGCCTGTAATCCCAACACTTTGGGAGGCTGAGGCAGGTGGATCATAAGGTCACGAGATCGAGACCATCCTGGCTAACATGATGAAACCCAGTCTCTACTAAAAATACAAAAAAATATCCTGGGTGTGGTGGCACACACCTGTAGTCCCAGCTACTTGGGAGGCTGAGGCAGGAGAATTGCTTGAACCCCAGAGGTGGAGGTTGCAGTGAGCTGAGATTGTGCCACTGTACCCCAGCCTGGGTGACAGAGGGAGACTGTCTCAAAAAAAAAAAAAGCGTGAAATGCAGGTATGAGTGGTCAGACATCTTTGGGGGCATTTCCATAGCAACAAAGTGATTTTTTGGTACCAAGTTTGATTCTTGTGGAACTTTTGTGAGTGTAGGTGATCCTGCCTTGAGGAGAGTGGGATCTATTTGTTAATTCATCCATTAGACCTAGAAGCCTATTTTTAATTAGTCATTTCAATTCTTAGAATATCTTCTCCAAGATTTTATCATGGATTTTTTTTATTTTATTTTATGAGACAGGGTCTCTCTCTGTCACCCAAGCTGGAGTGCAGTGAGATGATCTCAGCTCACTGCAACCTCCCCTCTCCGGGCTCAAACGATCCTCCCACCTCAGCCTCCTGTATAGCTGGGACCAGGGATGCGCACCACCACACCCGGCTATTTTTTTGTATCTGTAGTAGAGACAGGGGTCTTGCCATGTTGCCCAGGCTGGTCTAGAACTCTTGAGCTCAACCAGTCTGCCTGCCTCGGCCTCCCAAAGTGCTGGGATTACAGGTGTGGCCTCCCACACCCAGCCTATCATGGATGTTTTCAAACAAAAAAAAAAGGTTAAAAGAATTAGTGAACACCCATATGTCCTCTACTTAAATTCTATCATATACACTTTACTATATATTCACCTATCCATCTGTTCATCTCTCTATCCATCACTATATCAATTCATTTTATTTATGATGTATTTAAAGTTGCAGACATCAGTATACATGACCCTTAAACACTTCAGCATGCACAGCATTTTTTAGAGTTAAATATTTGTTTGCAATTCTTTTTTTTTTTTTTGTGGCAAAATTGGCTTACACTAACATGCTTAAATCTAAAATACATCAAGTTTTACAAACGTAGACATCTGTGTAGCCCCAAACCCTATCAAAATACAGAATGTTACTATCACCCCATAGAGTCCTCTCATGCCCCATCCTAGACAATCCCCACACCCTTGCTTCCTCCAGGCAACCCCTGTTCTACTTTTCATTTCCACCATAAATTAGTTTTGCCTATTCTAGGACTTCATGTTAGTGGAATCATACTCTAGAAGCTTTATATGTTAGCTCTTAAATTTAGGCCTGTGGTCCATCTTGAGTTAATTCATGTGTGGAGTGAGATAGGAACTTTGATCCTTTATTTACACTATACATACAAATTAATTCAAGATGGATCATAGAGTTAGTTTTTCTTTTTTTTGTTGTTGTTGTTGTTGTTGAGACAGAGTTTCGCTCTTGTTGCCCAGGCTAGAGTGCAATGGCACGATCTCGGCTCACTGCAACCTCCACCTCCCAGGTTCAAGCAATTCTCCTGCCTCATCCTCCCGAGTAGCTGGGATTACAGGCATGTACCACCGCACCCAACTAATTTTGTATTTTTAGTAGAGATGGGGTTTCTCCTTGTTAATCAGGCTGGTCTCAAACTCCAGACCTCCAGTGGTCTGCCTGCCTCGGCCTCCCAAAGTGCTGGGATTACAGGCATGAGCCACCGCGCCCAGCCTAGAGTTAGTTTTTCTTTGCATGTTTTTTAACATGTTAGGAACATATGTATATATTGACATCTACCCCATTCCTTCAGTAGTAAATCTAGGCGTAAATCAAAATGCTATTCTACATCACAGAATCATTGATGCTAATCCTCTTTCTAGAGATTTCTTTGAATGCCCTTCACTTATTTTACTGTCTTTTAAAAGTAACAGAAAATTGCCCTGGAAAATAATTTTTAATTTAAATATTTTCTACTCTGAGGTTTTTCTTTTGTCTATTTTAACTTTATAGTCACTTTCACAGGAATTATATGGGAAGATGATCACAAAGCAGAGAATAGACTAGTTTTGTGTGTGTGTGTGACAGGGTCTCACTCTTTCACTCAGGCTGGAGTGCGGTAGCACAATTGTAGCCCACTGAAACCTTGAACTCCCAGGCTGAGCCTCCTAAAGTGCTGGGATTACAGGCATGAGCCACTGTGCCTGGCCTTAGATTTTTATGTGATTTATTAGTTTTTAGCCCCAGAGTACTGTTTAAATTGTTCTTATACATAAGACATTCATTTTTACCTCCTCATGTGAAGAGTTAGACTTTTATTTGAAGATGATTTTTCCCCCGGGCAGCTTTATTAATTCACACATTTAGGTAATATGACCTCTGGATCTTCACAAGGCAAAGGATATTTTTATTTTTGTCAGTGCTTAACTCTTAGAGAAATCAGAATTTTTTTTTTTTTTTTTTCGAGACAGTTTTGCTGTTGCCCAGGCTGGAGTGCAATGGCGCAATCTGGGCTCACTGCAACTTCCGTCTCCCAGGTTCAAGCGATTCTTCTGCCTCAGCCCCCTGAGTAGCTGGGATTACAGGCACACACCACCACGCCTGGCTAATTTTTTTGAATTTTTAGTAAAGACATGGTTTCACCATGTTGGCCAGGCTGGTCTCGAACTCCTGACCTCAGGTGATCTACCCGCCTCGGCCTCCCAAAGTGCTGGGATTACAGGCATGAGCTACCGTGCCCGGCCTAAATATTGACAAAATATTTGATCATAGTGTCTTTTTCCCCACCTCTGGTGTTTTCATATGCCTTTACTTATGAAGGAGAGCACAGAGTAAGGTTAGCAAAGATAGAATCTCTGAGTTTATATTCCAGACACACATACTTTATTTGTCACCTAAAATTTCCCAACTATTCATCCGAATTAAGGAGAATTTATTTATTTTTCCTGCTAGTCCATTTTAGTATAATATTTTGAGGGTGTTTTCTGTATCTGATAATTTTATTTAGTGATACTTGGGGATGTCATAATCAGAAATAACTCACTCTCCGTTTTAGCCAAAGCCTCACTTTGTTTGAGATTAAAAAACCCATAACCACATAATAATTTTTTTGTTTTTTTTGAGACAGAGTTTTGCTTTTGTTGCCCAGGCTGGAGTGCAGTGGTGCGGTCTCGGCTTACTGCAACCTCCGCCTCCCGGGTTCAAGTGATTCTCTTGTCTCAGCCTCCCGAGTAGCTGAGATTACAGGCACGTGCCACCACGCCTGGCTAATTTTTGTATTTTTAGTAGAGATGGGGTTTCACCATGTTGGCCAGGCTGGTCTCGGACTCCTGACCTCAGGTGATCCACCCCCCTCGGCCTCCCAAAGTGCTGGGATTATAGGCGTGAGCCACCACGCCCAGCCACATAGTAATTAAAAGAGTTATTAGAGGCTAGGTGTAGTGTCTCACATCTGTAATCCCATCACTTTGGGAGGCCAAGGCAGATGGATCGCTTGAGGTCAGGAGTTTGAGACCAGCCTGGCCAACATGGCGAAACCTTATCTCTATCAAAAATATAAAAATTAGTTGGGTGTGGTGGTGTGCGCCTATGATTCCAGCTACTTGGGAGGCTGAGGCATGAGAATCGCTTGAACTTGGGAGGCAGAGGTTATAGTGAGCAGATTGTACCACTGCACTCCAGCCTGGGGAACAGAGTGAGACTCTGTCTCAAAAATATTGAATAAAAATAAAAGAGTTATTAGAAAGATACTCAAACTAGTGTTAACCAAGCATCCAGACCATATCTCACTTTGGCCCTTAGCAATGAGCAAATTCCTTGGGCTTAAGGAGGTATCAGTTTTCAGATATTCTAAGAAAAGCCTGTGTCTCTTTCTTCCTTAACAGTAAAACCAATACAATATGCAAGAAGTGTGCTCAGAACGTGCAGTTGTATGGAACGGTAAGTAGGATATTTTCAAACCTAACAGTGAGTACTAGGGTCTTGTGGAACCTTACCTTCTGTGGCCTACTAATGCCATTACAATATTTTTATTAGAATAAATGGTTATATGTAATATATCTGGTACTGATTTCAGCTTTCACATTTAGCTAATGCTTATTGTTAAGGAACTCTGTGTTTATGGTCACACTGCCAGGATTATGATTATAATTTTCATTGAGAGGCTTCAGTGACCAGCATGGAAAGAGAAAGGGAAAGACGAAATTTTTTGTTGTTGTTGTTACTGAGTCTTGTTCTGTCACCCAGGCTGGAGTGGAATGGCGATCAAGTTCACTGCAACCTCCACCTCCTGGGTTCGAGTGATTCCCCTGCCTCAGCCTCCTGAGTAGCTGGGACTACAGGCATATGCCACCACACCTGGCTAATTTTTGTATTTTAGTAGAGATGGGGTTTCACCATGTTGGTCAGGCTGGTCTCGAACTCCTGAACTCAAGTGATCTGCCCACCTCAGCCTCCCAAAGTGCTGGGATCACAGGCGTAAGCCACTGCACCCGGCAAGATGAATTTTTATAACTTTGACCCCTTTGTTTGGTAACAGTTGACTAGTCATTTTGATGAATGATTCTCTTTTTCTCTTAGTGTTATAGTTCAAGATGTTATGTGCTTGTAAGCATTCTCCCAACATGTTTATGTACTGATAATAGCAAAGAGGCCTTTTCAGAAATTTGGAAGCCGTTGCTAGTTTCTCCAAAGAGCTGGTTCTGTTGTATGTCTCATAGAAGTCTCTGCATACATACTAATAGGTTTTTGTTATTTGTTTATTTTATTTATTTATTTAAAAATCAATAGTCCTGTGCAGAAAAACACTTCACATAATATTAAGAATTGAGCTTCATGGCCGGGCGTGGTGGCTCACACCTATAATCCCAGCACATTGGGAGGCTGAGGCAGGCGGATCACCTGAGGTCAGGAGTTCTAGACCAGCCTAGCCAACATGGTGAAACCCCATCTCTAGGAAATAATACAAAAATTAGCTGGGCATAGTGGCAGGCGCCTGTAATCCCAGCTACTCCGGAGGCTGAGGCAGGAAGAATTAATTGCTTTAACCCAGGAGGTAGAGGTTGCATTGAGCTGAGATTGTGCCACTGCATTCCAGCCTGGGCAACAGAGCGAGACTCAAAAAACAAAAACAACAACAGTAAAAAAGAATTGGGCTGCATTTGGTCAATGTAAAAGCAGATTTATGAAGTTGGCAATACATTTGTACCATGATTAATGAACTACAAAGTAGAAATTATTGCTTTTTTAAATGCAGTGGTATTTTATGAAAGTAATACTTACTTGACTCTTTTTTCCCCTTTTAAGCCCAAACCTTGTCAGTATTGCAACATAATTGCGGCATTTATTGGGAATAAATGCCAGCGCTGCACAAATTCAGAAAAGAAGTATGGACCACCCTATTCTTGTGAACAGTGCAAGCAGCAGTGTGCGTTTGACAGGAAAGATGATAGAAAGAAGGTAAATCTCTGTGTTTTTCTTGATTTCTTTTTTTCCTTTCAGAGAAAATAAGGTGGACTAACTGTGTTAAAAACACATTTAATAGGCCAGGCGTGGTGGCTCATGCCTGTAATCCCAGCACTTTGGGAGGCCGAGGCGAGTGGATCATGAGGTCAGGAGATGAAGACTATTGTGGCTAACACGGTGAAACCGCGTCTCTACTAAAAATACAAAAAATTAGCCAGGCATGGTGGCGTGTGCCTGTAGTCCCAGCTACTCAGGAGGCTGGGGCAGAAGAATCACTTGAACCCGGGAGACAGAGGTTGCAGTGAGCTGAGATCATGCCACTGCACTCCAGCCTGAGTGACAGAGCAAGACTCCATCTCAAAAAAAAAAAAAAAAAAAAAAAAAAACACATTTAACAAAGAAAGATTTCTCGGTTTCTTTCCTGGTTCTATTATTGACCTTAAAGAAGATATTCATATTTTGTTTTCTTCATTCATAAAATGTGGACCATTATATTCTAACATTTCATGAGAATTGAATTACAGTGATCACGTAAGTGAAATGGTGATTGGCAGAATTCTATGAAATTCTGTAAAGGAGAGATTGTAACTTAAGCAAGATGGAGTGGCATTACCAATTTTACTATCTGGCTCTTTAAATGTTTCTATCTGTTGGCTCTTTAAATGTTTTTATCTGTTGAAATTCAAGATTACAAGATTACGTTAGAGGGAAGCTCTACGTGGAAGGGTGTACCTTGATAGAATGAAAATGATTTAGAGTTTGGTCATATTACTCTCTTGCTTAAAATCCTCCACGGGTTTCCAGTTGTGCTTAGAATAAAGCTCAAATCCCTTCTATGGCCTACAAGGCCCATACCCAGCTCTCAGTCTCATCTTGCATCATACTTTCTACCTCTCACGTTGCTCCAGCCATCCTGGCCATCCTGTAGTCTGTCTGACATGCGGATCTCACTCCGACCTTTGCACTGTCTGTCCTTGTGCCTAATGCACCTTTCTCTAGAGTCTCATAACTGGCTCCTCATGTCAGGTCTCAGCTCAGGTACCACCTGCTCACAGTCACCTTTTACTGACTCCCTTAGTCATTATTTATCATACCATTTTATTGTCTTCATAGCATCTCACATATTGAAAACTAGTCTTGCTTATTTGGTTACGACTAGAATGTGAGCTCTTTGTCCATCTCATTCTCTGCTTTATTTCCAGTGGCCTGGCACATAGTAGCTGCTCAATAAGTATTTGTTGAATAAAAGATGGCAGTTGAGAAACTCTTTTTCAGTGGCCAGAGGTGCTTTTAAGAGGTGCTTGGGCTCAAGGGCTGACTCTTGCTTACCAAATTCATTAACTTACAATGGAAGGATATAACTTTCCATTGACCAGGATGCTCCTGCCTGCCAACCAGGACACCTCTTCCCTGTATCAAGATACTGAAGAATCTGAATTAGTAATCAGGAGGTAGCACAAGCAGCAGTCCCCCAAACCTGGGTCCCATCCGACTCCTGGGGCTAGCTGAATGACCCTGGCTACTTACCCGCATTATGCATCACTTTCTTCATCTTTCTCCATGGGAATAACAATAGTTACTTCACAAAGACATGGGGAAATGTAATTCAGATAGGTATATAAAACAATATTGAACCTGGCACACAATATAACTCAGTGAATGGCTCCTGTATTATTACTGATTGGAATAGTTCATTTTTACTAATCTGGTTATACTAGAATTCATTACCTTTCTGCTTTATAAATTACAATCCTGTCTCAAGTGTTTAGATATTTTTAGACATCTACATGTTCATAAACTTTAGGAGAGAGCTAAATTTAGGGATTAAGAGTAGGGGATCTGGGCCAAGCCTGGTGGCTCGTGCCTGTAATCCCAACACTTTGGGAGGCTGAAGTGGATGGATCACGAGGTCAAGAGTTTGAGACCAGCCTGGCCAACATGATGAAACCCTGTCTCTACCAAAAATATAAAAAAATTAACCAGGCGTGGTGGCGCACACCTGTAATCCCAGCTACTTGGGAGGCTGAGGCAGGAGAATTGCTTGAACCCGGGAGGCAGAGGTTGCAGTGAGCCAAGATTACACCACTGCACTCTAGCCTGGGCAACAGAGCAAGACTCCATCTCAAAAAAAGAAAAAAAGGGGGGTATCTGGACTCAGAATGTGTGGGTTGAAATCTTAGTTCTGTCACATTAACTGTGTGACTTTGGGCATGTTAATCTATCAGTGCCTCAGTTTCCACATCTGTAAATGGGGATGATCAGATCTCAGTGCTGTTACAAAGGTCAAGATACTAGTAAAACTCTTGGAATGGAATCTGGTACATGAAAAATACTCAGTGTTATCTGTGATGATTTGTTTTTGATAGTTTAAATCTCAGAGGATGCTATTTTATTTTATTTTTTTGAGATGGAGTCTCACTCTATCACCCAGGCTGGAGTGCAGTGTCACGACCTCAGCTCACCACAACCTCTGCCTCCCAGGTTCAAGTGATTCTCCTACCTCAGCCTCCAGAGCAGCTGGGATTACAGGTGCGCACCACCACGCCTGGCTAATTTTTATATATTTTTTTTAATTCTTTTTTTTATTTTTGTATTTTTAGTAGAGATGGGGTTTCACCATGTTGGCCAGGCTGGTCTCGAACTCCTGACCTCAAACTACTGACCTCAAGGGATCAGCCCACCTCGGCCTCCCAAAATGCTGGGAGTACAGATGTGAGCCACCACGTCCGTCCAGTGCTCTTTTATTTCTTTTTGTTGTTGTTGTTTGAGACGGAGTTTTGCTGCTGCTGTTGCCCAGGCTAGAGTGCAACGGCAGATCTCGACTCACCACAACCTCCGCCTCCCAGGTTCAAGCAATTCTCCTGCCTCAGCCTCCCGAGTAGCTGGGATTACAGGCATGCGCCACCATGCCCAGCTAATTTTGTATTTTTAGTAAAGGCGGGGTTTCTCCATGTTAGTCAGGCTGCTCTCGAATTGCTGATCTCAGGTGATCTACCCGCCTCGGCCTCCCAAAGTGCTAGGATTACAAGCATGAGCCACCATGCCCGGCCTGCTCTTTTATTTCTAAAGTTTATTTTTAGGAGACAGATCTGAAAAAAATGTCTTGTGGATCTATGTGCAATTTTTATATTCATTGTTTGTTTTCTTTTAGTAGAGTTGTATTGTTTTAAACCCTTTAATGAAAGCTCTTACCTGGGGAAGGTCTTACAGGGTGTTTTAAAATTATGCCTTAAATGCCAGGTGTAGTAGCTCATGCCTGTAATCCCAGCACTTTGGGAGGCTGAAGTGGGCGGATCGCTTGAGGCCAAGGAGTTCAAGACCAGCCTGGGCAACATGGCAAAACCCTGTCACTATTAAAAATACAAAAATCTCGGCCGGGCACGTCGGCTCACGGCTGTAATCCCAGCACTTTGGGAGGCCGAGGCGGGCAGATCACTTGAGGTCAGGAGATTAAGACCAGCCTGGCCAACATGGTGAAACCCTGTTTCTACAAAAAATTCAAAAATTAGCCGGGCATGGTGGCATGTACCTATAATCCCAGCTACTCAGCAGGCTGAGGTGGGAGAATCGCTTGAACCTGGGAGGCAGAGGTTGCAATGAGCTGAGATCGTGCCCCTGCACTCCAGGCTGGGTGACAGAGACTCCATCTCAAAAAAAAAAAAAAACCAGAAAAAAAAAAATTAGCCAGGCGTGGTGGTGCATATGTGGTTCCAGCTACTTGGGAGGCTGAGGTGGGAAGATCACTTGAGCCTAGGAGTACAAGGCTCCAGTGAGCTGTAATTATACCACTGCGCTGCAATGTGGGTGAGAGAATGAGACCCTATCTATAAAATAAATAAAATTAGGCCTTCAAGCCAGGCCTGATGGCATCCTGTGGTAGTTCCAGCTACCCTAGAGGATGAGGTGGGAGGATCACTTGAGCCCAGGAGTTCGAGTCCAGCCTGAGTAACATAGTAACTTTGTCTCTAAAAAAATAATAATAGGCCAGGCATAGTGGCTCACGCCTGTAATCCCAGCACTTTAGAAGGCTGAGGAGGGTGGATCACGAGGTCAGGAGTTCGAGATCAGCCTGGCCAACATTGTGAAACCCCGTCTCTACTAAAAATACAAAAATAAGCCAGGCGTGGTGGCACATGCCTGTAATCCCAGCTACTCGGGAGACTGAGGCAGGAGAATAGCTTGAATCCTGCAGTGAGCCAAGATCACGCCCCTGCACTCCAGCCTGGGTGGCAGAGCAAGACTCTTATCTCAAAAAATAATAATAATAATAATAATAAACAGACTTTCAGGCCGTATCCCATAACCGTGAAATGAACCAGATTGAAGTTTGATTTCAAAGTTCATTGTTATGTTTCTTAACAAAAAACTAAATGCCTATCATGTACCAGACACTGTTCCAGGTATTAGAAATAAACTAATGAACTGAACAGACAACACCTTGCTCTCACAGAGCTTACATTTATGTGTGCGAAAGAGAAAAGGGTGAGGAGAAAAATAACATAAATTTTAGATGTAGGGCTATAAAGAAATAAAGTACATGACAGACAGTGACTGGGAAGTCAGCCTTATTGGGCAATCAGGAGAACCTCTGAGGAAATAACATTTGAGTGGAAACTAGGATGATGAAAAGATGGTAGCCATGGGAAGCTCTGGAGGACAAAAATTCCAGGAAGAAGGACCAGCTGTGGAAAATCCTTAAGGCAGGAATGAGCTTGGCACATGATTAGAACAGAAAGAAGATGGAGTGAACCTGGGGAAGAGGAAGGAAACAAGGTTATAGAGGCAGGTAAGGGGCTATATTTAAGTCAACATAGGCCATGAGGCATACTGCAGATAGCCCATTACACTACAAGGAGGTGAGTGTGTGAAGCTTTGAGGAGTTCATCTGGGCTGTGGTACGCCACAATGGCAAGACCATTTTCACCTACTTTATCAGTTCTAAGGATGCTGGAGGAAAAGCTGGTGCCCCTATTGTATGCATGCCGAACCAGTCGTACGAAAGGGGCTGAAGCATGTTAGTGAAGGATGTGTGTTCGCCTACTGCCAAGTAGGAGAAAAGCCTTATTGGAAAGATCCAAATAATGACTTCAGAAAAAACTTGGAAGTAACCACAGTGCCTATACTACTTAAATATGGAACACCTCAAAAACTGGTAGAATCTTAGTGTCTTCAGGCCAACCTCGTGGAAATGTTTTTCTCTAAGGATGAAGATTTGATGATGGCAGTTATGTCTCGATTTTCTGATTTGTTCTAGTATAAAAAGAACTGTATATGGCAGGGTGTGGTGGCTCACACCTGTAATCCTAGCACTTTGGGAGGCCAAGGCAGGTGGATCACTTGAGCCCAGGAGTTGGAGACCAGCCTGGACAACATGGCAAAAGCCCGTCTCTATAAAAAATACAAAAAATTAGAGGGATGTGGTGGTGCACAACCATAGTTTCAGCTACTTGGGAGGCTGAGGTAGGAGGCTCACCTGAGCCTGGGAAGTTGAGGCTGCAGTGAGCCAAGATTGCA